>NW_024884142.1:7162524-7458401 GCF_019232065.1 Centrocercus urophasianus | reverse complement strand
AACAGAACTGAAGTCACCTTTTTCTTTCCACTGTAGCACTGCTTGGTGTAGCTCAGTGGAGCATGGTCATGCTAGCTTCACTACATGCTCACACAGGATGCTAGGTTTGTAGTTGGTGCCATGCTTTTCAAATCATCTATAGCTCTGTTGTGTCTAACTGAGGACAGAAAATCCTCAGACCTTCTAATCATATGGGCACCATCCTCACAGTACCTCTCCAGAAGTAGATGCCACTATAGTGCTATCTGCAGTTTGTCTCTTTTGGGTGGTTCCTGTCTCCAAGGGCACTCATAAAGACACCTGTATACTTACTGATAAGGACTATAGCTTGTGTGACAGTACAGCAGAGGAAAGCTGCCCAAACTTTCCTTTTATGTCTACTCAAGAGCAAACCTCTTTGTGCCCCTATGCAGCCTGAGGAGCCTGCAATGGAGAAGATAAGGAAAAACAGCCTCCTATCATTCTGAGTGCAATGCAATTTGAACACCTGCAAGTTATAGTTTGCTCTGAGCCCCAACACAAGGAAAAGTGCTGCTGACGTGTCACTGGAACCTGGGAAAAATTGCTAAGGACTCGAAGGCTCTTCTCGATATTGTGAAAATCACAGTGCATCTTTTGAACATTAGGAGCAATAGAACTTGTACCCAATATCAGTAAAGGGACTCCAACATGTGGTCATGATGAGGACGGAGGGAAGGGAGAAGTTTAGCACTGTCCTCAGTTACCAGTTCCATCAGTCTAAGCAAATTCAGCATTGAAAACTGTGGGTTTTTTTTAATGGCTTCGAGTGGACTTGAATTTTTACTCAAATTGTGTACCTATACAGGGTTTGAAGAGTTGGATCCATCCACCTAAATGTAGGCATCTGATTAAGATTTCAAGCGTAGACCAGTACAAAGAAACAGGTGGTGGACCAGACTGTCTGAGTGAGACCACAGCATGCAGTTAATGTTAAGAGTTGTTAGAGAAATTCATCTTCTAATCCGGTGTCTTGAATAGCCACCAAAGTCAGTGGTCTGAGCAGGTAGAAGCATCTAAGCACTCAGATGAAACAATGGGAATGTTATTGCATAATTTGCCTCTGCAACACTTACAGGGGTTAGGGTGGAAATGTGCACATGTTGCTTTGTCTGTTGGTGAGGGTGAAGAAAGAAGATAAAAAATTAGAAAAATAAAAATGAAAAATAAACTTTTATTTTTATGCTTTATACTAATGTATCTAGAATGTTAAGAATTTATCACCTGAGATAAAAGACTTAATTATTACTAAACTCTTTGGCAATTATTTTAATAACATTAATCAAGATGAGCTCATTTAGTGCTAATGGGGGTGTTTTAAGTACTTTTATAGGATTTTCACTGAAATTCAGAATTAAATAATTGGGCCATTATTCTAAAGTGTTTTCGTCATCCCTCAGGGAAGTCCCAGTTTCTTGGTTTTCATCTGCTCAGTTTTATTTCCTCTTAAGCATTAATTCTGATTGCCCTTGACAGTTTGGGAGCACCCCCTCCCAGTTATTAATCTGACCCTCTTCGGGGCAGTCTGAGGTTGGTTGCCCTGATAATCTATTTTGTAAATGCAGTCATGGACTTAAAATAGCACTAACTGAGCATGGTGATGGATGATGAGACAAGAAGGATGGTGTCTGTCATTGGCTAAAGGCTCCAGTGAGTTGAGTTTTCCCAAAACCCAGACTGGATGAGCAGCTGGTTAATTAATTGCCCAGTTCTGCCTACAATATTACTTTAAGCATGCTTACCTCTTATTAGGAACTGTGGTGTCTGCAGTCTGGAATGCAGAAGCATTTGCTGAAGGCATTATGGAGGAATTATGAACTCTAGTTCAGTTGCCTGAATTTATCCTCTTTGTGCTGGCTGATACAGAAAAATAGAATGACGGAATCATAGAATCATTTTAGTTGGAAGGAACCTTTAAAAATCATCTAGTCCAACTCTCCTGCAATGAACAGGAACATGCACAGCTAGATCAGGTTGCCCAGCGCCTGATCCAGCCTCACCTTGAAACTCTTCAGGGTTAGGGCATCCACCACATCTCTAGGCAACCTGTTCCAGTAGCTCACCATCCTCACTGTAAAAGACTTTTTTCTTATGTCTAACATAAATTTACCCTCTTTCAATTTAAAGCTATTTCCCCTTGTCCTATCACCACAGACCCTGCTAAAGGGTCTCTTATTTCCTGTAGCTCCCTTTTAGATACTAAAAAGCCTCTATCAGGTCACCTTGCATCTGAGAGAAGCTTTCCCAAGCTGAACAGCCCCAGCTTTCTCAGCTGTCCTCATAGGAGAAGTATTCCATCCTTTGGATCATTTCTGTGGCCCTACTCTGGATGTGCTCCAACAGGTCCGTGTCTCTCCTGTACCAAGGACTTCACATCTGAATGCAGCATGTTATCATAGAATCATAGAATGATTTGGGTTGCAAGGGACCTTTAAGATCATCAGGTTTCAACACCCCACTCCCATACAAGGGACACCTCCCTCTAGACCAGGTTGCTCACAGCCCCATCCAGCCTGGCCTTGAATGCTTCCAGGGAGGTGGCATTCACAACCTCACTGGGCAACCTGTTCCAGTTTCTCACCACTCTCACAGTAAAGAATTTCTTCCTGTTATCTAGTATAAATCTACCCTCTTTCAGTTTAAAACCATTTCCCCTCATCCTGTCACTATCTGCCCTTCTAAAAAGTCCCTTCCCAGCTTTCTCATAGGCCCCCTTCAGGTACTAGAAGGCTGCTATAAGGTCTCTTTGGAATCTTCTCCAGGCTGAAGAGCCTCAGCTTTCTCAGTCTGTCCTTGTAGGGTAGGTGTTCCAGACATATCATCATCTTTGTGACTCTCCTCTGTACCTGCTCCATGTCCTTATTGTACTGGGGGCTCCAAAACTGGACACAGTAGTCTAGGTGGGGTCTCACAAGAACAGAGTATGCTCAAATGTATCTGAAACATCACTGTAACAATTTGAATTGTAATGCAGAATATACACTAGACCTTTGCTTTCCTTGAAAGCAGTTAGATGCCCTGATTATTTGAAATAACTCTAAATGTTTGGACAGCTGTATTGACCCCTACACTTTGAATCCGTGGGTACACTCCATGTACCCATGTGTACCCATCTACATGCAAGCTAAGTATTCAGACTTCCTTCAGAGTCAGTGGAGATCTAGTTAATGCACACACAGAAACCCAGAGAGCAACTTGGCTGCTTAGCCACTAGCTGCCTACATTAAGGCAAGTTGAGTCACCCTACAGACTCTGGTGACTGTATCGAGTAGATCTGTGCTAATACAGTGAGAACTTGGATGCCTCAGGCTTCATTCAGCTGACTAACCACTGATGCCTCGTGTGATGGTAGCTGCTCCTCAGGATCCTGGCTGATCTCCAGCTGCATCTTCAGAGGAGGCAGGTCATATCTGCCAGTGCAATGTAAAAGTCTCAGACATCCTATGACACCTGAAAAAATTGCAAGAAGGCTACGTGTAGGCACCATAGCATTGCCATTTTTCCTGGATAATAGGATGCAATTCATAAAATCACTTCAACACAAATGCTAAATTTTTCTGAGTCATTCATATATCGATATACTCATTAAGATCACAGCTGTATTCAAGTATTGTAAGAAAAAAGCCAGTAGAAAAGCTTGTATCAATCATTCCTAGTGTCGGTAATCAGAGGAGACACTGCCATTTCAAGCTCACTCCCCTTTTGGAAATTCATATGCCCCCTAAACTCAAAGAATTACAGAAGAATGTAGTACATTTAGACATGAAATAATGCACAACTGTTTTTTTTTTTCATATTCAATCAAGTTTATGTATTGCTATTTTCTATTTTTTTTCCTCAGAGTAACTGAAAGTTTCTTGTCCCTTATTCCATTATTATAATACAGGTTGGTAGATGGCCAAAAGAAGAGGTAGAATATATTTCCATTTATATCTTATCCGGAAAATTATATCTGAAAAGTTTTTTGTTTTAAAAGGTTAATCTCCGTGTAGTTTTTTACCCAAATCATTGTATCAAGCATAATAAACAATGCACATTACATAACAGCAAAACTTCACCTTCATAAATCCCATTTTCGAAGGCATGCTATAATAATGCAAGTGATATTTTGTAACCACTCTGCACATATGGTAATGCAGCCTGTACATTTTGTTTGATTTTGACCATTGGTAAATTACTTAACATTTCACATAAATTTGACAATTCATATATTTTATTCGCAGGAAGAAGACAAACAATTACACTGAACAATTAATGTGACTGAGAACAGTTATTTTCAGGATAGCTTAATCATTGGGTAGGTTGGTTAGGTTGTCAACTTTTTATAGTGTGAAGGAGGCATCTCTAATTTTGTCCTCTTCATGTTACCCCAGGTGGATCTTGGGTTTTGCAGCATGCACTGGTCATAGTTTATGGCTGTGGCAAATACATAATGAGCGTGGGATCCAAGTAAAAATATACACCATGTATCCTGTTTACACTTAGACAATTATAATAATTCAGTCCTCTACTCATGGGTGATGCAACAGGGTTTCCATTCTAGGACATTAAACTCTGCCCACACGTGATGTATGCCATTTGTTATTATGTTGTGTCTCAGTGCTTCAGGCTGCAGCTGGCAGACACTTCCATGTCTCCTCTACAGCTGGATGCTACCGTCCTAACTCCTACTGAATCTTTTTATTGATGGAGATACCTATTCATGCATTCTGAAGGTCTAATATAATTTGAGTTTCAGCAGGCAACCAATGTGAAAAAAATGAAATGGAAAGATTGACACTTGTGGTGTGGTTAATTCATGGCAGTATTGCACCAAACACCAGTCAAAATGGCCATAAAGAACCGTGTCTTGAGAGGCCAATTTTTCATGACTAACACTGTGGGTTAGAGCAGGGGAAAAGCAGTTTGATTAATTGTAACATTTGTTTTCATTTAATAGATTCATAGATTTCAAGGCCAAAAGGGAGCACTCTGATTATCTAGTCTGACCTCATGCAGAAGAGAGGCCACCGAGTTTCACTCAGTGATTCCTGCACAGACTGAGCAGTTCTTCCATGGTCCATAAGGAAACACTCCAGGCAGCTATGGGAGTAAGCATTACCTCATGCAGTACACAGGGCTGTATCCTGAGCTCATTCTACCACCTTGTAAATCCTGAGGAGTTTCCTTTGCCAGATCAGGCCTTACATGGATGGAAGTGAAATCAGAATTTGGCTCACTATTCCTCACAGTGTGGTAAATGGTGAAAAGACTTCTTTAGTCCACTGAATAAAAAAGTATGAGATACGTATTTTTGGTACTTATTTATCCTGAAATGTAATATTTAGACCAAATATTGATTCAATTGAGGTAGCCGGCCTCTGATTCTATCATGAATTTTGGCTCTTTCTAGCTGACAAGAAAGAATCTTGAATAGTTTTATTGATAATTATAGATATGACTGTCTTTCTGCTTTGTATACATCATATTCATTCCTAATCCTGCACTGAATCCAGCACTTCTCATGGTATCACAGGAAATAATCCCAAAGATTTCATTTAAGAATCCACCATGTCCTTAAGCAGCTCTTTTCAAGCACATTTAGAAGCTATGTTCTTAACTCCAGAGAGGAAAAAGTAAAAAGAATGACATTATAGACTGAGAATCCCCGAGTGTAGTAAAATTACATATTTATCCTTACTGTTAAAAGCAAAACCAGCGTATTTTAAACACAGATCAATCTAATGTGACAAGAAGTGAAATAACTCAAGCACAGTCATTATTCAAGGTAATACTGTGCAGCTCAGAAGTATTCTGCATCTGTGCATCTGATTATAGCTAAATAGCAGACAAATACAGTTATACTATAGTCAGTGGAGAAAAATGAGTCTAGAACAGCTGTGCTTGTCAACTAGATTATTGGGTAGCTAAAGGTGGGTTTCTGCCAGCCACACTTTTTGAGGTCTGTGTTTGGCTGAAACCATTCAATTTCTTTGCAACGTATAAATGTATGCCCCTGTTCTCTGTGTTGCGCATTGTATCACAGCCTTTTTCACAAGAAAAGGACACCGTGCCTTTAAGTCAGAAGGCTAAAGTGAATGTATGAAAATGATCCTTGCTGCTATTGCACTAACTGTACTTCCCAAGTGATGCTCTCTAATATCAGAAAAAATGTTGCCATGGTGACTGGCCTGACTTGAAACTGTTCAACTGATGCTGAGATTCCTTTTCCATTCCCAAAAAAGGAACTAAACACAATCTTCCAGAAAGGAAATTCTTCTAAGAAGGTAAGAGCAATCCCTTATAACCTGTTGTTGATACCATATTGGTTGATTAACACTATGAGAAGAAATGGTCAGTTTTACAAAAAGTGGGCTTGAAAGCAGGCTCTAACTTTAACTGAAAATTCTAACACGAAACGCTGCCCACCTGCCTCAGCACACTGTCTAACCTAATGTCTGCTGGGTGGAAGTGGAGAATTCAAATGTCCATTAAAAATGCAGTAAAGCTCGTAGTGGGTGAGTTTAGCATTAGCTGCCCATAGAGAAGGTGTACAGTGACATGTTAAGGCTTGCTTTGATCCTTTAGGAGCATAGTTATTTGGTCTCCCCATTAACAGACATTTCACTTTAATCCTCCATTGGATTAAAAGGTGATCTTCTCATGATCCTGAAGAGATGAACATTTTTGTTGATAATTTTCTGTTCTTTGAATGGGATGCTGATAAGAAGGGAATATCAGAAGGACGTTCCTCATGCTGCTCCATCTCCCTGCTGGAGCACAGGGCACTAATAGCTAAACAAGGACTGAAGTCCACAAAAGGTCACAGGCTCCAAACAAAGGACTCAGATGACGTATCAGTATTTGAAAGTCAAGAAAGCAAATTACAAGGCCCACATTCAGCTTTGCTTTTGCTGGTTAAGTCTACCAGGCATTTGGGGAAAGACTCCAACAGTGATCTAACTGCCTAAAGGAGTGTGCCTGGATTTCTGAAGAGATGTAAAATGAAGATGTTTATGCATGTAACCTGGAAATGAGGGCAATCTATATGGAAGAAATAGGCCCTATTTATTGCTAGGTACTTCAGACGTCTTGTATTTTTCACAGATAAATATATTTAATAGCCTCAGTTCAGGGACACAGGCTGTAAGTCTGGGAGTAGAGTTGGAGGGAAGGAGGTCAGGATTCTTCTTGTCAACCCCTCCAGAGTAAAACACCACTGTCTGCTGTAAATTGTCAAGGATAATTGTTTCTTTTTCCTTAGCCCTCCAGTTATACCATCCTTCCTGTGCCTGCATCCTCCACCTTCTGGCTGTCTTCTGTCATCACTATGCTCCAGAATTACACTTCCTATTGCTACTTTTTCTTCTGGCCTCAGGGTCTTTTGCAGTTCTTTTGCACTTATGGTTCAAATGAAGTTCTTCCTTTCTGACAAGGTTTCAAGCTGTTAATCTTGGTCTTGCACAGGGCCTGTTGCTTTGGCAACAAACAAATGAGCATTAACTGCTGTGCATTGTAGGCGCCAATTCATCCATTTTGGATGTAGGTTTTAGGCTCTGAAGCACAGAAAGCATAAAGGAGGCATGTGTGGCCCGGGCAGATAGTGAAAGGACAAGGGGGAATGGTTTTAAACTAAAAAATGGGAGATTTATATTATATTTAAATAAATAAATAAATAAAATATATATATTTTAACTCAGAGATTAAATGCCTCATTTCAGGTGAGGCACTGAAACAGGTTGCTCAGAGAAGTTTCCCATCTCTGGATGAGGCCCTGGGCAAACTGATGTAGTGGATGGCAACCCTGTCTACAGCAGGGGCTTGGGACTGTTTAGGCTTTAAGGTCCCTTCCAACCCAAGCCATTCTGTGATTCTCTGACTATGATTCTATGACTCTGTGTCTCTTTGCAGGATATGAGGTATGATAATGAAAGGAGAAACAACTATCTCTGTATTCTTGGCAAGTTATCCTGTTTCCTAGGGTCTGTAGAGCAACAATGGGAGGAAGGATTCATTAGAGGTTGCTCAGAATTTTTCCACTGAAACAATGGCTGAATAGAAAATCAGTTTCTTGGCTAGCTGACCAAATAAACTGAAGAACTTCTGCATTCCTTTTTAGTCTGCTCTTTTTGGTTGGAAAAAAAAAATAAAAATGCTATGGCTTTCAGCTATGTTTAGTTTACAACACCTTTGCTTTGCTAGACCGTTTCTTCTGGAAAAGATCGTTATGAGCAACAATATTTATATAAACATTTCAGAAACTGGAGACTAAAGATGATCTTGAAATGCAACAAGTAGTGTTAGAACTGAGGATACCAGCAAAGCAAGAGCTATAGGTAAAGTCTTTCAGTATATCAACTGTATCACTGAGGGTAAAAAAAAAAAAAAAAAGTACAGAAGCCCTTCCTCAGTTTTCACTAGTCTGTGGAAAGACCCTTTCCTTTCCTAAAAGGCAAAGAGGTATATCTTCAACTTCCATGGAATTGCTCTCCTGAGTCTGTAATTGCTCTCTTCACACACACACCCATACACAAACAAGTTTAAAAACCACTTATCTTGCACTGGTCTGCATCTGCCAAACACTGTGTTCTCCGAAAGGTTAGAAAGAAACATGGGATTCCTCTTGCTTCAACACGCTAACTGACTTTGACAACTAAATTTCCCCATAAATATGTTTAGAACTTCCTTTATATAGAAGTGTGAGTCATTCTGGCAGGCTTAATTTGTACTGAAAAATGTATGTGTTAAACTTATTAGCCATTCAGGCTAGAGAGACTGTAAACAGTAGATTGATGACATTTGTACTTCATGTACTATACACTATGTGCTTACAAAGTGAGAATAGAAGAGCTTGTGAAAGGCATGCTGAAGATTGGATAGAAATTGTATCCTAATCCCTTCCTTCTCTTGAGTTGAAGTTTTGTTGTTCTTTCACTTTTTTAAGTGAGAACATGTATGAAAAGATGGCCTGTTTTTAACTGCATCATATTATAGCAAATATATGCATATTTCCAGCAGAACTAAACAGCTACTAAGAGTAAATGTAATAGTTCAGTAGAATTAATAAAGCACTGCATCATAGACAAAATAAGACCCATCAGCTAAGTCTAAGGAAATGTTAGGGAGACACAAGTTCAAGCCTTTGTTCGGTAATCTTGAGGATATCTGGGTTTGAACATCTCTGGCTTGCTTTCTATGTTAAAGCACGCCTGAATTGTAAATAAAAGTGAGAGTGGAAGGGAAAGGGCAATCACAAGTCAAGTGTGATTTAGTTGGGAAATCTCCCAACCTTTCTCACTTCTTGGTGTTAAAATAAAAGATTTCTAGAAGGTAGTTCTAGACTCAGGTCTTCATAAGACACCTATGTGTGCACAGATGAGCTCAGCCAGCTTCAGCTGACTCCTGAGCCTAATCTGTACATGCTCTGTGGCAACCTGTCTGGGAGAACTGGCAGCTTCCCCAGGCAGGGAAAAGCAGGCAGGAGAATTCATGAGCGAACTCCAGGATTTGAGACTACTGACCAAATTGTTGGATCAACTACTTGGGTCTCAAGCATTGCTACCAAGGGAAGTACAAGTCCCATCTCAAAAGAAAAGAGAGTCAGCTTTTTTTGCTTTGAATGGTCTTCTAGATGAATATGTTTACCTCTCTTTTATTGGGAAGACGTAAAACTGTCAAGTTAATTTAACTTTGTTAGAATGAATAATGGCAGAACTAACTCCTCTTATAATCAAACAGTAGAAAAAATCATGCAGTTTGAGAAGACTCACTTGCTTATTGCACTGTGATGTTGGCTCTCTGGATGTTGGATCTGGATAATCGGACTTAGGATTCAAATCATCCTGCCTTGGTAGATGGAGCTCAGAGTGCAAGGCCATAGCTAAAGCTGAGTCTGATCTGATCAGTATAATGCTTTCCTCGTCTCCAATTCTTTAGTAAACAGCTGTTCAAGAAGCTTCAAGAAGCCTAGCCATACTATGTAGGGCACATTATGTCAGTGTCCTTCTTATTTATTCTACTGAGAATTTTCTGTAGCCAAATATTTAAAATTCAACTGTAATATGGAGAGGCAGTCTCCATCTTAAAGACTCTAAGGATTTGCTTATAAATCATAGCCTTGTCATTGATACTTGAAAAATCTTTGTAGGTTATCAAATCCAATAATTACACCTGCAGCCAAGAAGATGTCTGCTGAAGTTATTTTCTATTGCTCTCCATATCTTCTTCCTCTCTTTGGAATGTATTGTGAGCATGGAAGAGTGGATAATGTGAAAGCACAAGCCCCAGTCAAATAATAACCCACAAAAACAAAAGCAGATTAGAGGTGTATGAAACTAAACACTCATCTGATCTGCAGGTTCCAATTCTATGAACTCATGCATAACTAACAGCTTTGGTGTGATGTCCTTTGCAGAGAATTTTGTTTATTTTCCCTTTTCCAGAGAGCTTTTCTGCTGGGAATCTACTGCATTGTTATCTCCCACAGCAAATGTTGGCAGCCCGGTGGAATAGTTAATGAACACGTGACTCATCTGGGGCACTGTAACTTCTGTGCGTGTTTGCTTTGCGTAACAAACCTATCACAAACTGAACATGCACAGTGGCACATCACTTGTGCTGTGCACTACATATGTGGGCTGGACTGCAAATCTCCAAAGTCCTAAAAGATTAGGATTCCAAACATACATCAGGAAAGGATAGGATTGTATATCTGATCGTGATGTGATTGTACATACAGAATAAGTACACATAAAAGTACAGATTGAAATCAGTGTGGGTCTTTTGGGTGTTTTCTTGATAGGACTTCATAGTCCTTTCTTGATAGGAAATAGTAAGTTTGTTGTTTCACGTTTTTGACTATAGTGAATCAGAAAAGAGAAACCCAAGTGTTTGTCTTTGTGCTCTTGTTGCTCTGGGATTATAAAGCTGATTCTATGTTGTAGTCAAAGTTAGACCATGGCAGAAAACAAAACAAAGAAACTCACTCAACAGTTAACATCTTTAAAAAAATTTCTACACTCACAGATGTTAATTTATAAATTAATAAATACCTGAATTATTGTCGTTTGCAAATTTTCATTCAGTTCCTTAGGTTACAACCTTGAATTAAATAATCACACATGATTTCTTCCACTCTGCCAGGGTTATGATTCAGAATTATGCTGTGAAGGCATCTGTTGTCTGTTAAGTCCCCTGACTCATATGTTTGTACAAGTTGGAAGATGTGAAATGAATAAGGCGGGGGACAGAAGGGAGAAAGCGGGTTGTCTTATGGCTGAGGTAGATGAATGTCACTCAGGAGAGCTGGATTTCATCCCTGTCTCTGACACAAGGATCACGTGAGGAGCTGTGTAAATCATTTAAACCAGGATCGTTATTTCGAGTTATGAAAAAGTGGAATTATGTCCCGTGTTTGGGTATTGATTTCAGTTCCTTCATGGATCTTGTTATAGCCAAATGGTTTTCTGCCCTCCTGCTTTGTCTTTCCTCTGCTGAGCCCATGAGAGAGCTGAGTCTCCATGTCCTGGAGGAACCATTTCAGGACCTTGGCAATTATCTTCCAGGAGGAAGAGGAGGCTTTGTGGCTCCTCCAGAGTTCTTGAATGAAGGCCGGGGTTTGAAGATAACTCAGGAATGGGAAGAAAACTGTCCTAGGATGCGAGGTGGCGTGCTCTTTGCACTGCAAACACTGTAGCACTAATGTCCCAGTACCCTCTGTAGTAGAAATGCTAAATCATGGCCTGAAGCAGGGGTTGAGCACCTGGTGGGAAGACAGGGCCAACCCAGGGAAGCTCAGGTGCAAGCAAAGCACCAGAGTGACTGGAAGGGGTGGAGCCAGGATCCACCCCTTTCCAGACCTCATTTAAGGGTTGACAGTAGAGGCAAGGATATTTCTTGCTAGAGATCCCTGTCTACCTGAGGCCAATCCAAAGGTAAGTAGTTCTTTTCCCTTATTTCTGTGTCTGTAGCTGTTGAGTTTGGGCTCATTCTCACTTGCTGTAGCCACCCTGCGATTGCCATCCAATTATAGCATTACACACTTTTAACATTTTTCTATGGCCAAGTATGAGAACAAAACAATGTCAGACTTTGTTCATATTAAAATTTTTGGGGCTGTCCTTCTCCTTCTGGGCATTCCCATGTGCTGTCCTACACAGATACAACACTGTTCATCAGCAGTGCTGCCACTGACAGAGGTTGGCTTCTTGATCTTGGGACAGATTCTTTAGTAGGGCCTGTTGTGACAGGAGGAGGGGAAATGATTTAAAACTAAAAGAGGGGAGATTTAAACTGGATATGGGGAAAGAGTTTTCTTATGATGAGTGTAGTGAAGCACTGGAACAAGAAGTAGTAGATGCTCTATCCCTGGAGACATTCAAGATCAAGCTGGAGCAGACCCTGAGCAACTTTATCTAGTTGTAAATGTCTCTGATCATTGAAGGGATTTGGACTAGATGGTCTTTAAAGGTCCCTTCTAACTCAATGAATTCTTTCATTCTGTGACCTAATGAGAATGTTGTAGACCTCACAGAGGGACACAAGCAGAGCACAGGACATGTAGTCAGGCACAGAGGTGAGCTGAAAGATTTGGGACTTAATTTGAAGTTCTGATGATTGTGGTCCACTTCTTTGTCCTTAGCAAGTAACTCTTGAGCTGGATGTACTTGTTCCAGTATCATTCCAGTCCTATGCCTAGCACTTCACTAACCATCTCTCAAATGAGACTCAAAAGTGTCTTGTTTAGAGATTCTTAACCTCATTGCTTTTTCCTCAATCTCTTTTTCCCTCATGAAATCTCATGTTAGTCTTTATCAACTCTCATTTTTTTGGTGTTATTCCTCTACACAATCAATCAGCCTCACCCCATTCCTCATGCAGCTCTGAGAATGGTTTCTCTGCACATGTAAAGCTCCACTCTTCACTCAGTGTGGCCATGCCACCTGCTTGGACCTATAGCTCACCTCTCCACACCTAGTATTATTCCTCTGTGAGATTTACCAAATTGCTGAGTCTTTGTCCTGTTTCAGTACAACTTTCTATTCCTTTATTGACATATAGACCTAGTTTTCTCCTTCAAAAATTCCACATCTTCCTACATACTTTTTCCTCACAGCTTTTGATCTACCTTTTGTTCTTCCCTGGAGGAGGCAGGCAGCTCCCTCCTCTCCGTGATGCTTGGCTTTAGCAGTGAGTGAACTGGGACTACTGTTGCTCCCTGGAGCAACATCCAGTGTGCTTGAAGCCTAAGGTATACAGGAACAATCACTGCAAAGGAAAACTAGATTTCTTTCTTTTTAGCCCTATGCTGCAGAATAATTTTAAATTATTATTTTATTTTTTCATTGACTGTAAGCATGTACAGTTCAGTCATGTATAGAGCTTGCAAGGAGGTGGGACATACTTAGTGAAGAGACACTGCCTGGGGAGCTTAGCTATTAAACTCCGGCAAGTCTTTATGAGGTACGTGTAAACTACTACTTGTCAGAAATTTGTGCATTTTGGGGATCTGGATGTATTTCACAGGAAAAAGTGAATAAACAAAGTTTATTTTTAACTAAAGTTCAGCTCTTCCTCCACACGGCTCCTGGAAAACACAGAATACCTCAGCTTTGCAGCTAATCTTTTAAAGTGCTATTTAGCTGTAGTTTCTCTATTTTTCATCCATTTTGTTTGTGAAAAGTTCTTGGCTACTTTTAGAAGTAAGGTAGCATGGGGTGGATGACAAGTGTGAAATCTCAGCCCTCAACACTTAAAGTTTCTTGAAGCTGTAAATGAAGATGTGATCGCATGAAAAGAAATGTCAGAAAGCCTTAGCTGGGATGAAAATGAAGTATTTCCAAGATGAAGTACAAATGGAGCTGCTTTGTGTCTACATTTTATTTAGCCAAATATTTTCTTTGTTGTCAATTAGACCATCTCTAGCCTTTGTACTTGAGGATCGTATAGGCATATAGACACAAAGCAAATGCCTTATCTTTCCATGTCTCCTTTTTTTTTTTTTAGGAGTTAGATGTAGATACCCTTTTTCTCTTCTCCTTTCTGAGGGGTAACTACCTTGAAAGGAATGGAGAAAGTGAATCATGTCATAGAATCATAAAATCACTGAATTTAGGTTGGAAGGGACCTCAAAAATCACTTAGTTCCAACTCCTCTGTTGGGGCAGAGACATCTGCTAAGCCAGGTTGCCCAAAGCCTCATCCAACCTGGCCTTGAACACCTCCATGGATGGGCTACTTGTTCCGATACCTCACCACCCTCATCGTGAAAACTTTCTGCCTTATGTCCAATATGTTGGAACACACTGGATTCACCAGGCTGTAGCAGTGGATCATAGCATCTAAAAGGCAAGTCCTGGCCTTGTGCATTCCTGCAGAGGAGTGGGACTGCCTCTCCAGCACGTGTGGCTGAGTGCTGGGAAGCTACAAAGCAGGGCCATTTGTATTCACTTTGGATATGAAGTTTGTCTGGAGGGAGGGGTGTGGAAGATCTCGCAGCTCTACTGCTGAGTAATTTTGTTATGGAAACTTGTTTTTAATGCGTTCCATACGAATCCTCAGAAAAGGAACCACTTGAGAAGTATATCATAATTCTAAGTCTAGATAAACAACCCAATAAAGAATGGAAAATATGTATTTTGTCAGAAGGCACCACTAAAAAATGTTCACATATGGCAACGATTTCCTCAGTATTTGACAAAGAATTGGCCCAGGAGTCATCCTCTGTAGATACAGATCAGATTTATCACTGCGGTAATGTCACCTGACTCGTAGAATGGTTAGGCTGTGAGTCAGCACAGCAATGGAGTTTTCCAGCATGTACAGTATTTATCTTGTCCTTTTCTACTATCTGGCTCTGATTTTGTTTTTAACATTATTGAGGAGTCATTCTTCCTAGTTAAGATTACAAATGAGTTTGTCTTAGAAGTTTGCTTTGGCTTCTGTGAGCTGCCCCACCTTGCGTCTGCCTCAGGATCTCAGAGCTGGTAACCCGAGCTGAGAACAAGGGGAATGCTGTATCTTTCCACAATGTGAGGTTAGCAGGAGGAAGGCTTGTGGAATTATGGTGATGAAAGGACTCCCATGGCAAAAAAAGGAATCCTCCCTAATTTGCTGGTTTGTTAACCATCTTCACAAAATGAGCAGAGAAATGCTTCATTTCTGAGTGATATTTTAGGTATTTCCTCATCATTCTGGAGAAATAAGCCCTGTTTTATTCATCACAATTTGAGGACAGACAGTGGCTAGAATAAAGAAGAAAACAAGAAAAACACGTCAGCATTAGCTCTTTGTGATGGGCTGAACAGACTCTGGATTTGAGTGCTCTGTGTTTTTGAGGCAATGATGTAGATGAAAAACTTTAAGATCTTAATGAAGATTGTGTGCCTTATAATATTTGACCCAGATAAATAAGAAGTGAGCCTGGGGCCACTGAAGCTGAGGACCACTCTGTTGTGCTGATGTCCCTCTCTATGCCCATCCAAGCCCCTGCTTAGAGAAGCACCCAGATCCCACAGAGAAAAGCCACTTCTATCTGAAGTCCTGGGATGCCTCAGTGCTGAGGAAGGTCTGGATTTTAAAAGATCTTAAATGTCTCTTGATTATTTTGTTTTGGTTTGTATTTCTTTTCAATTAGCACTGTCACTAGGAGGAAATTTGGGAAGGCAGTTCTTTTGTGAAGTACCTGTTCTTAAACTTTATAGGAATTGTGGGAGTCTAATAGAAGGATGTATATTATGCTCTCTGTGCCATGCACTGAGTGTTGTGGCACATAGATATCTTTTTACTAGATTTATCCCTGAACTCTTCTCCATGAGAAACAATGCAGAGCATCAAAACTCGGTTCAGTGCTCAAATACTTTGGATTTAGTTCAGGATTTCGTCTGGAGTTGCGAAGTTGGCTCTTGTGTCCTGGGATCACTCTATCAGTGCAGCCCTCACATACATCCGCAGCACTTCCTCTCATAATCTATTGAATATGAGACATATCTTACTTACCAGGCATGCAGTCCACACGCATAAAACTGTGCATGAAACTGCAGAGAAATAGGGATGAAAGAACCTCAGGAAAATCATGTGTTGCATCTCCCAGGCCAGAGTAGATCAGCAATGTATTTGACTCTTGTGACTTGTCAGGAAAGCCCTGGAGGCATTCAAGGCCAGGCTGGATGTGGTCCTGGGCAGCCTGGTCTAGTAGTTGTTGACCCTGCACATAGCAGGGGGATTGAAACTGGATTACCAGGGTCCTTTTCAGCCCAGGCCTCACAGCATCTATAATTCTATGCCTCACAGCATTTCCAGGTGATCCATTACACCAGGCTCATTGTGTATTTGTTGTTTCTTCCTTGTACTGTCATTTAAGCTCATTATGCTTTTTCCTTATCTGTTTCCAGAAACAGAGAACGGAATATTCTTTTGCTCTGTAGCTTTTTTTTTTAATTTGAAATTATTTGAGCACTGTTCTGAAGCTCCTCACTATTTTCTAGTCTATATTTCTCTCATTCTTGCTGGTAACCCATGTGGATTGGGCACATCCAGTACTGGTGAGGTCTGAAGTAAGTCTGATGAGAAAATCTGGTTAGAAAGAAAATAACAGGGCAACAACATTATGACAGAAACAGTTGCATGCTACTGAACCAGAAGAATGCATTTTTGTGTGTAGTTGACTGACTCATCCCAAGCGTAGATTTGGGAAGAAATGGTAGGTTCTGAGTACCCAGATCTTATCTGGAAAGGAAAAAGGTGGGGTGGTGTAAATCTTAGATTTGTATCGTTAGCTGATTGGATTTAGATGGTTACCCGTACTCTCTTTTGAAGAAAAACTAGGGTATCCTATAGGTACTTTTCAGAAGTGGCTATATAGGTCAACTTTAGAGCTAAAGCCAGTATAACTGAAACTGTACAATGAAACATGTCACCTGAAGGCATGTAACTGGCTTAAAATAGTAAGCTCTAGAAATGAGGAAGCATTATGAACTATTTTTACTTGCATTTGGTTTATTAGCCTGTAGAGGGTAACATGTTAGAATGTTTCCAAGCGTTCTCCTGGAAGCTTCTGTGAAAGACTGAAAACTGAGATACTTGGCTAATCACTTGGCTCTAGAAATAGAGACTTTAGAAAAGCATCAAATGTTGTAATTACATTACTAAAATAGGTGTCATAACATTTTGCTTCTTTTTTGTGTGAAAATGAAAGAGCTGCAGTTGTTGATGAGTTCTTGGATAAGAAAAAGGTGACTCACGTTGGAGCTCATACAGCCATCTCAAACATCAAGTTTGATTCATTCCCTTCTTGTCACTGCGAGAGATTTCAGAGTGTTGTCACAACGGTTTGACAAGAAGAGAATTCAGATATGGTCACACTGCAATCCCTATGCTATCCATAGAGGGCCTAGGGGCACCTTAAAGATTTAAGACATCTGGGCAGGAGAATGCGACCTTAGCTGACATATCAGATGGAAATAGACCATCTGAGATAAGTTCAAGCTTATCATTCACTTCTACCAAGTTCATTGTGAGATGTGGGAACCATCAATACTTATTATGCGAAACAGTCAATAATGCTTAGGGAGAATTTGTGGGCATATGCACTGACATAAGAGATTGCTGTAGTTCTCACACTAAAAGATGTTTTGCTTTCTATTGATTAGAATTTTGAGGAGGGAGAAATATTTAAACTCAAGATAGAGCTACAATTATGTGTGATGGATCTCAATGTAATTCAAATATTTACTTAATGCATGGTAATTTAAATGAATTAGACATTAGTCTACAATTGCAATCAAAATGTGTTTTCCCTAAGACTTTAGCTGTTCTAATGATTCTTTAAGTGTAAAGAAAAGCCTGCTGCTTGATTGAAATATGTCCAAAAGGCATCACAGCTGACAGGAACTTGAATTGATCTTCAGCATTCATTTCTGAGAGCAGAGGCAATGTAATCTGACAGCAGATGTTAAGCAGGCAGCATTTTTCTTTTGCTCCTAAGAGCAGCTGACAAGGATCTGTAGCTCAATTTAAAGCAAACAAATAAACAAAACTGCCACCAACAAAGTTGTTCAATTAAAACTGTGTCGCCTCCTTGGACAGAAGCACCATTTAAATAACAGCAGGGGTAATTAACAGGTTCTAATTATCTGAAGAGAGTAGTTCATGGTTGTTGTTTTTTTTTTTTTTTTTTTGTGTGTGTGTGTGCCTGGTTCTAATATTGCCAAACTCTCTGTTCTGATTTTCTTGATTTAATATTCTCTTTTACTGTAGCAAACTGATCTACATTTCCTTAAGCTAAGGAACTCTGACAATGTTTTTGCCTCTTAGGGAGGAATATGTGATCCTTGTTTACTTCCAGAGCCTCCTGAACTTTTCTTGGAGCTTGAATATAAATCTTACTTATCTCTTAGTTGTCCAGTGACTTCTTATTTATCCTCTGTAAAACATCTCATCTTTTAGAAGAGGGATTAAAACCTTTTACCCCCATACTGACTTTCCTTAATACCCAGAGCACCCTATGGCTTAGTGGTTAGAGCTTTCAAATCTTAGCAGAGAATACATTTTCACCTTAAGGCATATAAGCATCTCCACCAAGGTGTCTACTTGTTCTGGAAGAGTCTAAACTCCGGTGATAGCCACTGGCAAGAGGAGCTTAAAGAGCAATTTAGATAACAAGCTACTATCTCTTATAATGCAAGTTAAATAATTCTGCTTGCTGTACTAAAAAGCCCTCCACTGACTGCTAAGGGAGGTTAGATATCCCTAGCATTCATCATCTAGCACTTATCTTGCCTTTCTTTGTGTGTCTTACCTTTGAGTAGAATCTCATTTGGAAGGTTCCAGTCTGTCTGTCAGCCCACTGGGGATGCTGTAGCAGAAACATCCACATGGTTTTGGCAGATATGATACAGAACCTATGAGAAAACCACACTTCTGAAGGAGCAGTGGCAGAAGACCAGGTGGATAGCACTATATATCTTTGAGCAGATGCATTGAGCGTGCAGGATGGGATTTAGTTGCCAACGCTCATTGTTTTTTAAGGCATTACTTGCCATTTTAGGAATTCTTAGGGATCACAGATGTGATGAAGAATTTCTGGTATGCCTGTGTTTTCTGGAGCAGCAGCTATATGTTTATGTTACACTCAGATTCCTAAAGCATTACCAGATTTATGTTCAGGAAATAGATTCCTAGCTTGAGAGACAGTTGAGTTCCAGTGTTATCCCCACATGGAGAAGAGATAATTGTATTCAAGTGTCCCAGGTGAATGTAGTTGCAGAAATAATCAGTAAAAGGGTATTGGCTGAAGCTCTTTGGCTGTTGCTTTGCTTTCTAACATAAAGATGGCATAAGTATTTAACAACCTGACATGAACCCAGAACATAGAAACTCTTCCTTAGGAGGAAGATCATAATATATGTCCTCAGCATATCCTACAGAAATAGTTGAGGTGGCTTCTGTCAAGAGAGAACTTTCAGTAGATCCTTTTCTTAAATGTGATCACTTCACTGCAGTTGTGAAGAACACAGAGGAATTTGAACACTGGGCCTCCAATGCTGAGGGTTATGAAAAGTGAAAGTTTTGTTTATTCATTCACTGCTTTGGATGTATCTTGATCTTTCTGGTGTCCCAAGCACAGGCACAGAATCTGCCCTTATCCAGGAGATCCTGCATAGGAAATGGCTGTTAGGCCCTTTGTTGTAGGACAGACAAAACATAAAATGTGAACCATGCTGAACTTGCGTATGAAATGCAATATACTTCTAGGAATAGAAAAGATTTCAAAACCAGTTTCTGAGTCTGTAATCAACAGTGATGCTGATTTCATTTATAGTACATTAAATGTCTCATTCTGGTTAACATTTCATTATTATAAAGATGGGACCCTCAGTATCTTTTGATCTTCTGTAGAGACTTCATTAGCAATAAGCTCATTAGTCAAGAACCGATTAAGTAACAATGATTAGAGGGAATAGGAAGCTTTCCTTATGCTTCTCTTAACTGTGAAGTCACTGAGCCTTTGACTCTGTACTTCTGATGTAGCCTCTTTATTCTTGGGCCTGGTTTAATACTTCTGGAAACTAATTTTCTCTTGCAGCAGAAAATAAATCAATCCTTTCCTCACCTATAGGTAGTTGAGAAGCTTTTTTAATTGTAATTGAAATTTTTCTTAAGAAAAATCCGACATTGTAAGTGATTTATACAGATTTCTCCCAGACTCTTGGATAGCTTTAAATTAAGAAACAGTTAAACTGGTTTATGTTTTAAAATCGTGAAATCACTTACACTCTTTCTCCTGTTTCTAGGGAAAAGAACAGTGCTTTGTTGTTGCTCTCCCTGCAGCTTCTGAAGATGTCTGCACTTCCTTGTCCCTTCTGCTGCTATAAATGACTGCCCAAGTCTCTGAGTGGTACTGAATCATGGCCAGGGTACTTAATGACTCTCAGTGCTAGAAACCTTCCTTTGTGCATTGGATGTAGTAATGACAGAGCACAGAGTAGCCAGGGGGAGTACATGCTGCGGTCTGCAAAATCCTTCAGTTATGGGTTTATGTTTCTGTCCTCAGTGATGCCTTTAGGCTCAGCTCCCATACAGGTTCCTGCTGGAGCACGAGGACATTACTTTTCCTCTTAGCCAAGTCTGTGCCTTAGAGCCACAATTTACAGTCCATAATGCCTGTACTTTGGTAATGGAATAACCCAGATGTGTTAAATATTATCATTTTTACTGTAGAGTACATGACCATATGTATGAACTCTAAAAATCATCTCAATTTTATAGTGACACATCGTGCATTTGTTGGTGATTTCTACATGCTAAAATAATTGTCTGTATAAAAATGTTGATGTCCATAATGATCAATAGCCTTCCAGTGAGCTATTCATTAAAATGTCTTGCTTCATTACTCTATTACATGTCTTCAGGAAGCATCACTTACACACAAACAAATAACCTCCTAAACAAGGGTTACACCCAAGCCAGCCAAAGCCTGCTTAAAATATATGGCTTGGAGTACATCTTCAGTGCAATTTATGGATGGTATTCATGGTTCATTTACTTCTATATCTTGTTTTCCAGCAGCTTCTAATGAACATATTAAGGATTTAACTGTTTCCTTTCCAAAAAAGAACGATTACAAGATAAGAAAATATTATCATTCACAAAATAAACAACAGGCTGGCCTTCTTCATTTTAACGACAAAGTAAAAAAACTTCAAAACTGTCAAACTGCTTTCTTGACAGTATTAATGTTGTCAAAGTAAAGAGATAAATCTGTAGCATTTAGACTTTGACTGTAATGTACAGGAAAATCTTTTGTTTACCAAATTTGCTTGGCAGTAGGGTATCAGCAATTATTGTGATTGCAAGTTGCAATTATGAAATTCTGACTCAAATTTTGATCTGAAAAAGCAGGGTTTTTCTATTCTACATCCTTTTGTTTGACTGGAGAGACAGTACTGACGGATGGTTTAGTCCATTGTTAGTAATGACACAGTTGCATAAGCTTGAGTTTAGTGTATGGTGCACATATGAAGAATGTGCACCTATCAATAATAACCAGCTTTACTCATCAAATGAGCAGTGAATGTTTTCAGTCCTGATTCACTTGGCAAGTCCACGCAAACCAGACAGAAATGTATCTATCTTAAGTGTATTCATGTATGGAAGTGAATAGTCTTCTCCTTTCGATATTGTCTACCTGAAGACAATATTTAGCACCTTCTGCAATCACAAAATACACTTCTCCTCTAACGATCATAATGGACATTTGATGGAGAAGCCTAATTCAGTACTTTCAAGAATACAATCACATCTGCTAAATGACTAATTACCCCTGTCCTCAGTCTTGTATTCTTCAAATGTACATCTAGAAATACCTGGTTAGATCTTCAAATGAAATTAAGAAAATGCCCAAAGTATCTGTGAAAGCTACCAGTAGCTCTTCAATGTCTTTATTCAGATTAACTGACTGGTGACAATTTGGTTTAGGGCACATCAGGCCACTGTAAGGATATGTTAAAGATGTGGGGGGAAAAAGAAAGAAACAACAAAAGCCTCCACTAATTAAAGCTTGTTTTAAGCAATATTCTTAAATAAAATGTCAATAGTAATGTTTCTGAGCCTAAGGTTACACATGAGTTCACGTGTCTGTTTGAATCAGAACTTTGAGTTTATATTCACAGGACTGAACATTTTTCCCCACAAAGATTCTGTACTGGAGTAAATAACCAGTCAAACTGATATTCTCTGTGGTTTCCTTATGAATGCCAAACTTTGGGGTATTAAGAAGTCGCCCAACTCCTAAATGATATGCAAAGCAAATGCCATTGAAACTACTAGTGGTAAGGCACCTAATTGTATTTGTTGTTATGCAATCTGCCTTTGTGGCTTGCATGCATGGTTTTCTAAGAACTAATCTCCGTGTACCCAGAATAAGATGACCATCTGATACTAATTATTGTTCAGCTTAGGTAAATGGATCTTACAAGCTCAGATTCCATTGCTGTGCAAGCACAGATGCTACTACTCAAAAACAGTGCAGACAGTGACAGAGAATAATTTTCAGAATGTTCTTCCTTGGCAAGGAAAATGCTTTTTTTTGTTGTTTTTATTCTGTTCACATCTATCATCACAGTAAAAATGATGTGGCAAAAGAAATATACCTACCCGTTTGACTTCTGTGGTCTAACATTTGACTAAGACTACTTGGCTAATTCTGATAGTAAGGGATTCCCATCTTGTCTCTCAGGAAAGAACTATTTATTTAGTTGTTGTGATGAGATGGGGCTAGATGCACATTATCTGGCATAGACATAGGAAAATTAATATGAAGAGCAAGAGAATTATAACTCAAATCTGGAAACTGAAAAACCGCACAAACACTTGGAGAGGCAAAACAGTCAGAATCCCATGATTTAGCACATTTCAAATCATACTCAGACCTTCTTGCTACTGGAGAACACTTTCCGTACCATAAATTCCACTTGAATATGTTTCTAACCTAAGCCTGCAGTTCATAATCATATGGATGAAATATGCTCCTAGTTTTCTCACTGGTTCAATCATTTGGAATTTTTTCCTTTTGGAAAGTCTCACCTGCATAAAATCATTGACTTCAACTTGAATTTCATACAGTTTCCCACTTCCAGTTCTCCAGCCAAATTATTTTTTCATCACTACACATGAAAGGCATAATGGATTTATGCCCTTGTTCAAGTCCACATTACTATTGACCAAAGTCACAAAATTAATTTTCCCCAGGAATCCAGCTTCCTGCAGAGGCTCCTTCATTGAGGAGATGGGAATGACAAAACCACAATAAACTCCTAACTTAATTCTACTTATTGGATCCAGTCTCCTGGAGGCTTTTAGGACTTTTAAGAACAGTTCAACAACAGCCCATTAATAAGAACAGAATTAGGTATGAAGGAGGCAAAGACTGTAGGAGAAGAGGTAGTGGTAGTAGAAGAGAGATTTTGCCTGAAGTTCTGATATGCTTTATGAAATTAGAGACATAACCTCACTCTTTAGGAATAGACTATAAAACACATAGTTCAGCAGATGATCAGAAATATTCTATACACGAGAGATGGTAAGGACAAATGTACTGATCAAGGTGCATCTTTTGTTTGGAAAGAAGTTGGCTATTGGTACTAGGCAGAAATGTCTGAATAAATGGTTAGCACCAGCATATTTCATTAGCATTAAATTGGCAAATCATTACATGGAGTTATTTGTATATTTCTGTCTCTACTATTATGGATAGGTCTTCCTGGAAAAAGTTTCTGTTTTTCTCAGTGCTACTTTTTAAAGAAGGGGAAAGGCGAGTCATTTGGCACCTTAACCTTTTCCAAATACATGGACAGCTCAGCTTTCCCAATCAACCAGGGAGATAGAGGAGGAGCAGAAGAAGGGAAAGTTATGAGGCAGAAAGTGGAAAGTTGGTAAGGGGTGGAAAAAATGACTTAGCTTAGCTGAAGGAGGGAAGAGAAAGACAAGCATTTCTCTGAAAAAGAGAGAAAGCAAAAGGTTTTAAATAATCTGATGTTAAAGTATTTTGTTATAACTTTTGTAAGGTATTCAGATTCCATGCTGATGAGTGTGTAGCTGAAATATCCAGGCACTCTTGGATAGAATGTATTTGAACAAAAAGGATAATTAAAATAGTTCTTACTTAGATGAGGGATAATGTCTCAGTTCCTATGCAAATGAGCTTAGTTAAAGGATCAGATCACTTGCCTTTTTATGAAAATGAATATTGAAAGTTTGATGAGAAACTCGGGAGAGCAACATTCTGGAAGTCAAAGCAAATGCAATCTCTATATGCAAATAAAATCAATTAATTTTAGCAGCCATGTATGAGTGCAAATGAGAAAATCAATGATTTTCAAAATCTAGTAATTTGATAGCCATTAGTCTCATTAGACTTTCTTTTTAAAGCTTAATTATTCAAAAATACAACCCTGCTGAAGTGTGGTTAGAGAGGACACATTCTGAAATTAATTACAGCACTGATAGAATGAAGATGCAGTACCAGTACATAGCTTTGTAGATAGAAAGGTGTCTTTCCGGATTTGGGATTTTATTTTTGGTAAAAAGCCCACTAAACCTCTGCAGATCACCTAAATTAATACATAGAAGCATATGAGTAGTACCATGAAAGACCATAGAGGATGTCTTGTTTGTATCTCGTATGGATCTAGCTCTTGATTTTTAGAGATATGCATAGATCTAGGGATATGCATCCTCTTGTCATTTTCCATAGTTCATGCCTGGATGAAGAGTCCAAGCTGAGCAGAGAGGAGAACTTCCCACAGAGAGCCTGACAGCATACCACCCCTGGTTGTGACCCCTTAGCACTGGTTTGCAGCAGGCTTGCCCTTCCTGAACTGTCTCTGGGAGAGGAGTTTCTGCCCATCATCTTTAAAACAGCCTCCTGGCTGCAGCACTTACTCAGAAAATGGTGCGCTGAAGTTTGAGTTCTTTGCCAATATGGAGGATACTTAATTGGATCATGAATATAAGAATAGCTTTGTGAGCTATAAAGGCACCTCTTGACCTGAAAAGCACAGATAGGGCTCACAAGATAGGACTCACAAATTACATAGATTACATCTATAGGAAAAAAATGGCATAATATTCTCTTTTCTGTGCATCGGGACTTTGTGTGACTTAGCTGAATTCCTGGTTTTGAACTCAGTTATTGTCTGACACAGTCAACAGGCTTCATGCAGAATGCTTGCTGGGAGTGGGTGCTGGCCTTTGTTCATCCCAAAACTGTGCAGCTCCCCCCCCCAGCTGAGACTTGTTTGGAAGAATTCTAACTCAGTTCAAGCCAAAACTTTACCAAGGGCCATTCTCAAACTTTATCAGCATACACAGCACGTTCATACCCTTGGGACACACCATGGCACAGTTTCATTTACTAGTGTTAAATATCTTTACAAAAAAAGTTATTTCAAAACATTTTCCCTTCCCTTCTCTTCCACTCCTTGGAGGAGGTCTGTTCCTCATGCCTCTCCTTCTCTCCTCACTTCTCACCTCCTGTTCAACATAATCAAGATGTAAGGAAGATGTTCTTTTGGAGGGCCAATTAAACACAGCAGGGCACCTGCTGAGATGAGGAGCTGCAGTGAGTGAATTTAAATCAAGCTGCAGATTCTGAGAGGTGATCTCTATACTGTCACTGGAATATTTGTTTACAGTGGTAAGGGATTCAGGCACAAGGGAAGACAATGCTTGCTCTGCAGCGTTGCTTGAGCCAGAAATGAGGGGGGGGAGGAAAAAAAAGTTAAATAATTGCTTGCAAGTCATAAATGTGGCTGAAAAATTTATACTAAGCCCTCCTAGGTGACCAGCAAATGAAGAGCAAAAGAAAGAGGCACAGCCAGGTAAATGACAATATTAGCATACACTTATGTCATACATTATTTTAATGGCTTTGGATTGAAGCGGATTTAAAGAATAATTCTCCTTTAGGAAAGGTGGCTACTTCTTACTAGTGGTTTTACCACCTCATCACTGTACTCTGCTTGGCAGAGAGGTTCTTCAGGCACCAGTTCACAGAAGGAGAACCATTTAAGAAAGGGAGGAATCAGCACAACTCAGTGGATTGCAGACTGATCCTCATTTCAAACATAGCCCAAAGCATAAGTCTGAGCCATGAGCATCCCTTTGGCAGGTGGTAAGCACTGAGTGATCCTATATGTCTCGTGGTGCTATCACAATGCCCCATGCCTCGCTGCCCATGAGACCCATGGCCAAAGATCCCACTGTAACCTGCCCATGGCATTAGGGTGGAAGCAGAAGCCACATGATGGTGCTGGATGGGTTAAGGATAGATAACTTGCCCAGATGTTTCTGCAGCTTGCAGCTAGGTAGAAAAGTTCTTATTTTTCCCAATAACATGAGGTTATGTTGCCAGGTGAGCTAGCCATGTGTGACCTCATGATTGAGTTAGCATCTCAATTCAAACTCATTTGACTCTTCCTCATTGCAAATAGTTGCTGGATATCATATGTCCTGGATCACCCATTTCTCCATGATGCAACTGAGATGCTGGCTTTCTTAGACAAGAGCAAACAAAATTGGAGTGAAATCCCTTTTCCTGTTTTCTATGATGCTTGAAGAGTTAACAGCACTGAAATGTATTTTCAGAGAAAGAGATGACCCGGAGATCCACATCTAGGAGTTGCAGCAGGACATCTTTGATGAGGCACAACAGAGCTTTGCAAAGATCCTAAAGATCAAACATGTGCCCCTGTTAGTGTCCTACCTGACAGAGGTCAGTGATCTTCCTCTTTCCATAGCTCTGCCCTTAATGAATGATTAAACTTTGTGCTTCACGGTAAGCACTGGTAGAATTTATATGGGTTCAAGTGCCCAAGTTTGACTTCTCTTCTTCTCCATTTGGAAGCAGGGCTTAAGACAGGCTCATAAAACCTGATGGAAGGCAACTGTGACTAATTCTTGGCTGCAGCTATGGGGAAGAAAGAGGGGAGGCATAAAGGGCAAAAAGGGTTCTCTTGATCACTTAGACTGTCTGCTGAGCCTGTGGAGACCAGACAAAATGACTGCATGGCCTATGTGGACTAGGTCTGTGGAAACCTTGGGTATGTGGCTTGATATTATATAAACTAATAATGTAGATCGTAAAATTAAATAATATGATTTCATTCTTCAAATAATTTGGGGCCATAGTTTACAGGAAAGACAAAACACAAAGGAAAATTGTATTGCGTGATATAATTCTTTATGAGTTTCTTGCACTTTAATATGATATAAAATTCATATTAATAGGTGCCATTTTTATGGAGAAATTTATAGCCAAAATATGGCAGCTTCTTTGTTCTGAGATCTACATGGAGAAAATTAAATTTGAGCATTCATCTCTATAAAAAAGAATATTATGTGGATATTTTTGGGAAAAACTTTGAATTGTTTAAACTTGAGAGTTTTTATATCATGTTCTTTTTATTTCCCACTTTGTACATGATAAACTTTTTGTGGCATCAGTAAAAAAATATGGGAGCTGTCCATGGGCCAAAATTACATCTGTACTTTTTCATTTGCATCAGCTGAAGAATGTGTAGCCTAGAGACACAATTAAAGCTAGGCTGGCCTCTTCTCCAAATGAGCGGTCTCCTATGCATAGATTTATATGCCTTATATAAAGGGCCAAATTAGTCCCACTTGGCTTACGCTTTTCATGAAAACTTAAAGAATTAACTCCACAATAGTGGCTGTTTGTATAGATACAATTTTCCATGGCTGAACTGGTATTTACCTACAGAGAGATATTTCCATTAAGCACTCAATATAAGATGTTGGGATATAAAACACCTGAATATATATTTATAAGTGACATTATATCAAGATTAAATTCATTTTCTAAGGCAGAAAATCCAGATGTAAAGGCTGCTGCATTTTTCATTCTTTGGTTGACACTGTAAAAGCCCTACGCTGTAACTGCATACAGATGTTGGAAGTCTTCTTCTTGAGCCACTGTCTTCAACACAGTTCCTCATAAGTAAAAATACAGTTTCAATCTCCAACCTGAACGAACAGTCCCAAGTCATGAACAAATTATTAAGGAGTAGTGTATGCAGAGACTGTTGGGAATGATACAGGGGAGGCTTATGTTAGATATTAGGAGGAAGTTTTTCACACAGAGGGTGGTGATGCACAGGTTGTCCAAAGAGGCTGTGGATGCCCCATCCCTGGAGGCATTCAAGGCCAGGCTGGATGTGACTCTAGGCAGCCCGGTCTGGTGGTTGGTGACCCTGCACATAGCAGGGGGGTTGAAACTAGGTGATCATTGGGGTCCTTTTCAACCCAGGCTATTCTTTGAGTCTATGAATACTGATGACTGGAAGAATAAGGGATTATTTCCATTAAAGGTGTTGCTACCCTTGGCAACCCTGCAATGGTAATGGCAAATATGAAGTTGGGGAATGTCTTGGGCCATTAGATAAAGCTGGAATCAAGTAAGCATGTTTCTGAACAGCAAAACAGAACATGCAAGTTTATAGAGGAAAGTGGGAGTTAGGAGATTCCTAACATATGCAGTACAACTAATCTTGTGCCGTCCTTCTACTTCACATCGTCTCTGAGACAGAATTCATGTCTGCCTATGGTTAGAGAAGGCTAGGTAATATTGGAAAGAAATGGTGCGTACATCCAGGTTGTGAGCTTTTACACATATGTTAGGAAACACAGATTTTCCCCCTAATCATATAAGAATGCAAACACGATGCTTTCATGTAACTATGAGGTACACTCTTTAGATCTCATATTATTGAAGATAATTTAGAAAATATTTAGAAATAAATGTAAATGAGACAACAAATGTTTCCATTTTATCTTCTCTCTTTAAAAGAAAGTAACATAGATTATGTATTATACATGGCATTAGCACATAAAAATTATTCCAACGAAGAAAAACGTTTTTAAAGAAATTGTCAACCTTTAAAATGATTTAATGAAGGACTGTAGATTAAAAGTCTTTGTTCATTATTTGTTTGTTTATTACAGGGTGCAACTGGATAGTGGAGCAATTGTTTAGAGCCTATACTAAATATTTCCATGCCTTAAAGCCTGGACATTTTTTCCAAGAGAACATCATTTAGGACTTACTGATTTTTTGACTACTCAACAGTTGGATAATTGCAACATATGATAAGTGCTTTTCATCCTTAGTGACTGACAAGCACACAATCTAAACTTAGATTTTGCCTTGATAATATCTCTGTGTTCATATATTAATGTATAGCATCTTTCTTTATCTTGTCATTTAAATGTTTTTACAAAGGAACAATGATTTGAAGATACCATTTTCAGGTATCAAAAAACGCATGGCTTTTTAAGCTCCTTTAAGCATCACAACACAACAGTGGAACACTGTGTGCTGTGTCTGGGACACTGACAACTTCACAATATGAAACTGGAAAAATAGAAGTAAAATTAGGAGGACAGTTAGAAAAGAAGAAAGTACAAGAAAGAGCAAAGACATAGAAATGAGGATTATTTCTGTTAGGCCCATCATCTAGAACAGGTCTCATGAACTTAGAGAGAAAACAGCAAAAATCCTCCCCCCAAATTCCATAGGAAGACATATGAACATTTTTTTCACATTGTAATATCCATGCCCTTTGCCATTAAAATTAAATGGCTTTGTCTCTAGGGGGAGAAAGATAGTTATATGATCAGATCACTGCCTTATGCTCTTGTTTTCTTCCATCATAAGTTCCATCATATATTTATTCACTAAACTCATTAGAATTGCAATGGTAATCAAAAAGAGGAAATGGTCTCCATCTATCATCTTGCTTCTAACAAGAAGAGGTAACAGACCATTTTAGTTACAGTGCATTAATGCTCATTACTGCTCTAATGAAGATTTGTGTTGCTTTTCCAAGATCCTTCAAGCTAATCTTCAATTTCCTCCTGGCTTTCAAAGAAACACCAGTTCTCATGTGGCTTCAGCCCAATGAAGCAAACAAAGAGGTATTAGTTGACCATCATAGAACACAGTTTCATAAATATAGGAAATTAATATGGAAAACACAAAGAAGCATCTAGTTATTTAATTATCATAGCTAAATTCCATGAATTGGGTAAACACTGATGGAGTCAATCTCTGTGTTCAGCACATGCATAACTACTGCTTAATGTGTGGCTAGCATTATACTACCTCTTACACTATCACCACAAATTTACATACAACTAGTGGTGGTATAATTAGTAGTAAATGATCACAGCACATCCTACCTGGTCTACCTTTTTACACAACTGGATCAGTATCTTTTCAAAAGCACAATCATTTTTACAGTGGAGGGCTCAGGCTGCAAAAAGTAATTCGCAGTGCTCTCACCTGGCAACGTTTCTGTATGAGTCGCATGCCATTATAGAAGCCCAAAGCAAACAGAACTCACAGTGAATTCTGCTTGGGAACCAGTTTTCTGCTGGGAGATGTTTGTGGTGTTTATCAGGGCCTTGTAGGACTAAGTTCCTAAAAGGAGCCAGCCACATGCATACAAGGACTATGGCACATCACAAAAAGAGAGGTATGCCACAAAACCTGCTTTTCCAGCGCACCATGCATGCTGTCTCTGGGCTTGACATGTTTAACAAGCAGATATGTGACTGAACTTTTGCTTAATAATAGGAATGCTAGCACTTGCCCTTTGTAAACTACCGACTCAGGTTTTCACAGTTTTTGCATTCAATGGAACCGAGTGTTAGCTTGGACTGGACACCTGTTTAAGTATCTTGCTGTATCAGACCTCAAATGTGTGTGTCTCTCAAGGCGTGATGAGGAGTTAGATTCCTGAGCTTTGTATTAAGGATCTGCTGGAACACGTTCATCCTTACTAAGTGACATTTGGACACAAAGAATTTGAAAGAAAGGAAGTACCTTACTGGGCTTTGGAACATTTAAATGCATCCTAAGGAAAGACCAACTTGAGTGCTGTTTGAAGAGCTTTAATTTTGTTGGCAGGGCTACTGGGAACTAAAAAGCCCTTTACACTTGGAAACAAGCTTGCCAAATCATTTCCTTTGCGTATCTTGTTCTGCAGAAGTAACAGAATATTCCATTCCTGCATATTTTAATAATGCCAAGGGAAAAGGTGTATGCAGAATCGAGGAAAGCAGCTTTCTGATCAAGCTGTTGCTGTCTGTTTCCATAGTTTATGCGTAATAGTGGTGACAAACAATTCCTTCTTCTTGTGGAAAGGATATCTGTCACAGAGCTCTGCTGCTCTCTGTAAGAATGACCTTTTTACAGGCAGCAGCTTGGCAGGTGTTTGTTTTTGTTTTTAGATACATGGCTTGCAAAAGTTAAAATGGGCTCTAGGGATTCGAGTATCGTTCCATTTTGCATCTGCTTTCATCAGCGCGGCTCCGTTGCCTTGATTCATGTTGATGTGAGTGAAAGGAAAATTAGGCTCTGAGTTTCCATTTTTACTATGCAGGAAAACTAACATTATTACAAAGAGAAGAAGTTCAAGGATACTGTTGAGTATGTCAATATGAAGATATAGATCACTGACTTGGATTACACATAGCAGTCATTTCTGTGCCCAGTAGTAGGTATTTGAGGAATAAAGACCTTAATTGTGAACAGCTGTTTCTACATACTTAATAAAGTGTGCATGGCCAGTTCAAGCTCTATAAAGTGTTAAGCATAGTTTTATAAAACACACACAGGGGCCATGCATGTTTTTCAGAGTGCATCAGCCATTCTGACTTTTAAGTCCTGTCTATCCTTTTATTTCAAAGACAGATCTCTAAAAATACTTTTTATTTTTCTTTTCTGTTTTTCGTAGTGTAATTGAAGTTTGGAGGATTCTTTAATAATTGCAAAAATTCCACCACTGCAACTCTTAGGCAAAAGGAGCTCTAAGTCACTATTAGAGGTGTTGTTGATCTAAAGTTCTGTTTTGTGATGTTAAAAGAAGGAAAGCATAGTGGCTTTCAACCTGGTTGCTTTTCTGTTTGTCTTTTTGTCATGAGAACTATCAGTAATATCAGCGCTCCGGGCAAGGTAATAGAGAGCAGAAATGAATAGTCTATTTAATAGGCAATATTAGAGTGGAAACTTAGAGCCCAGATATGACCCATAGCTGTTATTGATCCAGCCTCCAATGGAGATCAGCTCCAATCCTGCAGCATGGATGCATAGGCTTCTTGGTTTCCAGATGAGTCTCTTTGATGCCATAAGCCAAAACTGCAAGCTCATACACAACCTTTTGAATCTCAAATGTTTCCAAAGAGCAGGATCTGTTATTTAATTTCCTTAAGAGACCAAGGACTACTGGGCCTGGGTTTCAGCAGGTGCTGTGAGCCTGCAAACTGCTGAAGCTGGGGAGCTCCACAATGAGTTAAGCAATCGTGGTAAGACAGATGGATGAGAGCAGGCAGTTTCAAGGAACAGGTTGTACCACAATTTTTAGAGGCTTTTTGATGTTTGCTGTCATTTAGAAAAGGTCTAACTGAATTAGACTAGCACAAATCTCAGCAATAGATGTAATACCAGGAATTTACACCTGTTGAATTATGCTGTGTAGAAAGGACCTTCCCCGAAGTTTCTATATCACTATCTGAAATGTATGAACATTAGTTTTGAAAGTATTTCTGTATTTTACATGGCTGCGCAGTATTCTGCAAATTAGCACCATATTTGTACGAGTAAAACTAAATCCAAATTAAAAACCAACCAAACATCATGGTCAAAATGAAGGTCAAAGGAGTTTTAAACAGTCCATAAATCTCTTCCTTCCACTGCCCAGTTTCCATGCTTCTGTTTTCTCAGCTGGCCTTTAAGCCCTGAAGGAGAATAAGCTTGAACATCCAATATAAATAATTTAATAAACAAAGCAAAAAAGTTGATTTTTATTATCATCTATTTATTTTTTAATTAAAGCTCCTGTTTCACTTGCATCTTGTTCAATGCTTATGCAGAAAATACTAAATTAACATGAATATTTCCAAGTACAAATGGTAGACAAAAGCGAATAACAATTACCTGTTGACATTTTCCTAAGTACTCAATCACATGACACTTTGCTCTCAATTAAATTTACTTTAGTCTTTTTTGATGTAATTTATTGTGTTTATTTTCAATGACGGGAAAAAAAGATCCTGCATTTCCTCCTCCTGATTCCTTCATGCAGGCTGTCAACAGTCTGGACTTTTCAGACCTCCTACCTCGTACGGCCAAAGGACTCGCAGGAGTCACGCGTCTCCAGAGAGGACCTGGCACTAGAGGGCGATGCAGACATGCACTTCTGCCAGTGTCTCCACTGTTAGCAAAAGCAGAGGAATCAGATATTAATGACGAAGTTTTTGAAATAAGGGTGTGTTACTTCTCTACCACCCCCATTACCTCCATACATTCTCTTTCAATTCTGTTTATTGAGTTGTGGGCTCCTAACTCCTAGTAGTTCTCCGCATTCCTGACTTCCCTTTACCACCACCTTCTGCCCTTCACAGTTGATGATCTAGCCCTTTGCATGCGACCTGAAACCCACACCCAACTTGTGGACAAACACAGCCTCATCAGTAGTCTTCCTCTTCTCCTCCTCTTTGCTTTGCTTCTACCTCTGTTCTTTCTCTGATGTGCTTCATTTCCCAACCATGTGTCTGTCCATTCTGCCCCTTCCTCAAGGAATCTCTCTCATCCTATATCCTGTAATAAAAAAATGCATATGCTGTATGGATAAAAAATTAAGAGGGTATTTAATCATCTGTGCTGGTACTTAGGGCACTGAAAAAAGAGGGCTGGGTCCTAGTCTTTGTCCCTGACTTGTCCACTGATGTGACATTACAAAAATAATTCACAAGTAGGCACTACTAGATAGGCTTTCTTGTAGTCTGATTAAGAGTTGCAAACACTAAGTTTCAGTATTTGCACAAGCTTTTCAGGAGGAGTGCGGAGTATCCTTACCTGGTTCAGCAAAGTTCCGAGGAGCCAGTAAAGACATCTTGGCCTTTGGCTGAGAGTGGCTGAGGTCTGCACCTCTCACTGTCTTACTGAGAGCTCCAGATTGATGCATGATATTGAGTGGGGTTCCAGGATATCACAGCGATTGTCACCTTCTGAACTGAGTTGAGGGTTCCGAGCTCAGGAGAAGACATTAGAGGGTGACAGAGCATTGGAACAGGCTGTCCAGAGTGGTTGTAGAGTCTACCTCTCTGGAGATATTCAACACCCAACTGGGTGCTTTTCTGTCTAACCTATTGCAGGGAACCTGCTTAAGCTGGGGGATTGGACTTGATGATCTCCAGAGGTCCCATCCAACCCCTATGATTTTGTGATATCCTTTCTGGACTTTCCCCATCCGTTAGCTCAAAGGTGGACTGTATTCTACTGGACAGCATCATTCACTGCTGTGTGCCAGGGCAGACAGAAGAGGCTTCACTGCTGTGAGGGCAGCTGCAGGAATTATGTCTGCCAGATTTGTGTCAGTTGCTGAAGTTGGGAAGGGGTACCCCTAGTGCTGCTGGATGTGCTCTGCAGCCAGCAGGCTCCTTCCTTTGAAGCTGTCAGCTTTTCTTCTTCAGTACGCACCACATCCCTTCAGAAATGTTGGGAACTGTGCTGGTGACCAGATTACAGTGTGTGGGTATAGTCATGAGTTTAGCTGCTCTCAAGGAAAATTTCTTCCTGGAGCTCACATATTGGGGAACAATGACTGCTATTCAGTCACCAGCTTCAAGCCACACTGTTTTTATTTTTCTCCCTCTGCTTCTCAGACCTAGGACCTAGTCTTGAAAATATTTATCAGAGCAGTTCCTTGATCACTTTTTTCTCCTAACATCAGATTTTGGATTATTCCAGGGAAAGGCAGTGTGTCCAGAGGTGTGTCAGCCCTGCTGCACAGTCTTCTTTTATTAGCAAATATACTATGCATCCCCCTCTGTTGACTTGCCATACATTGCTCATAGCTTTCTTAGCAAGGGCATTTGAAAGAATTTGTGAGGGAAAAATTGTATAACGAGAGGAGGAAAAGTCCAACCTAAACTATCATAATTTTTCTAGAAGAGCATACTGAAAATCACAGTGACAGGAATGGGTCCTACAAATGGGTGATTCACCTTCACTTTTTTTTTATATAGCTACAAACAATACAGCATCATTTCATTCATTCTTTTTATGTCCCCTGGCATGAGCCTTGAAAGTTGCTAGGAAAATGGCACAGTGCTCCCAAGCTTAATGAAACTGTGGTGCAGGCAGTTCTCGGAAGTATCCATTTTTGTGTTATTAAGGTGACAAATATTCCCTCCCCTTCCAAAAAAAAGCAATCTCTCTCTTCATCACTGAGATGTGAGATGTGATTCGAACAGTATTTCCCTGGAAATGACATGATGACAGTATGTTGTCTGATTGAGAATGAGAAAGTGTTATACAGACTTGCATTCAAATTCATTATCAGGCAGTGAGACTGATGACTCAGAGCTAGAAAAAAATGAAACAACCAAAGATCATGTCTCAGTCAGTGCTCATAACAAACTTGAATTCCCATTTGCACAGCTCATGTACATGGGAATTACATTGCATGCTTAGAATCAATTTGCATATGCTGTTTCTACTCAGTCACACAACAAATAATGTACTAGGAGTGCATTTCAATGTGATGTATTACCATACAGCTTGAAATTCTGTCTTCTGTCAGTGTACTTTTCAGAGAGTGTGTGCATGCATGTGTGCATGTCCTTGTTTGCTCTTTCCCTCACTGTTCCTGCTAGAGCAAAGAGGTCTTCTACCCTAGGGGTCAGATTAAAGAGAGTTCCATTTGAGAATCAAGGAGTCTGGTAAATTTAGTAGATAGATAGGCATATTTTTAGTGAAGATTTATTTTTTTTTTCTCTGGCAATGGGGAATTATCTAATATGCAAGCAGATTTCAGAATCTGGGCCAGAGCCCCAGCCAAGACAGCCTCACGTGGTCTCCATCTGGCCCCATCATCCAACGAGATCAGACCTTTCATTAACTGCACCACTATGACCTCAGAGTCAATCAGCCTGAGTGGATCTGCTTTCTGACAATGTAGTGCTTTTGCTGTGATGATTCACTAGTCCTGCAGCTTGCTAAATACCCAAGAATCCCAGAATGTACCACATCATTAGTTGATTTTTTGGATCACTGGAAATAAAAGCAAAAAATTACAAAAATATCTTTACTATATTTTCAATGATCTGAAAAGTAGAGCTCTCTTCCCTTCCTGTTGCATCTAACGCAGTAGCTAAAAATCAAGTTCTGAGGTTAAACCAACAAAACTATGTTTAATCTCAGCCTTTGTCTTGCCATAGTGTTTGTTGGAAAATTAGGAGTTACAAAATCACTGTAACATCTGCCTGCAGTTAAGGTGACACAACAAAAGATAATTAGGAGTCCTGAACCTAAGGGTATCACTTCTTAAAATTTCTCCAAGGAAACCAGCAACAGTCAGGGTTAATTTTGATTTGTCATTAACTGGAACAGAATATAGTTTACTTATTGTGTATGTCTACCAGTTCCCTACTGTAATGTTGTCTCATTACTTATGTTCTTTTCACAAAGCAAGTGGTAGGTTATCACTTCATTACATGGTGCTTGATTCTGGAACAAGAGGAATTAGCCTTAAACATCATCCCAGAGGTAAGGAAATGCAGAATTAAGCAATGTCACGTGATACTTGGTTGCACCAAATTGCACAATATACAATAGGAAAATAAGCTGAAGGGAGACTACAAGAAAGCTGGGGAGGAACTTTATAAGGGCATGTAGTGACAGGATGAGGGGAAATGGTTTCAAACTGGAAGAGGGTAGATTTAGACTGGATATTAGGAAGAAATCTTTGCTGCGAGGGTGGTGAGACAGTGGAACTAGGTGATATTAAATATCCCTTCCAACCCAACCCATTCTATAGTTCTATGATTCTATGGACATTCAGAAGGAGGAAATACATGGATAATGCTTAAAAATACCAGATGATATACACTGATTGTAGAGTCCACGTTCTCCTCTTTTCTTCTTGTGTACTGGTTGCTGTTTATGTGGAATTTTGTTATCACAGTGGCACATGGTATACCTGAATTTTAGAGTCAATTTTTTTTTAAGCATGGTTGCAGGGTTAGCAGGAATAAGTAAAGAATTATGCATATTAACTGATCTAAATCTATCTGGTTTTAATACATTAAAACAAACTTACATGAGAAATGGCCTGTTGATTGCATATATAATATTTTCTTTCCCACAGACTGAAGCATATGGGGTTTAACAGCTACACTAGCAACAACACATCCATACTGCACATATGGCACAATGATGTGAGCAGCACAGAGCTAGGACACCATCAAGAAAGATGAAGAGTGGTTTCATTTAATCATGAACACATAAAGACATGAACAGCAGGACTGAAATATAAAATGTTTGGGTAGAAACTTCTGTGGGAAGGCTGTATCTTTGCTAGTCCTCACTACACTGAACAGAGAATGAGGAGAAAAAAACACTGTTGGGCTTTCTGGGGATGCTGACCTCCTGCTCTTGTAAGACTGCAGAAAAAACTACAAAAGAGAATGCAAAGCAAGATCATCTCTGAACACATTACATTTGCTGCTTTACCTAGATGCTGAATTCAGGCCTGCAGTTTTGCAACGTGCAATTTGTTCTCCCACAATAACATTTGTAAAGAAGAAAATCTGATGGTCTTTACTTGATAAGAGACCATGTTTGGAAGAATGAATGGTTTTGAATGGGAAATGGGGAAGAAAATTCCTCTAGCTCCAGAACTAAGTCAGAAAGAAGTGATATAGACTTTCTGCAGAAACACAAAAGGTACTTCATAGGAAGAGAGCACCTAATTTTCAGATTTACTTCTAATGTATTGAGCAGATTTCGGGAAATCATGCAGTGTGAAATTTCAGCCGATTTTGCTCTCTTGTCCTATGCAAGAGCAAGATCTTCAAATGAAGCCATTCAAAACTTATTTCAAATGTAACAAAAAGTGGTTATTCTTTATCCAGAATACTTCTGGATGTTTAAAATGTGCATATGTGTAAGGGAAATAAGTGAAATAAATTAATTGTTGTTTTGCCAGTGTCTTTTTTGCAGCTGATGGAATGTAATGTACTGAGTACTTAAAAAGTGCTTGTTACTTTTCTAAATGACACAAAGTGTACTTGTACTGATTTACTTAAATTTTCTTGTCCAGGCTTCTCTGTGCAAAGGAAAATGATGTGTTTTATTTAAAGGGGTCCAGAAAAGTTCTTGGAAGACTGATAACTTACAAGAGAAATTTCAAGTTTTCTCCAATTTTATCTCACAAAACAGAGGGTTGTCAGTATAAAGGTGGCTAAGGTCAATCCATGCTGATTCATCACCAAATGTTTGTTTACCTGCTCATAGAAGAAGGCAATTATGTCTGGTGGTTTTGGCAAGTCATGCCACTGTAGAACAGGTTTTATTTTCCTTCTAGAAATTCACTCCATCCCTAATGAGTTATTAATCAGAAATTAGTGGACTAGTGTAAGTCTGTGGGAGATGAGATGAAGATCTGTGGAGACACCTTTCATCCCATTTTCCTTCTTTTATGGGGCCTCAGCTTCTTTTACAACAGTACACTATTTAATAGCCACTGCTGCTTTAGCCTGTAAGTTCAAAAGACCTATAAATTTCTTGACTCTGCTTATCTGTCATGGAGCAAGAGTGCTACAATAAAATATGGTAATAAATTAATGATCAATAATAGCTGACAAGGTTCCTTCTTGATCTGCCCTGTGAGACAGCCTGAGCAGCTGGGCCATGGGAGGGTCTGTGCTTCATGTCAGGGGATTATAAGGCAAAGCTGATGTTTCTGGTTTCTGTCCTACACTGTTACTGCAGAGAAATTTTTCATGGCACAGTTATTTCACAGTCTTAACTTCTCAGTAGCCAAACTCAATTAAGAAACCCTAAAGAGGTGAGAACTCTTTATTTTTAATTTTTTTATTTTTCTCTTTTTGTTGTGGGTTGTTAACTTTGAAACTTAGTTACAACTACTTGAGCACCAAAGCTATTCATAGCTGCCGCTATTATTACTGTAACTGACATGACTTTTAGCCAATCTGCAGCCAATTAATAGGTTTTTATGAGTGACGGGGTATGTTTTCTTAGGAGGAAATGAAAAGACATTTCAGCACGTTCTCTTTTAATCTTTCCCAGATGTAGAATAGGTTAATGATTTCTGTTTATCTTCCAGCTTCCAACTATCTTCTGTTTTGTGCATGGACATAGAAAGTGTCCACTCTTGATCGACATTTTCGATCAGTGGTCAATATTTGGAATTTGATGTTTCTGGAGTGATTTAAAGGCTCTGGTTGTACGCTCAGGAAAGAGCGTACTTTAGGCAAGTGACTTGTATTACTTACCTACCTGCTTCCTACTCCCAGGGCTGTCTCAAGGTCTGCTAAGGATGCTGGGAATAGTTGACAGTATAATATTCCAGAAATAGAATGAATACCCAATGCTTCTTTGCAGATATTAACTAGAATCAGTCTGTCTGTAATCGCTGGTACATCTAATTACTTTGTATTATGTGCTTCATATAAAGTAACATGACAAATATCTGTCACGCATATTTATTTCCTCTTTTTTTGTTTTGGACTCACCATATTCTAATCTTTCCTAAATAAATAGCCCCAGAAGAGTTTTTCTTTTCTTTTCTCATATATTTGGACGTACTAGATGCTCTATGGGAGGTATCTCAGAGCCTTAACTGAAGGGTGATAGCTGTGGGAGCATGAGCCACTAGGGAGGAGATTACAAGTAGCCTGAGCTTTGGGATTCACAATAGGGTTTGCAGTAGAGATGTGCAGTATTTTCAGGTTCATCTACGTGGCAGCTACACAGTAGAGTGGAATTTGTGACCATGGATTAGGCAGAGATTTGGGCCTCAGAATGGGATTCCCAGATTCTTTTAATGGCTGTGCAGAAAGAAGAAAATATGAAAAAGAAATGCAGGCAAGGTTTTCCTAGACATCTACATCTTAGTTGCTCATCATGACTCAATTTATAGTCAATGGAAAGAAACTGGCGCTTCACCTTGTCCTACAGCAAATGCATAAAACAGGTCAGCAGGTTTGTCTTAGAACTATTAGTCGATAAAAACAGTTTTTGGACATCTACCAAATTTGGAGACATCTAATGACAAGGTGAATTGCACTTTCTGCACCCAAACTCATGCCTGCCTGACTCAAAGATTATGAATCTAGAATTCACACCCTATTGTCGTATTCTTCCAACAACATCCCTCTAGATTAAAAAAAAAGAAAAAAAAAGAAAAAAAAAAAAAAAAGCACTGTTTTTCATTTAAAATAATGAAGGGTGGGTGCTATCCACATTTCATCTATTATGAGTAATTCACAACACATGAGGCTTCATTTGGGTCCTTTCAGCCTGTTAAGTTTCAAATCCCTATTTCCCAAAGTTCTTGGGAGTGAGTAGGTACTCTTGCAGTTGATGCTGAAGCTTAGCATCAATGGAGAAAAGAATGTCAGATTTATGAGACTACAGAGATTGCAAGTAAGTGAAGAAATCATTGAAAACCTAATAAAAAACAGAAAATGTCCATTCAGACTGTTAGACTTAGCTGAATGCTGTTCTGGGTAGTAACTAGCGAATATTATTGGCAAAAGATGAATTGGCTATGATTCCTAAGCAATTAGTGCACTGTGCTGAATTACCCTGAACTGAATTTTACCGCTAAGCCTTTGCTTCAGACTTCAAGATACTGAAATATAACAGACTCTTTCCTTTTATTTGTTTTTAGATTTATTTATAAAGCTGTATATAGCAAGAATTTCAGTTAATCACTGCAACACCTGTTGGGAGGAATCTTCCATTCCTTGGAAGGGATAACTTCATGCACATTTGATATGTCTCAGCAAATCTCTGGAGTTCCTCTGCATTTTACTTTAAAAGAATCTATATGGATTGTGGTGATAAAGGTACAACCTTTCTGGACACAAAATTCAATGAGAATAAGTAATACCCATTTGTAGAAAAATTGCTTTAGTGTGCCCTTATTCTTTAAAAAAAAACAAACAAACAACAAACTAAATATGATCCAGCATGATTCTTTTTCCTCAGTCACAATATGCCAACTTTCTTTCTTGGCCTTATACCCTGTTCTGAAGTATTTCCTCTTGCTCTCTCCCAGTTCATCAGAGCTGCAGGTCTGGGGGCAGGAGGAGGACTAGCTCTGTCTGCAAAGCTCTTTTTGTCTTCTTGAACCTTAGGGCACACAGCTTGCTAGAGCTGCCTGCTGCATTCCAGCAGGTATAAGGGCAGCTCTTTGAGTCTGTAGGGGTGGAATACAGGATTACAAAACATCAGCTAGCTAATAGATTTTCAGTACTGTCTGCGTCTTTCAAGCTCCCATGGTCACCTTATGCCAAAAGAGAAACTGGTTGTTTTCTCTTTTCCTTGCCTTTTGTGTTGTATTTCACAAGGCTTGAGTGATTTCTGTGGCTGAATTCAAAGAATTGTAAGATCAGTAAGTTTGAAAAGACCTCTAAGATTATCTAATCCAAACATCCACCCACCACCAATATCAGCCACTAAACCATATCCCTAAGTACTACATCTGCCCTTTCCTCAAATGCCTCCAGGGACAGTGACTCTACCACTTCCCTGGGTAGCCTGTGCCAGTGCCTAACTGGTCTTTCTGAGAAGAAATTCTTAACATCTAACCTGAACCTTCTCAACTCAGTGCACGCTTCTAAAAGAACTGGTTAATAGAAAGACTATGTAGAAATCTTTTGCTGCAAGATTTGAAATATTTATTGCATTAAAAGCAGGGATTAACAACATCATTCTTTAATGACGATGTCTAGGTGACAAGGCCAGCACTAAACAATATCTTCTGGATATTTCATTCAGGGTGCTCAGATTCCAGAAAAATCAGTGAAGGACTCCTTTATAGATGGGAGCTACATTGGTTTAGATACGGAGAGCAGCATTTCCCAGTTTATTGGTGTAACCAACAGGACTGCTGCTGCTGGAACAGGTTTCCTAAGCTGATTGAACTCAGTTGTTTCTTACAAAAAATGGAGGCCACAAACCTGTCAAAAGTGATACTCATGCCTACAAGCAGGATTAAATCTGAGACAAGTTTGGGGATATGTTTGATGTCAACAGAAGTTCATTATGGGTGGTAGAACACATAGATGAATTAAAAAATGAAATGCCATTGGCATTTATTCCTTCTACATTAAAACCAGAAATTCTTCAATCATAATATAATCTTTTGAAAAGTCAAGAGCAGAGTGCAGAATATATTAGAAGTGAGTTTGACCCTAAGGATTTCGGGAATGATAATGTCACGGCTCCCTAAATGTAAGTAGTGCTGTTTTCCTCTGCCCCAGAATTAAATATTCAATTTAAATGTTAGTCTGCATGATACAGTTTGTTCAAGTCATTTGCTCTGAGTTAAGGAAAAAAAAACAGTTTTATTGTAATAATTAATTCAAAGAAAAGATTTATTATTGTGCTGAACATGATCTTTGCTGGCAATACTTAATAAGTCATTAATTAATATCACTGCTATTAAGAACGCAGCGATATTATCAATGGAACTGTACTTGTAGAGAGGTATAGGGAATTGCAGATGCTATATGGTGTTCCTCAGCTGTAGTAAATCAAGGTGCAGACCTCTCTGCCTAATCCAAGTGGGTGTCAAGTGAAATACTGAATTCCAAACTGAATACTGCAGATTCCCTGCATGGAGAGAGCTGGATACTTTAAACACTTCCAGAGGGAGTGAGAATCTTTCTGCTTGTTCAGGCAGCTAAGATGAGACCCAGGATAATAAAATAAGGAGAGCCCAGGCCTATTCTCCAGCTTTTATAGCCGTTGCACAAATTAGCCACAGCTGTGTCATTAAAGTCTCTCATACTCTTCTTTTTCCTTACTGAAAGAACAGGCTAGCTACTGTCACCTACTGGAAGCGCCCACACCAACTCCTGGAACACCACCAACCAGCCACAGTTTGGAAACATGACAGAGACATGCCAACAAACAAGTAGTGTGGATGGTTGGATGCCTATGCCCTAGTACTGCTTTGTCTACTTCCAGGGCTTAAATTAGTAAGACTAGATCCCATTTTACATAACAGAATTCTCAGCCTGGAAAAAAGAAAACTCTGAGGAGACTTTACAGCAGTACCTTCCAGACTTCCAGTACCTGAGGTTAAACTACAGGAAAGCCGGGGAGGAACTTTTTATAAGGGCATGTAGCGACAGGATGAGGTGAAATGGCTTTAAACTGGAAAAGAGTAGATTTAGACTGGATATCAGAAATAAATTCTTTGCTGTGGGGGCGGAGAGACACTGGAACAGGTTGCCCAGTGAGGTTGTGGATACCCCTTCCCTGGAGGCAGCCAAATGAGGCTTTGAGCAACCTGATCTAGAGGAAGGTGTCCCTGCCTATAGCAGGGGGTTGGAACCAGATGATCTTAAAGGTCCCTTCCAACCCAAACCATTCTATGATTCTTTGATTCTATGAAACCGCATCTCACCTTTCCACAGTCAATTCACCATGCATTGGAAGTCCCAGAGTATTACATTCACTTGTTTTGACTCCCAGAAAATTGGAACAGTGATTATATCTACTGCAGCTGCACTGGTAGCTTAGTGCAATAGCTCCAGGGAAGTAATGGTTTTAGAATGCTACTGGTCTTATAAAGCAGGAAGATCTCACTCTTCTCTAGCTCTGTTTTTCCCACTGAGACACAGAGACTTACCCAATGTTGCCTTCTTCGGTTGGTTTAGATTTTAATATGAATTATGAAGTGGTATGAATCTTCATTCTATGATTCTATGATTCATTGTACTCTTTAATTTCACGTGATACATTTCTTTTCTTCCAGGCGTCCTTCTAATAAAAGTCCCCAGAAAACTCCTGATGTTTTTAGAAAAGGAAACAAATTCTGGCTTATTTATGACCATTCTATCTCTGTTGATCCATTGGCATTCCTTCCTGGATTGTGTGTGAATTACACTATGCACATTTGAAGACCAGTATATTTAGAAGGCTACTCACCCTGTGCAGAACTTGCAGCTGTAATGTTAGAGTCTGGGTTGAAGCCACACAGAGAATTTGGCCCTTAATACTGTTTTAGAGTGAAAGATGTTGTTTGAAGATCAACACTGAGACACTAGACACCCTTCTATATATCCAAAAGCTAGTTTTACAAACTAAATAAAATTTTTTTGTTTGAAATTATTCCAGCCAAGAGCTACAGTATTGATGACATAACTTCAACACAGACAGTGGCTTGAACATTCCCAGCTGGATCTCCTACTCCCAGCAGTCAGACGGGCAGCTTATGTAAAGATGATAAGCACCTCCTGACTGCCTACTTTCCTTGCCCACTTAGTAAAGTATGTCCCTGCAGAGTCTGAACTAAAAGCCATGTGAAGTTTATGGACACTTTGCATCAATGCCTGTAGATGTTGCATCATTTCAGGATTTTTTTTTAATCCCAGGCAATCATCAAGCACATTTTATAACTAATCATCAAGTGCTTTTACCTACAACTACAGCTGGGATGAGAGAAGAAGCCAAATAACCACAGTGACATACTTTGTACCACTGAGTACAAGTACTCCTTTGGCCACGGGTCATGACTCATTGGAGTCATGTGAAACCTGCCACTGTGTGTAAAACTTACCACAAGTAAGAGTACCTCAGGTTTTTAACTTTTTGGCTAGCAGGCTGTGGCCACTCCCACTGTGAGTTTCATGGTGTCCAGTGGAACTTTGGAAATCTCTGCATCCAAGTCAGCTCTTCCAGGAATCAAACAAATTGTTCCAGGGAGACTAAGTATTTGACCATGAAACAAGTCCCACTCTTCACTTAACTGAGGCTAGATGCTCAGATTGTTTGTACCTTTTGACTACGTTCCACAAAACAGGCCATAATAAGCAGCCAGATTACTCCTTTGAAAAATTTTCCTTCTGAAGTTTGACTGTATTCTGGGGTGCTCTTTATGCAGTCCCTTTATAGCAAAGCAATGACACAGGAGAATATGACCCTGCAAAATATAAGTCAAATGAATTACATCCAGATTGCCTAATGTCTTTGAAAAGTCACTACAGAGGAAATCATGTATTTATGACCAATGTGAGAGATCATAAGGGAAAACACATTGCTCATGTTGTTTTACATATTGTCAATCATAGTTCAAAGTCTTTAATTTAAGAACAAATATGAAAAAATTCCTTTAGTCACAACAGCCTTATTTTATCCCACTTGGCTTCCAGTAGCCAGCTGAAGTACCCAAGATAGCGTCTTAGTCATGAAATGCCTGTTTTTGTGACATGGCACTAGGCCTGGCATGTATTATAGCATACCCATTGTAGGGTGTAATTGTACATCAGTATTGAACAACTGATCCATAAAACGATGAATCAATGTTTTTTGAAAGTCATACTGCTTAACTAAAGTGACACACTGCTTCTAATTTATTTGCTATGTAACACTACAGACTTTATTCCAACATTTCTCCTTACCTTTTCATTCAATGTATTTGAGATGTATTTTTTATTAGGTCTTGTTTGTACAACAGTGCTATGAGGCCAATTCTAAGCAAGACTGAGAAATTCTATCCCAGCCATTTCAGGGTAAGACAAAATTTTGAACCAGCAATCCTTGAGTTCATCTGTAATAATGAGACCAAAGTTCTTATGCTCAACAGAATGTCCACATTTACTGGCCAGCTACAAACATTTCAGTTGTATTAGATGGTTTAATCTCATCTAGACTAGGGCCATGCTGGAATTGTAAGTACCTCATCTTAGCTAGTTATATAAGCTACATCTTTCCAGTAAATGAAACATGGTCCATTCCTTTGTCATTATTGAGAACAGTCCCTGGCTAGTGCTAGCTCCTGAAATATGTCCAGACTGCTTTGGAGTGTGCTAGTTGACCCAAGCCAAAGCTACACCAGGGAGCATCACAACAATTAGGCAATACAGACAACTGTATGCTGAAGGTTGAGCATGTACACTAGCTTTAAGTACTTCATTTGCTGAAACATAGCCATAGCCATTGAAGAAAAGACACTTCCAGAGTTTGTTACAGCTTTTTGTAACTCTCTACAACAGATGAGATGAATCTGCTGTTGAAGGTATCTGCAATGACTGTGATGAAATCCAATGAATATACTGAAGGAGGTTAAATTTCAGGTTTAGAATAAGATGTAGATCTTTTTCCATTGTTCCCCATGGATGGAGTATGTTAGTCCTCTTTGAGGTGTGCCCAAGACATCTGTGCAAGTTTTACGAATATGGAACATGACCTGTGGAGCTTCACACCATTCTGAAACAGCACCTGCCAGCCATGTAACCAATCTCCAGTGGCTCTGTGTGACTATTTTAGACACAGAAACAAAAGTTACAGCTTGAGATAGGGCCCAACGTAGTAGCAGCCCTATACTAAATACACATATAACACAGATGTTGATGAAGAGTAGAGGAAAAGAAATTCTATAAAGACAGGAGAAGAGTTGTATTTAGGCTTACAATCTGATATTTTAATATGCTAATTTAAAAACTGTAGAATTGACCTGAAATGATGGAGACTAGATTTACATGACTGCATAGAAGTATATGTGCATACACAATTTTATTTAGTGTAAATGTACTTAGCTTCATTTCTGGTGAATTTCTTGTGGATATCTGCATTGTATAATTTACTCATGTGTTTTGCATTCCTCAATGATATCGAGTAAATTCTTTGGTCAACTTCTATAAACACTGCTTAAATCATAAATGAATCAGACATCTCAGATGGCCATTAAGCTTGTGCCTGTGGAAATATGAACGTTTTATATTTGCTGGCATGTGGAAAAGGTCATTATTTATTCTTCCTAGCCAGCTAGATGTATGAAATTTTACTTGCTGGAATGATTCCTTGGCATTTCCTAACATCATGGAACATGCTAAATATTTCTTTTTTTAATGGAAGACAAAAATGGACTATGACTGTGTTGCAAATGTTAGTTGGAAACAATTTGAAATAGAGAACTAAATGTCCATGTTTATCCAGGAAAGGTAGATGGAAACTTGGAACCACAAAGGTATTTTCAACTGAGGAGGTCTGCATGAACCATTAAATACTACTGCATTATTCTCTCAAAAGTTTTGGGCCTCATCCTTTTTCAAAGCTAATGGCAAAGCTCCCATTAACTTCAATGGGAATAGAGTCAGATCATAATCCCAAAACTCTTATCTCCCCTGGGTATCTAAAAAGATCTAATTGATTAAAAACCTGCTTCTAACCCCTCCAAAATGGATTTTAATGGGTTTTCCTGTTTTCCATGAGGTTGACTTCAGTAGTTAGATCTGTTGACTTACTTTTTAAAACAAAGGCATATATTGTGTGTGGCTGTCCAGGGAATAAAGGATTCCTTGAAAGCCATATTTTAAATAAGATCTTCTGGAATTTGATATTTTCTGCTTGTGAGTAGGTGAATACAATAACAGCCAGAAAAACACTTAAAGCCTCAAGAGCCACAACATCCTTTACTGAGCCCTTCAGTAGGTATCAGTGGGAATGGCCCTCCTGAAGCAGAAGAGTTCTGTTTCCAGAGGAAAGGGCTCTGTGGTAATAGATTTTAATGTACTGGCAGGATCTGGGGAACTGCTCTGGATTTTAGCTATGTTGAATTACCCTACATAAAAGCCTTTTATTTCTCAGCAAGGAGGCAGGGATCTGAAGGGATGATGAATCTTAATGTTATTCTTAACAGCTGAAACTTGGGTGGATATATAGAATCATAGAATCATAGAATCACATGGTTGGAAACGACTTGCAAGATCATCCAGTCCAACGGTCCTCCCATTACCTTTGCTACCACAAGCCTCTAAACCATATCTTGTAGTTCCTCATCCAGATGCATCTTGAACACTGCCAGGGCACCACCTCCCTGGGTAGGCCATTTGACTGTATTGGTGCTACCTGAGAAATTAAAAAAAAAAAAAAAAAAGTGTTATATTTTACTGGAGTAACTATAGCTTGATTTCCTCATCCACCTTATGCACCAACCTTCAGATTATTGTGCAACAGCCTGTTAGGTGATGAGATATTCCAGCTAAAGGCATGCCTGTTACAGGGCCAACAGCTATGCTGTACTGCAACTCAGGTATATATCAGCAGTTCTGGCAACTTTCAATGTGGAGTCTTGTGTTTTTTCCACTGACCAGCAGTGTCTGGTGCATTCAGTAGGCTGTTCTGGTGGGGAAAAGGCCACAGCATCACTATTCAGACAGGCAGGAGCTGTGTCTTTTATTAATGATCTACCTTAAAAAGAATTTTTTTTTTAAGAAAAAAAAAAAGTACACTATTTAAGACTTGGAGGCTGTCAGGCTGGAATTCATAAAGTTTAAGGGCAGAAAGTATGACTAGGACCTTTTCTTTTGGCTTCACTAATAATGCAGCCTGGAGGACCACACATACATTTCTTCATCTTTCTCATACCTTTATAAAGGTGTATCTACTCTTAATTAAATGCAGAAACTGTGGATCACTTTGACAGGGCAATATTCACTGAGAAAATACCTTGTAATGTATCTTAAGAGATATGAACAAAGAAATGTGGTTCTTGATCTTTCTTTAGAATTGACATAACTTTTTCCTTAGAAATCTGACTGTGCATTTCCTTTGACATTTCTATTGCAAAATCGTGGTGTTAGTTGTAACACTATGCTACAGTCAAGCTGTTAGCAGCCCAGGTATGTAGGAACTCTGATGCTCCAGAAATGAGGAAAACAAAATTAATTAGGCTGTTTATAAAATCAATTTAACTTGCAAAGATTTGAGGGTACTATTGAAGTACTTAACAAAATGCTGTTATAAAAATTAAATACTGCAAAAATGTGAATTTCATTTTGAAATGGCGAGAGAATTAATCACATACGAATATACATTGCTCTTTGTGTGTGTTTAGTCAAAGGATAACCATAAGTACTCCTCTGAGACATTTTTGTTATGTTTCTGTGTCTGATTTACCTATTATTTCTCAACATCTGAAATGAACATTAAGTTATATAACTTTTACATGCTTTTACTGTATATAACCCAAGTTACATAAATTCCAGGCCTTCTGACTGTTTGCAATCTTTAAAATGTAATGAGCTGAAAGATTAGCTTTGAGCCCTGGGGCCGGATTGATGTTTTGCTTAACCATTCAGCTGAGAACAGCTTTTAGAGGGATAACTTGTGCTGCATCACATCAATAATAAAACTAAAGACCTAGATCCAAGCAGCTATGAATGGGAATTTAGTCTCTCAAAATGTTATAAACTTAAATGAAACAAGTCTTAAACAGAAGGCAGCTGCAGGCACTGGATCTAAACTGCATTAAGATGACATAATATTCTTTTGGAAACAATAAGGCTTCCATTGACATGTTCTATAAGACAATCCCTCAATGGAAATGAATAACTGAATTACCATACTGTGATGAAATATGACTCATTCTGAAATACAAGTCTCAGTGGGGTTTCAGCATCTGAGAAACAGATTCATAAGTAAGACTGTCAAACAGAATGCTCAGTTACAGGGATATTCTCTGATTAGCTACCATTCAGAGAAATACAGACGAAAGAGTAAGATTTTCCACTGGTGGCAGAGGAAGTATGACAGGGAGAACAGAAGGCTGAAACTGCTAATATTGAAGATGTTTCTTTTATACACATATCTGCACGTCCAGAACTGATAACACTATTCTTCCGTTCTATCAGGACAAACTCTTACAACTCCTTTAAGATTCTTGCTATGACAATTCTTTCCACTGCTGCAGTATGAAATGCTATTAACACTTTGTTTCAGTTTTGCTCTTAACATGCATCATTTTTGTCAGCACAGTGATATTTTTGCATGCTGAACGAGAAGCTGCTTTGAGCAAACAAAATGTTGAAGACAGAGATCTGCTTGTGTGGAACCAATCTTGGTTAGTTGCATTTGGAGCATAACTATGAAATACTTAAAGATAGATTTTTTTCTTTCTTCTAGAATTATTTCGTTTCTAGACACTCACTTAGGGCCTGAGAGTTCATGGCAACAGAGGAATCATGAAGCAGAAATGTGCCACAAAAAGGCACTTCCAGGCTTGTGCTGAAATGTTGATGCCTGGGTAAAATTTGATGCCCTGGGATAAATGTTGATGCCCTGGGATAAATGTTGATGCCCTGTTAAAAGATCAGGTGAGTAGGACTGACACATTCCTGGTCAGACAACAAAAGAAAAAACAATTTGTTCTGTTTTTTAAATCTGAGTCTGATTGATGGCCTGATCACAGCAACTTCAATTAGGTGGTTAATTTTTGCAAGGAGTTCTAAGTTTGTCTTTGGTTGGTTCACAGTGATGCAGCAAGCACTTGTGGACTGGATCAAGGTGCACACCTTACTTGATCACATCTTTGAGTATTGTTCAAGCTTCTATGTCTTGTGCAAAGGCTTTACAAAAATCTTCTGTCACACAGACCTGAGTCCTAACAGGATATGTTTGTGCAGTCAGCTCTGCCATAAGCAGTAGGCCCCATTTGCAGGGTGAACAGTCAGTCAGTACAGGGAGTTAGATATATGAAGTAGGAGGACCATTCATGATGCTTTTGGTGTTTTCAGGACTCATTGTTCCACTGCCACACAAAGTGCCCATCTTGGTGCATGAGCATAACCTGACTTGAGGGATGGAACTTGAATAGGCCACAGAGCATTTCTTTCTCACAAATAAAGAAATAATGATTGGGGATGTGAAGGCTGAGGGTACCCTTGGCTGTGTCAACTATGAAATCGAGGAATTTAAAATCAGAATGGCAGTCTCCTAAATCCACAGCAATTCTCTCGTGCAGGAAGTCTAGTTGGTGTGGTAGAAGACCAGTGCAGATGAACAAGGAATATCTGACTGACCCAAAATGAAAAGAGCAAGGGAGTGCACAGAAGATTAAAGCAGGGAGGAGCCACATGTGAGGAATGTACCGAAGTAGACAGAGTATGCAATAATGCAATAATTATGAAAGCAACTCCAAGTTGGAGTTACAACTAGCAAGAAAGGCAGGATGATGGGTTTCTGTAAATACACTGGCAACAAAAGGAAGTCTAAGAAAAACATGAGTACACTGAAGAAGAGGAAAGGTTGAATAAGGAGCTTAGAAGCAAATTGGACTTACACCAGGCCATAATTCAAGAAGGGCTATATTCAAGAGTGCTGGAGAAGACAGGCCTCATTGCAAAGCTGTTGTTCTGGGAGGACTATGGAAGAGGTTTCTAGAAAAAGCCAAAATCATATCTAAACAAGATGGATAATCTTGGGAATGATAGGCTCGTCAGCATGACAGTTACTGCTAACTTTACAGGTGATACTTAAATGGGCAAAGCTGTCCAGCAGTGTACTGCGGAGTGACCTTGACAGCTCAAACTAAAATCTACACTATTTGAACAAGGGACTGTCCACTGTTTGGACCAGGAGAAAACTACAACCAAATCAGCACAATACAGATGTACTCTCCAACTCTTCTTTCTGACGGTATGTGGAAATAGTACATAGCCTCTATAGGAGTTCTAAGTTAGGAGTCTATTGCCACAGTTAGGAATACTCTGACAGTGAACAGGCTTTAAGCAATTTTCAAATATACTGATGTTTTCATGTGATTGTTTGGAACAACACCAAACTAGTCCTTTAAGTCTCTGCATTAACTTTCCATCTGAATTACTAATGATGTCCTTGGTGTCTAAATCCATGTGTTATTCAGTAACAGCATTTCACTGAAATGACAAATTTTATCTTATGTTCCTGTTTCCCCAAAACTACCTCTGAATTAGATTTGGGGTGTGAAAAGAGATATTTCTACATGCCTATCACCAGTGAACAGGGAGATTAGCCAAGACCTTGAGATAATGATTATCGCCTGTGGTCTAGTTTGTTAAAGCAATTAGAGTTACTAATGCTGAAATGTGAAGAGAGACGGCGAGTTTCATTTTGTATTCACAGAATACACTGCTGCAGAAGACTAAAACTTGCTTTCTGCTGTTCTTTGTGAATTCTTTTTTTTTTTTCTTTTTTTTTTTTAATTCTTACTGGAAATAGTGTGAAAACTGCAGCTGGTACAAAAAGTCTCTTGAACAAGTACCATGAGAATATTTTCAGCAGGAGAACAATGAGGTATCAAATACAGCTGTGCTTTATATTCAGGTCTGCAAAAAACGGAACTAAATTTACTTTCCTTCAATACCCTTGGAATTGAATATAAGGGAAAATTCAGATGTTATCCTGAATGCAAATCAGATTTGAATTTATGCTGTATATGAAGGGCAGAGATTAATTCAGTCATTACAGATCTGTGGCCTTTTTGTCTGTATAATATCATTTTTGTGAGACCCAGGAATTCTCCTTCTGTGCTTTGAAAAGTACCGTAAAGATTTCCTAAGAAGTTTATGAATGTAATCACATCACCTTCCACTTCAATTTAAAACAGATACCATATGGAAATCCACTATTGACAGCAGTTTTGATCATTTGGTTAATAGCATTTGCTACCATTTGTCAAATATTTCTGTCTGTGAAAGAATCAGCCAAAGAAAAATAAGACTCATAAAATCTTGATTTGGGAATACTTCAAAACACACAAAGCAGACTTGATTGTACTAAGAATGCTTCAACTGCAACAATATTTCTTGTAATGATTTCATAGAATTTCCTTCCATCTCTGGATTTTAACATCAACAAACTTTGTGAAGAAAAAATGTAGGATTTGGTATGCTGACAAAGCTCTGCAGCTGTTGAAAAAAAAAAAGCACAATAAAATAACTGTTGATCTTTACATGAAAACGCCTGCATTCCCAGTTCACCATAGTTGTATTTAGTGCTTTGCAAGTAGTGAACTATCAAAGATTTTACTTTGACTGGAATTAAAAGTGCAACAGATAACTGCTTGTTATAAACTGAAAGTATGCTAAATTACATCTTTCAACTGTTTTTTGGCATACGGTTCTTTGTTATATGGTAAAAAGCAATTTAAACTGTCTTTACTCTTCAGCACTAGGTCACTGGCTCAAATATGACCTAATCAGTAACGACTGTGAGTCATTTCCATGTGATGGATGCTTAATAGCTTGCATAAAATGCACTGGTAGACACTGTGAAGTTTATTGGATAAAGGTTCCTGCATGAAAAAAATCCAATAGCACAAGTCAGCAGGTCTGCTTCCACTTTGAAAAGGAAGAATGAACTGAATGGGGCTAGGGGCAATTGTGTGTTTATCAGATTAAAAATTTACCAGATTAACGCGATCTAAGATGGAATCACTATTTCTTCTTGAGACTGGGTGATTGATGTAGATTTAGGAGGTACAAATTTTATTGGCTTTCCACCACTGTCCTAGTGCATGAGGAACCAGTTATTTCTATGACTGGTCTAAAGAACAAGAGCTTCAAGACGGATTTCTGTGTGTTCTTAGGCTCAAATACAGTGCAATATTTGAAAGTAAAACATCTACGGAACACTAATGATAATCAAATACTGATATTTTAATTGGCAACAAAAGAACCCTATATATTTAAATTCCTTGCTCCAAATATTGTAATATTGATGTCTTCCTTACTGATTGGCTTTTCTTATAATAAGCAAATATTAGATTTTCTAGTAACATAGATCATTATAATCTCAGAATGTATCTACTTCTGCAGTTGAACTTGCAAAAGTATTAGTACAATTCTGAATATATTATAGTACCTGGAAATACGATTAAGGCTATTTTAGCTATAGTGGGATGATATTTGGCCCTTAGGTGTGCTTTCTCTAACTTCTTGATGGAAAAAGAGACTTCTCTTGTGTTTTACATGAACATGCCCTTTTTTTTTTTTTTTTTTTTTTTTTTCCCAGATGTCTTTGTTAGCACAGAATACCCTGGCTCTGCACAGATTCCAAACTGAGTAATATTGTGGTCAGATCTTGAATAACCCCATTGCTCCCAACGCAATCATACTGAAGTATGATCTTCATCTCTTCCTCTGCACAAAAGCATTGAATTGAGAACAGTTTTCAATTTCTTCTCAAATACATTAATTTAAAAGCACTTCCTCAATAAGAAAGACTTGAATCACCAAATACCTTTGTACCTCATGGGAGACATAGTAATTGAACATTATATTGAACCAATCTTAGGCTTCTTCAGAGCACAGACAAAATTGAATTTTGTCATCTTGATGGATAATGCATCTGTAGCGGGTTGGCCTTAGCTTACAGTCAAACACCTACACAGACACTCACTCATTCTCCCCACCCAAAGGAAAAGAAGAGATAGAAGGCATGTAGATTGAAATAAAGACAGAGATCACTTGATGTTGCAGGCAAACAGGTTCAGCTCTGGGGAATTTAATTTATTGCCAATAAGTGTAAATATTTGAGTACTGATCGGGATATTGAGAAAGAAAGAAAATGAAACAAACATTTGCACACTTAAGGATTCTCTCTTTTATTTCCATCCTACCAGCAGTATGAGGCCAGATATCCTCTATTGTACTTCCCAAACTTGCAGACTGTTTGGTTTAGATCTTGGCAGAGGAGGGCCAGGTGATGGTGCTCTGGAAATTTCAGATCACTGACTTTCAAAGGAAGAAACTAAATTTGTCAAAGCCCAGAACCATCTCACCATTATATCTTTCAGTTTGAGCAATTTCAGAAGTTAGATTATGACAGCTAAATCACTTCTTAATATTAACTTAAAAAGAAACCTGTCTTTATTGTATTGCTTATCTGTTCTCTCTCCAAATATATTTATGGAAGTAATTAGTATAAGGCATAGTGCTGAGCATCCTTGCTCTGGGAAAAAGATAAATGTTTCAGAAATAAGTTGCTACATACCCATCAGTCTTGTTTGCCACAGTCCTGTTAATCTTACACGCCACTTGACTTACTTATATTACATCATCTTCTCTCTTTAAATGAAGATTATCCAAGCATCTAGAGTAGCTACATTCTTTAATCTATATGGGACTTTCTCTACATCTGTTTTATTTACTTTTCTTTCTTTCTGTTCAGTTCCAGGTATTTTACCACTCATGACCATTCAGCTTTTGATTTTCTGCTTCACTTTCCAGTGCTTTCTCCACAGACCCATTGAAATTAGTACTGCATTTTTTCCAGGATTCAGATGGGGCAGTGTGCACACCTCTGTTTCTCTTTATTGTTTATCTCATTCTATTTGCTTCAAAGAAAGATTTTTCTCCTGTTCATAGCACCATGGACTCCTTGTAAATCGAGTGGAACATTTCATTATGAATAGAATAGTGAACAAATCTTGGTTCACCAAAACAACACAGCACTTGCTGAACTCACATTGTTCTATTACCTTTCCAAAATAACTCTATTTAAAAGAGCTTCCTCTGTGACTCATTAACACTTTTGCTTTTGGTATCACTGAAGCTTAACTCCATTCAGCATAACTCATGGTTATTCTCAAAGCAAATGTTTAAGTTTTGCCAAAGAGATGGGTCTATCTGCTTTACTATAATGAGAACAATATATAGATTGTGTGTACATTATAGGGAAGAAGAGTATTTTTGACAGACAATTCACTGGAAACTAACGCAAGGTATGGCATGCATAATCATTCTTCCTGCTACTAGGTAAACTAACAACATTTATTGCACAGTGATAGATGAAGATTAAAATATAACTAATTAGATACAGCAGTCAGTTTGAGAGAGTGAAAAGAAGAAGCTCATCTGCCTTCCAAACAAAATGGATGGCACAGGGAGAAAAACTTAAGGCAATGTTATTCTGTCCTGTGGCAGTCAGTCACTATGACACTTTGAAACAAGCTGGAAATTTTCCATAAAAGTAGTTTTAATGACAAATGAAGTTTTCTTGCAGATCTCTACAGAACAACACTGTTTTTATTGATTAAAGCAATGTATAGCAGTAATTAATAAGTATGCTTTTAGCTGTGTGGTATATTTTGGGTACTATAAGCCACCTGTAAGCCTCAAAGCTTTTGCTTGCCATAATAGATGACACTTCCCATAGGGCATCATAGCTTCCCCTCTCACTGCTTTGCTGCAGGACAATATGGAAGTTGAGGCCAGGCAGTCTGATTTAGAAGAAAGAATGATGCAGATGCCCATATGGCACCTGTGGTCAGACTGACTGTGATTTATTTGAAATATCTCTGCAATGGCCATGTAGGTTGTAACTATTTTAGTATATGAAAAAGTACCAGTATCCAAGCAAAACACTGAAATTTGATCATATCTTAAATTATGAACAGAATGTTTGATGTACTTTCTGCAGGGGCCATCTAAGAGACTCCTAGGCAGTTCCAAGTCTTGGCCTGAGAGTTAGCATGGATGAAGCCCAATTCTCAAGAGAGAATGATTATGACAACTTATTTTGTTTTGTGAGATACAAATGTGGCTTAGACTGTAATGGTTGCCCTTCAGGTCAGAGAATTCATTCCAACATCATTTAATTATGTTGGTACAGATGTAGCCTTACTCTGATGTGCCTCAGCCACGACAGTACAAGAATATGCATTTTTTTGGCAATACTCTACCTTGAATTTACATCCCTGTATAAAGGAGAGAGGAAGGTATAGTTGAGGGATATTGAAGGGCTTTTACTTTAATGACAACGCTGGGTCCTGGTGTGTCAGCAGTTTGTGCTTTTTTTCTTACTACCGACTTCATAACAAGATGCCTTTCAGGGGTGGTACAGTAGCTCGACAGGCTGAAAAAAATATTCTCCTGAGGGGTTTCTGGGACATAAAACTGATGATGTCTGTATGCCAGGGGCCATCTGAAATTATTCTCTTAGTACAATTTGATCTGTAACTAAATGCTGAATAAAAGCACTCTCGAATTATACAGGATCTTTTGAAATAGCTGCATATTGAATCCCTCTAAATTTAGCATTGAAGAGACAAAACTTCCAGCTAAACTAGCTCCTGTTGAGTACTGAACTTGAAGTGCCATCCTCAGCTGAGAGTCATTGCTACCAACCTCATTTAAATTCCCAGCAGATCTTGTTCAACCTTACAACAGGATGAGGGTGGGGAAAATAATGGCAGTAGAGAGGAAGCCAGGGAAGGAAGTCGTTTCCTGACTCTTCAGAGCTAAGTGTCTGGAAGTGATTCAAAACCCTTGCAGTTCCCTGTAGCTCAGCAGTACACCCCTTCCCCCATCAGATCTAGGGCTTTAAACTAGATTTGGTGGGGGAAGGGGATGTACTGCTGAGGAACAGAGAAGAGTCAGGGAACATTGTCACTTTAGTAAGCAGCAGGGAAAAACCCCAGATTTGTCCCAGAGGTTTTTGGGAGGATTCCTCCAGGAAGGTAATGTGGCTGGAAGCCCAGCTGAGCCTCAGTACCAATCAGTGCACACAGCACGTGAAATAAGCAGGAGGAATTAGAAACTGTAGTGCAATTGGAAACCTGTGATCTTACTGCTATCACAGAATCATGGTGGGATGACTCACATAACTGAAATATCATGATTGATGGCTATGAGCTTTTTAGAAGGGATGGAGGAGGTAGGAGAGGTGAGGGAGTTGCCCTGTATGTTAAATGGATAGAGTGCAAAGAGCTGTGTTTGAGAAACAGTCATGAACAGGTTGACAGCTTGTGAGTTAAAATTAGGAACCTGGAGTCCACTGATGACAACTTACTGGTTGAAGTATTGGACAGGCCCTTTGGAGTTGAACCGTGGACTTGGTGCTCACTGATGCAAAAGAGATCATAAAAGAGATTAAGATCAGAGGCAGCCTAGGCTGCAGTGACCATGTCCTGGTTGAGTTCGTAATCTTGAGAAATGCAAACCCGACAAAGAGTAGAGCCAGGATCCTGAACTTCAGGAGAGCGAACTTCAGGTTATTTGAAGAATTATTGGATGAGATGCTCAGGGAAACTGTCCTTAGGGACAAAGGAACAGACCAGAGCTGGAAGCACTTCAAGGATGCCTTTCTGAGTGTGCAAGAGTCTCTCTGTCCTCTAAAATAAGAAATCAGACAGTCAAGGCAGGAAACTAGCATGGCTGAGCAAGGACCTTCTGGTCAGGCTGAGAGAAAGGAAAGGAAAAGTATAAGCAGCGTAAGCAAGGCTGGGTGGCCAACAAAGAATATAGGGATGTTGTCTGGATGCAGTGGGGATCTGGGAAGCAAAATCTCTCCCAGTGTAAGAGTGCAAGTCCAAGACTACCCATGAGGATGAGTGTGTACAAGTCTCTGGGGCCAGATGACGTGTATCCCACCGCTCTGAAGGAACTAGATTATATGATTCCTTGTTCTCCATCATATTTGAAAAATTGTGGCTGTCAGGCAAAGTCCCCAGTGATTGGAAAAATGGAAGTATCACTCCTGTATTCAAGAAAGAAAGAAAAGAAGACCCGTGGAACTAGAGGTTGGTGAGCCTCACATCTGCCTGGGAAATCATGGAGTGGATCCTCTTAGAAGAGATGTTAAGGTGCATGCAAGATATGGAAGTGATGTGAGACAGTCAGCATAGCTTCACCAAGGGCAGATCACACCTGGCCAATCTGTTGGCCTTCTATAATGGAGAGACAGCATCAGTGGACAAAGGAAGAGTTACTGATGTAATCTATTTGGACTTCTGCAAGGCCTTTGATGTGGTCCTGCACAACATTCTTGTCTCTAAATTGGAGATATGGATTTGAAGGCTGGACTATTAGGTGGATAAAGTATTGGTTGGATGGTTGTAGCTAGAAGGTTGTTGTCAATAGCTCTATGTCCAGTTGGAGGCTGGTTATGAGTGCAAGGTATTGCATTTGGGTCAAGGCAATCCCAGATATAAGTACAGACTGGGAGAAGAACTCACTGAGAGCAGACCTGAGGAGAAAGACTTGGAGGTCTTTGTGGTAAAAAGCTGGACATGAACCAGCAGTGTGCTCTTGCAGCTCAAAAGCCCCGAGGTATCCTTGGCTACCCCTCAAAAGAGGCATGGCCAGAAGGGAGAGGGAGGCAATCGTCCATTCTCTACTCCACCCTTGTGAGGTCCCATCAGGAGTACTGTGTGCAGGTCTGGGGATCTTGGTACAAGAAGGATGCAGAGCTGTTGGAGCAGATCCAGAGGAGGATCACAAAGATGATCAAATGGATGGAGAACCCTTCCTATCAAGAAAGTCTGAGGGAGTTGGGCTTGTTCAGCTTGGAGAAAAGAAGGCTCCTGGGAGACTTCATTATGGCCTTCTAGTATTTGAAAGAATCTTATAGGCAGGAGGGGGACTGACTTTTTACATGGTCAGATAGTGATGGAAAAGGGGGGAATGAAAGAAAATACATTTAATTTAGATGTTAGGAAGAAATTTTTTTATTCAGAGGGTGGTGAGATGCTGGAACAGGTTGCCCAGAAAAGCTGTGGCTGCCCCATCTCTGGAGGCATTTAAGGCCAGGTTGGATGAAATGCCAGGCAGATTGATCCACAGGTTGGTAACCTGCCTGTGGCAGTTGGGTTGGAATTAGATGATCTTTAAGGTTCCTTCCAATGTAAGCTATTCTATGATTCCCCAAAATCTATATACTACTACATTTAAATAGACTATCCCTAAATATGCACAATCTCCTACACCAGAGAAAAAATTAGTCGGAGAAACAGATTCATTGAGATCCAAAGAGATTATCAGATGTCTGCATATGGACAGAGTAGGCAGCTGTCTAGAAGACTGTCAGAAGCAACAAAAATCCCCCCTCTGTCTTTGCTTCAGGCTTTGCAGACATCCAGACCCTGGGAAGCCAGTTTTGCTGCTTGAAGACATATGATGGTGTGGCTGGAGGCAGGTCTCTGCTAGGAGAAACAGACATTTTCCCACCTCATTTCCCAAACCCAGCTTCTTCACAGCAGCAAGATACGAAGTGCCATGCTTTCAAAAAATTTTACTTGACTTTTGTACCACTCTTGTCCCTCCCTACTCCTCTATTTCATTCTGTGGCAGCATCAGTGTTGTCCAGCAGGTCTTCTTTTTCCTTAGGTTGATGTCATGTTTCTTTTTGCAGTGCTGAAAATCCTTCATATGGCTTTGCTGAAACAGTCCTATCCTCTGAGCATTGGCAATACTTCCATGACGCTGGGAAGAGCTGGGTTTCCCTAAATTTATACTACAGTGGTGGTCCTGGGCTAATGTTGTTGGCTGAGGAAAGATCCTTTCTTCATTCACACTATTTTTGACCATCTTCAGCTCGTGTCATTTGTAATCCTAAAAGAATAAACAATTGCTAGCCTGATACAGATGTTGTTCAATCTGCTCAGCTATTCAGAGACTATCTCAGTCAAAAAGTAGAAGCATAATTTCAAAGGCATAATTGTTCCTCTTTTATACAAGATTAAAAGCATACAGTTACACAGGTAGTTTGCATGAGCATTCAGAAAAGCTGCATATTTAGGAAAGGAGCTGAGATACTTCACCTACAGTGTTATAATTAAGAAGGTATACTTTCTCCAGGTAGAAAGACTCTTAGATTGCTCTGTACTGTGTTTAATCACTGATTTTAAGTCTGATTTTTTGGGGGGATTCTTTAAATTTTAATTAATCTCTTTTCCTATTATGATGGCAGAGAAATAGTTCACAAGTTCCATGTCTAAAAATTAAACCATCTGATTCCTTTTGGTTATACAGAAAGACAAAAACTCAGAAAGATTTTGTCTGAGTCAGCATAAGATGCCTAGAAAAAAAAGTGATATTTTCTGGAATAATAAAAAAGAAAGAAGTCAAGGGTATTAATCCATGTTTGACTGAAAACAGGCTTCCAAATCCTGTGAATTTGTGAAGCCATTAGTTTGCTAAAAGAGATTAGCACTTGGTATTACATCAAAGACATTTGTGCCAAGGATTTAAAACTGAATTGTGTAATAGACAGCTGTAAAACAAGTGATCAGGAATGGAGGACTGAAGGAATGGAGAAAAATTTGAATATGGTGAGTATACCAAAAGAGTTCCAAACACAGCAGGGATTCTCAAATAGTCCCATCCAGTAAAATGCATCAGCACAATCATGGCTTTAAAAACAGCACACGATATATCTACATTGCCTATCAGGACTACCTCCCTGAGATCTTTTCTACTCAGTTCATCCTCATTTATGTTCTCCTGAATATCGTCTGCATATATTAGGAAGAGAGCCTACAGTCTGGTGAATGTTTTTAAAGCTGTATCTGAGTGTTCTGTTCCAGATCCCTCCACACAAACAGACATTGCTTTTGAGACCCTGGTCTTGTCTTTCCTTTGGCAGCTACTCCTTTTACACCCATCCTATGCAAGTTCCTCAATCTCTTTGTCAAAATGAGGTTAGCCTGACTAGATTTTTGATAAGATGTATTATCTTGAATGCAGCAGGTACAGTAGTTTCCCCTTCAGCTCCTCTACTGTAGGATTAGATAACCTTTGAGATGAGGGCGTGATAAGCAGTTGGTGGCAAGCTGAGGATGGTAACTTATTCCAATGACACAGGGCTTCTTCTTCATAATCCCCATCTGCTTATATCTCTATTTGTTTCCTACAGTTACCATTTACAGTCAGCACTTATGGTATGAGTTCTGTTCAGTATTCTGGGAAAAAATATGCAACCATGCGGCAAACACAAGCCACGAAAGTGAATGATTGCACGAAACAGGCAAGAATTCAACAAAATGATTTAACTTATGCTTTTGTTTTGTGTCAACTGGAGGTTTCATTTCCCATTAGTACCTTTAACATTTCTTCTTTAATTATTAAGCAAGATACTTGGCTCACCGCTGATATAAATACAGGAGATATGTTTTCAGATACAGGAGATTTTTAGTGCTGTTTTTGCACATTGAGCTACTGGTTTCTCCAGTAGGCTATTCATTTCCTCTTGCTGGCAAGAAACATATGTCCAAAATCCTTAGATGCTCTAGAAAATCTTGTTGCTTGAAATCTTTTAATTTTGGTTCATCCACCTAAACAGACCCAGTATGCAAAGTTGTTTGGAAATTTCCATGGAGTTTGACTTACATTCTTAAAATATTTCCATTGCATACAGAATGAATCTTCTCAGAAACATCTCAGAGATAACAAACAAGAAAGCAGAAACCCAAAACATCAGGAAATACGTCTCTATAAAAGTTAAGAAAAGTACCCAAAACATTTCACTACAAATTCAGTATCCAATATGCCTTTTATCTTTCCTTGTTCTTACAATGGGACCAGCAAAATTTTAAACCGATGTATTTCTGTTCTGCAAATTTTCTTTGTTTCCCTATTTTTCATCTGCCTTTTGAATTTCCAAGCTTACAGTCTGTTTATCTATGGAAACACAATGTTGGGTGAACCACAGAAGGTTTAGGTTTGGCTCTGGATTTAGGAATGATCACATGTGCATTTATATCCAAAAATTCTGTATTCAAAAGTAAAAAAAAATAATTCTAAATTCTTCTATCTCCTGAAAATCAGCTTAGTTTGGTTTGGAGCGTTTGAATTGCCTGTGGGGAGAGCATCGGTTTTCCAGTATTATTCATCAAAATTTGTAAGTTTCCTCTGTTGAACAATATTTATTTATCCCGAAATATAGCCTTTTATAAAACACTATACTGAGATAAGGCTAAACAAAAAGAGCTTGTTTGGCACAAAAATATTAAGAAAATAGAATCAAACTGAAGTTCATTTTGCTTTATAACATTAAAATAATCTGTGATGTAACTCCTCATTTTGAGCTCATTTACAAGGGCCCACGTGGGTAACAGCATCTTTTCTTCTTTTCTGCTCTGTGAGGCTGTGTATTCAGAAAGAAAAAACAGACAAAGAAATCAAGGGCACCGAAATCAGATTAGTGCTTGGAGAAGCTTGGCCTGACCTGCTTTTGCTAAATACTGGTTAGCATTTCGCAAACCAGTACTGCTTTTTCCACAGGGCTCTTCAAATTTTTCTCCAAATAAAATCAATACTCTGTTTGAATTCCTATGATTTTTTTTTTTCCTCTTTAAGTCCTTTTTGAAAATCCTGCACAGTTTTCTACATGATCCTTAGCAGTTACAGTAATCTTCTGTTTTAGTTGCATTAAGGCGAGTGAAATTCTGTTGGTCTAGAGCTGTTCGTCAGTTATCAGCATCTAAGCTCCCAAAGGAAATATATTTCATTGCATTCAAGATGCTGTGCTCCAGATGTGGATCTTTCAGATTCCTGCACTCCCGGCATGGGATATCCATTCCAATCTGTAGAGAGTCCGTGATGCCTGATTTGTTACTACACGAGATGCAGGTGGGGTGGAATGGGGCAAAACTGTCCGATGGGGCTCTTCTGAGCCACTTCCCTGCTGGCAACGTGTTAGACTTGATACCTAGCTGTACTATAGTTGGACACATTAATTAGAAGTGAATTTATTGTAATCCAGATTGAGCTGAAGAATGCTGTTGTTCTAGAATTGACAGTTGTTAGTTATTAATCCTCCAGTTTCCAAAGTGAAAATAGGAGGAAATAAAACTTAATGGTAAGATTTTTCTTCTGTAAAGGGCAAAAGTTTTATAGTTTATCCAGTCCTTATGATTTACAGGCACATTACACAGATGTTTATGGTTTGGAAATAAGATTAGCAACCAAATCTCCAAACAATGTGCCTGAACCAAATACTCAGTTGCCAAAATCAACTTTAAAAAAAAAAAAGTTTGGACAAGGATTAACCACCATCAAGGAGCACGAATGGCACAGCTAATTTTTAAATTGGTTTTCCTTCTCCTCTCTGTACAGAAAGCAAAAGCAGAGCAAGTTCAATAAAATACCTGTGCTGTTTAGTTACACACGGTTTGAAGAGAGTCTATGGAGCTCTGTTGCAGAGGGCTTTTGATCTTATTACTGGCTCTTGCCTTGTATTAGATCTCTCTGGCCTTGTATTAGGCAGGTACTCACATAGGCACTACCTGTTGGAAATGTTTGCTGACCCAGGTCATAAGCTCCTTCTATTGTGGTGACAGAGAGACAGGATATTCCTTCCATCACTCAGAGCACAGTTTGCCGCTTTTGAAAACATATAAAAAATCTTGTGCTGAGTAATTTTCTAGTATTGGAATAGGTCAATGGTCATAGGAATGGTCAAGGAAGTTCTGGATGGGAGAATGGGAGAATGAGAATACATGCACAAATATGTAAGAGGTTCTTAAAGAGCTTATAAGTCTTCTTGTGTGGCTCCAGGCTGAAATTTATAACCTTGAGTAGCCAAGGTCACTTGCATAAAATGGGATTCATATAAGGTTTGCATAAGACTAAATATCAAAGCTGTTTACATAGAAAGAGAGCTTTCTTAGAGAGCTGATGGAAAGCACATTTGCCCTCAGGTTTCCATTATCATCCACATTATCTACAACCCTTGTGCAAAACTTATGCCTCTGACCTCTTTATCAAATACCAAGTTTTGGATCTGCCACCTAAAGAAACGTTTTTAGATTCTAAGCTGTCTGGTTCCCTGACTTAGAAGACATTCATATGTATATTAAGTTTATCTGACTCATAGAAAGGTGAAAAACTAGGAAAACAGAAATAGAAATTTCTTTTCCCTATCTTCTTCAGATCCTCTGTGTGCTTAGGAGAGGTCAGGGACCAAAGCTTTTGCGATGGACAGCCTTGCTCTATTTTTTAAGCAATAAAACTAGAGGAACAGCTTTAAGGCAGATGTTAAGTTGTGATTCTCTGAAAAGAGATGAACACTTATCCAATGCATCAGAATGCAAAGGCTATCTGGTGCTCTATTTTGGCTACCAAGGACAGACATCATCCACTAAGTACCACTGTGCCTACAGGCAGGAAGGAGTGCTTTCACAATTGACCTGGAAGTTGTGAGGAAGAACTTTACATTACTTAAAGTATATGTGAACCCAAATTCTTTGGTAAGAGGCATATTAACATATACCAATCCCAGAGTGTACAGGGAACATCTTGGATTGACTAATGCAATAAGATTCACTTTCTGAATGTTTCTTCCATAAACTTGTTCAGAAGTGGCCTTTCTCAAATTCATTTAGGACCAAATAGACTGTTCATTCATGTAACCAGATGGAAATACAGAGTTCTTGAGTTATCCCTCACAAAAAATATCTGAAATGATAGTTTCCTATCACTACTCTCTGCAGTAATTCATCCTTTCAGTAATCCCACTGAAACCAATATAACAACTTCAAATTAAGCGTGAGTAAAATTCTGACCCCAAATGACTTGCCAAGATCGTACAGGGAGTCTGTGGCACCCAGCCCAGATTTGTCAGAAGACAGCAGGGTAAACTGGATGAGCAGTGAAGGACTTGCAAAATGACAAAGAATTGAGAAAGACTACAAGGGGACTCATTGTTAGAACATATCTAGCTCACAAATCTGCAAACACACGCCATTTTTGGAAAAGCTGTCTGCGTCAATTAAACTAGCCCTTGGGCAGGTCTATGTTTCAAGGCCAGCACTTGTGTTCTTGGTAACATGAGCTTGGGTAGCAATACAGGGATAACATTTGGGTAAGAATGTATGATTCATGAATGGTTCCTGTAATCTAACATGCACGTGCATGCTTCTCTCTAACGTCAGCCAGAACTAGCTCCTCTCTCTTTTTAAAATAAACATCTTTATTCTGATCAGTGCAGGGAAATTTCCATTCCCTTTCTATGTTTCAAGAGCACTTCCACGTCACTGAAAAACCAAATAGTGAGTAGTAGAACCAAGAGCTTTCCCAGCTCAGAACATTTTCAGGGGAGAAGAATGAATGATGCCAATTTTGGGACTTTATTTTGTGAATTTTGGGACTATTATCGTGAATAGAACGGGAGTCAAGCAAGCTCCAATATTTTCTTGGGTCTGGCATCTGAAATTTGATAATACCTTGAACTACTTCCAGTTATGATACTGTATCCACTTCTAGGTATGAAACACAATAAAGTTAGAATGGGAAATTGCTTTTCAGGCAGTCTATACAGTGACAAATGATGAAAGATTCGAGACTCCAAAGAGTGCATCCTCATAGTCTGAAACTGAACTTTCCTGTAGATGCACGTTGACCTAAATTATATTTTCACACAAAATGTGAAAGAATTCTGAGCTGTCCATACTGTGAATTGGGATGTGTGAAATTGTCAGGGTATAACGGGAAAGAACAAATGTTACAATGGACTGTTCATAAAAGCTTCATAGACTATGGCAGTCCCAAGTAGAGTTATATGAGAAAAACAAGTTTGCGAAGGAATTTGTGACAGGAATGACAACATTTCCAACAATTCCAAGGTGAGTGTAGGTGGTAGGACAGAATAGAAGAAGGGTGATACCTGATGGACTGACCCTGTAGGGCTAATGGCTTTGTGCTACAAGGATCTTAATCCATAAATGATGCTAGCCTGGGAGCTCAGGCTGCTGAGAACCAATGACTGTGGAAGCCAAATTCATTTCTTGTTAATTCAGATCCTGAAAGCTGTAGGAGCTCTACAGTGTAGCTCAAAAAGGCAAGTTGTAGAGCACCTGAGAGTTGAGGTAATGAAATCCAGGATTCCTACTATTTCAGTTAGCTGCCAGCCTGTGTGCACTGCTGAGAGAGTAGATGAGCTGATCAGAACCCGCTCAGGTTAGAAATCTGCTCCTAGGCTGGATCCCAAGGGAGTCTGGATTCCCTGATGTATGGAAAAGCTTCCAAATTAGATTTTGATTTATACAAGGATTTTCTGTGTCATGAATACATTTTGCTAGAGAATTCCTGACTAGTTTTGATAGTTTTGATTGCTTTCTTCAAATGCTTTTGAACTGACACAATTTATATTTATTCTCTCTTTTATTTTTATTTTTTTTTTAAGCAAGGCTAGATCTAACATCACAATCTGATTATAATACTTTTGTAAATTAGGAACAATTCCAAAGATATCAGAAGAACTACTTTAATGGGAACCTGTTATGGTCTCAACCTCTGTGATTTCAAAATTGCTGCAAATCATGATCTCAGACTGAATTTCAGAGGATGACATGCCATTGTGTGGAAGACAGAGACCTATCAGAATCTGAGAGTACCATCGTACAGTACAATTCTCACTCAAAACTGCAGGCTGTAACATTGTTCCAAGTAATGTACAGTGACATCTTCATGTACTGATGAAAATCTACTGTTTCAGTAAAGGTAAGTATATTGCTAAGAAAATTTGGAAGGCTCATTTCTAACACTTTCTCAAAGATAAATGGCATCAAGAAGAAGAAACTTAAAGGACATGGTGGTAATTAGAAATTAAAAAATGACTTATTAATGCAAACTGAAAATATGTTAACTACAGTTTGTAGTAATTAGCCAAATTGCTGGGCTTGATAGTAATGAATGAAAATGATTATAATTATTTATAGATGGACAGAAGTCTAATCATTAAACATGCCATGGATATTGGACACCAAAGAGTAATTTAACTGGATCCATCCTACTTCATACTTACTCTTCATTATATTTATTAGTCATTAGTACAGTGTTTAAAATTATTTATGAAAGCATTTTAGTCATATAATTAGGATTAATATGGAAAGTTACAAAAATTGGTCAAGTGAAGCACGAGTAAGAGCTCTATATTACTGTATGCACAGGACTCAACTAAACAGAAACCTTTGCTAATACTTTGCCAATGTAAAACATCAAATTAGCACTTCAAGCATAACAATTTTTTTTTCTTTTGCTGCCAAAGTGGAGGTGAGGATAGGCAATTCAGGCTGGAAGATCCAAATGAAAATCTGTCTGGGATTCTCACCTAAGCCCCCTCAACATATTGCATTTTCTTTGACACACAGCACTGCATTCAAGTTGAAACTAAATGTTTTCTTGCTGTAAGAAACACAGGAGAAATAAAAGATACACTTGTAAAGCTGCTAGAAACTGCTGCTGCTTTTCCCAGTTCCCTCACATTTAGTTCTTGGGCACCTGAGATCCAGCAGCAGGGATGTAGGTAACATCAGAGTGTAGGTGTACAGGGAAAGGGCCAGGCCGAATTTCGGTAATTGCTGATAGGAGTAAAGACCTGCCAAGGTAGGATAGGAGGAGATCTTCAAAATACTGTCAAGCTGATGCGTGTATAAATCATCTGAGGAGGCACACTCACTAATAAATTGTCTGATTATGGGAATGGAGCTGAAATCAATTGATTGTTATAATATCCAGGCAATAGCATCTTTTACTTGAAAGTAGCGTACTCCAGTTCTCAGAAAGAGAAAAAATAGCTTAATGACAAGGCCACTTGTCAGGCAAGCGGGTAATCTGAGTACCTATTCTCATGCTTGAGGAAGTTTAACTTTCATAATGTAAAGTGATCTCAACCAAAGGTTTTGAGGGCATCCCTACCTTGCTCTCCCACTGTGATCAGGGACATAGGCAATGTGTCAACACAAGAGTGGGAAAGCCACAATCTGTCAGCCTCTATTAGCCCTCAGCTATATGGTAGTGGGGATGATTACTTTTGGCAGTTAAGGGATTCCAGCACTGTGAAGAGACTGCAATTACAACAGTTAATAATTATAAACCCATATCTGAACTAAGTTTGAAATTACCTTCACCTTATGTATGGTGAAGGTAATATTTCTCAAAAGTATACTGTCCAGATAAAGACTAAACATTCTAACATCTGTGGGCTTATATACATAGCAGTCATTAATTTAACATCACAAAATAAAATCATTTCCATAGAAACAGAATTATGACAAAATGCTTTCTTGTTATTTTAAAGAACTTCCATTCTTTGTTTCTTTTGCTTTTTAAAAAATGTGTATTTTATTTATTTATCATGTGAATGGCACATGCTGATCTTTCGGTATTCACAGAGTTTTTGCCTTGCTTACACTGATTGATCTTCTTAACAGTTTATAAAATCTCGCTGAAGTTAGCAAGAGTCTACCAATATGGTATGGTTTACAAAATCAACATCATTAGTACAGATTGCATTTTGTCTGACTTTATCATAAACGGCTTTATTTAAAGAGCAGGGCATGAAAAAAACAGGTTTGTTTTTTTTTTTTTTTTTTTTTTTTTTTTTTTTCTTTCTTAATTATAGATTTCATGTTTTTCAGTGTGGCTGGACTATTTTTCTTTTTCTTTTTTTTTTTTTTTCCCATGTGAGATGTACACATTTTTAAATTATAATTTTAACTACCACAATGAATTTGAGTTAGAACAAGTGGGTGAAGTGAGATGATCAAATGTTATCATATGAGAAATTGAACAACATTCTTCCACTTTCACAGTGAATTCCTCGTCATTATGGTCCCACATGTTTAAGAAGTTTAGCCATTAAGCTGTTAGTCCTTTCTAAGGTTGTGGGTGTTTATTTCCTTGCAGACATGCAGAGACCTCTCTGTGCGATTCACATTGAAACTGGTTGAATATTAGCCATGCCCTGATCACCACACTGTGCTTGCACATATTTTTATGCAGACGTATCCTGCCATTGGCTGTATCTCCTAAAGCTCACTTTTTTACTTTATCTTGTGCAGCACGGGGATGACATCATGGTGTTGACCTGGGATGGCATGGGATGCATTACAAAGAGTGTAGCCAGCAGGTCGAGGGAGGTGATCCTCCCCATCTACTCTGTCCTGGTAAGGCCTCACCTGGAGTACTGTGTCCAGTTCTGGGCTCCTCAGTACAAAAAAGACAGGAAGGAGTCCAGCAGAGGGCCACAAAGATGGTGAAGGGCCTGGAGCATCTCCCTTATGAAGAAAGGCTGAGTGAACTGGGTCTGTTCAGCCTTGAGAAAAGAAGACTGAGAGGGGATCTAATCCAGGTTTATAAATATTTGAGGTGTGGGTGACAGAGTAGCAAGGCCAGACTGTTTTCAGCAGTGTGTGGAGACAGGACAATGGGAAACAGCCAGAAACTGCAGCATAGGAAGTTCCACACAAATGTGCGCAAGAACTTCTTTACAGTGAGGTGACGGAGCACTGGAACAGGCTGCCCAGGGAGGTGGTGGAGTCTCCTTCTCTGGAGATATTCAAGACCCACCTGGACACCTACTTGTGCGACCTGGTGTAGGGAACCTGTTTTGGCAGGGGGGTTGGACTTGATGACCTCTGGAGGTCCCTTCCAACCCCTACAATTCTGTGATTCTGTGATCCTGTGTTAGACACAATACTTTGGCTTCAACTGAGGTGTGTCAGCTACCAGTCACTTCCAATCTCCCCATCAGGAAGCAATCTAAGAGCAAGCCCAGTGCCTTCCTTGTGAATTTATAATAGGTCACAGTTGCTGATCTGGACCTCAGTATCTGAACCACAACGTAATTAGTAAATACTACCAATAATGTTCAGCTTTGAAAGCCAGGTTGATTCTGCACAGCTTTGCTGGGCTAATCATTTTACTGGCATGAGGTAACTGTAGGTAATCCTCATCATCCCAAGTGAGCTATCTTTCTCCAGAACGTAGGTCCCCTGCTTTGCATTGATGACATATCAAATTACCAGCAGATACAAATATTACAAGAACACTATTTGATAGAGCAAATTCTCAGATACAAAACAGTATTTTTCAACACAGTCACCACAATTAGCTGATTCAATTGGATGAGCTGATCAAGACATTCTTCATTTTGTGATATGATATTTGTGCGTGGCTGTGCAGTCTTTCATATTGCTGTCACCACTGCTGAAATTCAACACCCACCTCTTCACTGTGCTCTCCATAAACATACTGTAAATGTCAATGAATGTCAATGGGTGCTGGTTTTTTTTTTCTGCATGGACAAATTCAGTTCTATACTTTTGCTTCATACCCACTTCCACATCAGAAGCCATTCTGGCAGAGTGCCCCTCTGTAGCCTTCTGTCACACGGCAATGACATGTAATGGCATACAGGTGAGAAGGTGCAAGCTCTACTGCCATACCACCAACATCCTCCTCTGCTGCAGTGGGCCAACATAATAAAATAAGAGGCATTACTTTCAGAGCAGCACTTGTAATTTGCACAGTTGTATTTAAGGCCTACTCTTGTATAGTCCCTCTTTTCCCATGGAAAAGCTCTCAAGAGAGCAAATACTGCTTTTGATAGCACTTCGCACTTCAGTTGCTATTGGGTTGGCCAGGCATTTTTTTCTTTTTTCCTATTCCAGTTGTGTGTCACTCACAAACGTTTACACTGCAACTCGTGCTGTTGACATGGTTTACATTCAGAAATTAATACTTCAAAGAAACTTGAATCTTTTTTCACTTCCCATTTACACCATGGAAACAGCAACGTACCCCATGGGGGATTTTCTTCTCCTCACCATGTGTACTTTTTTTTTCTTTTTGGAAAAACCACCACATAACAGAGGATGTGGAAATGGTTCTGTAAAAGGAAACCAAGAAAATAAGCAGTTCCTTCTACTTTATTACTGTAATTATAGACTGTATGCAGGCCTCCCTACGTTTACAGAGTATTTTTCAACATAGATCTTGAATCACATTTTAAATTGCAAATAGAAGTTAGAATAAAATGTAAGGCTAGTTTTTTGTGCAAATCCAATGTAACTTTTCTGTCAGTTAGCAGCAACACAGCAGATCTCAAACCCTGGCTTCAAAACATACCAAAGGAAATTCCTTGATTCAGAGTCTTTTATGTATTCCACATGTTATGTTAAATATTAATGCTTAAAAGTGCCCTCAGCTGGAGTTTCTGAATACATCTAACATCCACAGATAACATCAGATTCAAGGTGGTTATGTCAAGTTTTCATTTGCAGGACAGCTTTCCACCAAAGCATGTTAAACTCTGATCTAAAATATATCCGAAATGCTAATAGCACACAGTTTAAAAACAGTGTTAGATATTTAAGTAAAGAGAATATTACTTCAAGGTTGGGCTTACATGCAAGGAAGAAAAAGCAGAATGTGTTGGGTCGGAGGCCAGGACATTCCAGAGAGCAGCAAAAATAAGGGCAACACCTGTTGTACCTAACCCCCTCCAGCACAGCCTCCTCCCTGGCTGTGGGGTCAGACTCCCAGGGAGATCTGTGGGCCCTAATGCATGAAGCTCTGAGATGCAGCCCAAGGAGTTGGCAGTAATACTGATGGTCAACAATCTGTGATTGCAATGGGTTTCTTAAAGCTTTTCCAGGCATCCTTAAAATTGTTTTTATCTGCTTAGTAGATAGATTGTGCAGTGCTAGCCCAAGTAAAGTAAATATTGATTCCAGTCACTGAAATATTCATCAGAACTTCCTATTGTAGGCTATTCCCTCCCTACATAATTCACTTTCTAATTATTCCAACCTAATATTGACATTTACTAGTTATGCCTAAATGAATGTCTTTGAAAATTAACTTTTCTTCTATGTTCATAACGCAATTATATTTTTCTGTTTGTTTGTTTGCTTCTGGTTCCAGAAGATTTAAATCTATTCTTTTTGACATAAAATAGAAAAAATCCAAACAGGATATAATATCTCATAAAGAAACTATGTATAAAAGGCTTCAACTGCAGAAACAGATACTTACAGAACTTGCATCTCAAAACGTAACAGAAGAATTTCAAAACAGCAGCAGCTGCACGCACTCAATTTGTATTTTCTCAACATCATCCAGAGGCAGATTTTTACAGAACTGACTGCAATGTTTGTAAAAGATGGGTACACATTTCATGCCTATAACCTGCTCTCAGTTAGGAAATATTAAATTAGATACTGAAAAGTCACACAATTGGTATCTAACTCAGAAGATGACACCTTCACAGAACCTTCAGGTGCTGCAGTGGTAAGTTTTTACATGGCCAGTTCATTCAAGCAAAATCTGTTACTGTGCTAGAAGTCACCAGATGGTGTTGTTAAAGATATCCAGACAAGTTCTGTTCAAAGGAGTAAGCAGTCATGCCTTGGAAGAAATACTACATTATGATAGAATTATTATGATTTCTAATTATTTTTGCTAACCCAACAGTTAACTTCATTCTTGATTTTTGCATTTCAGTGTACAAAAGCAGCAGAAGATGCTATTTCTGTGCTATCAAAATGCACAGAACACATCTGCAGAAATGTAGGGAGAGTAGAAATAGGGCATCCCAGTGAGAACATTGGTTAGCTGTTCCTGGCACAGAGGGGCTACTTCAGGAAGGGAGCTGACTATGTTCATTCTGAAATGTTTGATGTCAGTGGTAGCACTGCTAACAGAGGAGCACAGTTCCAGTAGCTTTGGCACTATATTTTTGTGATGTGAAACTGCCTACGACCACAAGACCGTTTTGTGGAGAGCACTGTATTGCTTCGGATAGTAAGGACTTTTAGACCATATGAACGGGTCATATTTAAACCATTGGCCTACAGTAGAAATATTTTACAGTTCACCACTGGTTCTTTGAACTATCCATCCCTTGAACCACTTTTAAGAAGTTATAAAAGGCAGTTCACAGTTTATTCCTGCTGGGGAACACTTATATCAACCTCTGAACTTCCTTGTTTCTGAACTGAGAAAAATGGGTGCACTGTTTCTTCTCATAAACAAGTTGTTCCCATGTTCTGTGGGAATGTTTATATCAAAGAACACTCCATGTGCAGGTGGTGATCTGCAAGAGTAAAATACTTCCCACTGCACCATAACTGACCTTTCACATGTTAGCTACACCCAGCCTCAAGCTGGGAGTTCTGTATCTTCAGTTGAATGATATTTCTAGCAGTCCAAAAAGGGAACCTCAGCATTTGAAAAAAAATCTAGCTCTTCACTGGTCTGCTCCAACACTGGCAATCTTAAACACTCAGAAGCTACATTTACAGACCCACTTTTGCTCTGATTTGGCCTGTTTGTACTAGGTATGACCAGATGTCTTATAGCAAAAGTGATACATATGTACCTTATATGCACTGTATTTCATTATCTAAGAAATTCAAATTGGTTCAGAAAAATAACAACAAACTGAAGAATTACTGTATCTTATGAAACAAAATTTCATTGTAGTAAATTTTACAGGACATGTTTTGGTAAGGATTATGAAGATAAATGAGAAATCCCAGTAACGTGGAGAGTTGTGATTATCAAGCCATTTCTCTAACTAATACCTATTTACTGGAATTGGCTTCCATATAGAATTCTCATTGCTGAAGGAAAGCAATTTAATGCCAGTAGAAAGCAAGCTATTTTTCTTTATCCTATTTATTTTAAGAAGTGGCGAATGGACTTTAAATCTTTGTTAATGAATTTTCCTAAGTGTTTTGCTAATGACTGGGCAAAAAGGAGGATGTGAAATACGCAGAACCAAGAGTAACTCTTACATCCTCATTAGTGAGAGGTTGAAATGATTAAGGCTCTATGTGTGCCAGTAAAAAATGAACCCAGTCCCAGTTCAACACGATAAAAGATCTAGATGGACTGATCCTATACCTGGAAAGAACACTGACATATCACTACACAACTGAATTTGATAGTCTGTGCCAGGGAGAAGGAAACTGAAGTCCAGTTGTTGGCAGAGAGGCAGCTGATTGGTCATGCTTACTCCAGAAGTAGATAGTAATTTTCAAAAAAGGTAGCATGCATCCTTGAATAAAAACTGGTATATAGGAAATTAGATACGTCTAATTATTCTCTACAAACTGATCTAGTAGAAAACATCTAATAGTTGTTTTTAGCAAGATTTTTTCTCAATATACTTTTATTTTTTTTCCTCAGATAGATAGATAGAGGTATGCAGAGTATCCATTTAAAAATTCTAATTGCTCTACTGATTTACAGCTCGATGAATGCTAATGGAAGCAATGATTTATCTTTGATTAATGTCTGTTATTTCTTTACCCATTGTTCGTACAACTACAGTTAAAAATTGCAATTTATCAGAATTATGAGTTAAACGTTGCTGTGATCATCTGAGTACTGTTTTAGTATCTGTTGTCAGATGTAATTAAAAATAAGAGTAATGTCCCCAAAGAGTCACAATTTGTTTAAAAAATACGTATACAAATGCATAAGCATATACACATCCATACACATCCATACATACACATGCAAATACATGTGTATATGAATGTAACAAATAGTGGAAGAACAGCGAAACAAACATGATGGCGTAACAAGTTGCATCCTTTATAACCCAGCTGCTTTGTGCAGCACATAAGCCTTGCAGCAGAAGTAAGTAGGCAATTACAAGAAAGTGATTTGATACATCACTACTGTTGAAATGACAGAAAGGCAGAAGAATACCTGGACATATTGGAGGTTTAAACTGGACACAACTGAATAAGAAGGAGTACTGAGAGATTGACATAACACAGTCTACTTTTTCTTAAATTGTTCTTTGATTTAAGAAAAAAAAAATGTTAATAGAAAGCAGATGGTGAAATAAAGAATTGCCACGTATGGACACAAGTCTGGGAGTCAACCCAGGGTCTGCATATCCATCCTTTGCTGCTAGAGGCATGAGTATCACACCCTATGAATAAAACTGTTCCTTTACTTGGAGTTACTGTACCTCCCCTCTGCAAATATCTCTTTTCAAAACCTTCTGTTAGCTAAGACACAATAGGAAATTCTTCTTGTTTTCTTTTTAGTTCTAAACTAAAAGTGCATTCTGTTTTCAAACTATGTGACTCTCATGGAAACCCAGGTATATTTCTAAGCCAGAATCACAACACAAGAAAACAGATGCACTACCTTGAATATTTTCTGCTTAGATAAAGAGAGTATCTTATAAAAAACGCATTGTTTGGGATTAGAGCTGTAATATAAATAACTACTGGGGGTCAGTAAGACTAATGACTATTGGGGGAGGGACTCCCTGTCTACTTTAGAGCAAGACAGTTTGAATCACAAACCTGCTAGGCTGTGCCTATATAATAATAAATTAGGACCATGCTCTGGGGTGGAAAACAAGGGACATGGAATATCTTACATCTACTTAAACTCTCTTTCCTACCAAAATTAGAATCATGCATGGAGATAGATAGTCTGCGGCTCATGTTGAACCTGGATCCCAATCTGGCAATGTGTGGAAGAATGCTATTTGGCGTTAGGAGAGAGTCATGTGTGAGTATGTGCCAGCTATGTAGCAGCCTGGATCAAATACCAGTACTCAATCTTAACCTTGGCTAAGTTAAACTCATTAGTACAGATATGGCCAAACAGACAGTCATCTAAGTTATTCAGTGATTAAGAGTTATGAGTTAATTCCCAGTTTGCGGGGCCTGGATGGAGCAGCAAGGACATTAAGGACTTAATGTATAGGAAGTTTGCATAAAGTTGTGCCTTTCTTTGTAAAAGGAAAATATCCTTCCCAAGCATTGCTTTTGCATGATGTCTTCCCTTTTTTTTTTCTCAGACTGTGAGGAAATCTTTATTCTTGGTCACCTGGAGGCTGTGGATTTGTTTGCAGGGTTATCTGGAGCGCTCCTGAGATTTCTGAGAGATTTCTCCACTTGAGTTTTGACCTTCTTTGTGCCAGAAGTAGTATATGTAAAAGAAATTACATTCAGGGTGTACCTTGAATCTGTACAAAAGAGTTTTTATCTGCTAGAAAACAGAACTGTAAGATCTGCCACATCAAGTACTACTTCAAGGATGGGTAGTGTTGGTATTGGAGGGAACAGTGGTGTCTGAAAGCAGGATGACAATTCATTGTCATAGGCTGCTTTAAATTTAGTTATATAACAGTCATGGGAACACAACACACAGGAGACTGTGAGAATATGCCCCCTGGAGCTGTTCAGAGAGAAAAGAGAACATATATTTCCTGCATGCTTACAGAGATATTTCATATGGCTTAAAATTCAGAAAGCTAAGGAGTTTTTTTGGAGTCAAGTCTTAAGACTAAAGATATCCTGAAGCCAAAATAAGAATGCAATGGTGAATTAGCCACTACATTGACCATTACTAAAATCACTGTAAGATATTTAACAAACTGCAGGGCAAATTCACATTTACACCAGTAAATTTGGAACAGCTCTGACAACATAGTACCAAGCTCATTTCTGAGCGCCTGAAACGGGATGACTGTAATCAGCTCCAGAAACCTGATTGTGGCTGTCAATTCTCAGCTTGCAAACTCACACAGAAATAGCAGCATCAACGGCTGTATTCATCAAGCCTAGAATTTAGGATCTAGGTTGTTAGCAGGTCTGTGATAGCATCTGTAAGCTCAAAGTAAGATACTTAACAGAAAGAGGAATGTCTTTCTGCTCCCATGCTTCTTTGATGGAAAGGTGAGGAAAGGTGACTGGTACCTTTCATGGGTCTCTGTGAACATGTAATATCCGATGTTCAATAGAAAGTATGAATTTATTCATGTGTAATAACACAAGAGGGGCAGTAACTGCTGTACGGGTGCCCTGTTGTGGCCCTGCTTTCTGCACACTTTGTACTTACTTTTAAAAACTCCATCCACACAGCTGTGTGCTCTTTATCTACATACAGAGGATTTCCACATCAGGAATTTTTTCTTTAAAACATTTCTTCACAAAGTGTAATTTCTGCAAAGACAGTGGATTTACATATGCACAGTCAGATGATGAAGGATGATGTTGCTGGAAATTACTAACATACTACACGACTCAAAACGGTCTCAACTAAGCTCTTTGGATATGATAAGAATATATATTTAAACAACTAAGAAGCTCATCACTTCAGAGAATATTATACTGTGATGTGGCCATAGCCATGGAAAAGACGTAAACAATACAGTGAGTGCTGATACTAAGAGATCAAAACCTATGAGGAGCAAAACTGTCACTGACAGATATTTTTCCCTCTGGTTTCCCTTCTATAAGGAAATTTCTTCTTTCATACACAGGCTGATTGTTGACTGATCTATAGTAAGGACAGAAAGTGCTAGTCTTGTGTGACAGTGAGAGTATATGATGATTCAACTTTATTTTCTGTCTTGTGTAACAGAAATCTCTAACTAGGTCAAGCACAGTCAGCTCTGCATATTGGTTCACAATCTTGGCTTAAAGGGACAACATTCTGTGACATTCAGCAGGATTATTTGAAGGGCAAAATTTAAAGGTGCATTAAATCAATAATAAATAGCTGGAGGAAATTCAAAGTCCAGAGCGCTCAGAAAACATGTTTAAAGTCCAGAAGGATGAAAACAGGGCAAGCTAAATGAAGATAAACTCGTTTCCACTTTTTTTTTTCTATCTGTGAACTATATTTGACCTGGAGGATTTGTGACATAAGACTAAAATCTCCTTTAGGCAACGATTTACACCTTGCATACCAATAACTTGCTTACAGTTTATAGTGTTGACATGCAATATGTTCTGTCCTTATCTTTGGCATCAGATGATGTGCTGAAACGTGACATGAAAACTCCAAAAGTTAGCTGGTAGCTATGGCTTCCATCAAGCAGAGGGGTTACAAGAGGAAACCAGACGGATGTTCTGCACGTTCACTACGGGTGTAACTGAACTAAGACCCTTAGCAGCAGTGATGGTCCATTTTCATTCTGATATTTTTACAAAATAAGCATAACAAGAGTAAGACCAGGCTACCCAGGGAAGCTGTGGGCACCCTATTCTTGCTGACACTCAAAGTTGGGTTGGAAGGGCCTTGGGCAGCATGATCTGGTTGGTAACAAAGGACCCACACCATGGGTTTGGAGCCTGAAGGTCTTTAAGGACTCTTCCAACCAAAGCCATTCTGTGATCATATGATTATAAGACTGCTACTTACTGTGCTTTAATATCACTTCTGCTGGAATTTATATGCTGCTAAGAAAGGGACAGTCATTTTTTCAATTGTGTGACACAGGTGGGAACTTCTCCTGAAGGAGCTCAGTTCTGGAGAACGTGTTAGTAGAGTGTTTCAAAGCAGGAGGGAGAAATAAGAGATCTGTGTGGTTTCTAGAGGTCAGGGCAGCATCACTTCCTTTTGCAGAACAAAATTCAAGATCGTCTCACTGAGCCTTCATGGTTGAGCATTTAATGGCCATGGGATATATTACAGTGCCTATATCCACTGAATATCAGTGGAGAAACTCTACCCGATTTCAAGATTTCCTCAAATTACTGTACACTTTGACAAAGGCTTTATATACGTGCATTTGCATCTGTGTGTGCTTGCTAAGCAGACTCAGTACCACAGATTTAAATTTAAAATTAAATTAGAGAAAGTGTCCTGCTTGACTCTGTAATTACTGAAGTACAAGAATGTAATCTGAGGTGCTATAAGTGTAATGGGCTTTTAAGAGCAAAAACACAAAAGCTGTTTTGTAACCATATATTCATAGACAGTGGCAATATTCTGAGGCTGCTAAACTTGAGTGGAGAAATAAAGCATTCTGGCTGAATGCTGTGAACTTCATGCTGATGGATATTCAGGGTACATGCTCAAAACAATATCCTGAAATTAATTTAAAAAAACTCTTGGGCTACCTCAAAACAAGGCATTCTCCTTTAGCTCCTATTTTTATATGTAATTCCCCTCAGACAGAGCTTTAGCTTCAGAAGGTGCTAAAGAAAAGGAGAAAATTGCCCTAATATAATGATATCATTACTTATGATGCTTCTCTGAATCATGAGTCATATCTTCAACATTTGGGGAAGGCAAAGAATTCAGAGAGTCTGAGTTCTTTTCTGCTGGGTTCCTAAAGTTTACAAAGGTACTTGATTACAGGTAAGTACCTATAATCAAAAGAATTTCAGTACTGAGTAGCTTACAGTGACTCATTTGGCATAATTTCCAGGTGACTGAATTGCCTTGTGGAGTCATCTCTCACAATCCATTCATTATGGAGGTGACTTTGCAGCTGTGGTAAATGGTAGACATGAAGCTTGAACGTCTTTGAAAGCTACAGAGCTCTTGTTGCACTCTCCTCAATGTTAATACGTGACTATCATAGTCTGACAGTGCTATTCTTTTGGTTTCTCAGATGAGATCCTTCTGTAATATTTCCTTTGTGATATGCTCCCTTGAAAGGCTGCCAGCTCTGAAAGAAATGCACTCATTATTCTTTTGCTTAGCTAATGGAGTTTGATGTTTTCTCTAGGAAGCATAACATATTAGCTATCAGCAAGTATTGAATTCCTTACAGATTTCTGTTGTTCTACAGTGGAAGCCTGATTTAATTGATTTCTTTATGATGTTCTAGTGGGTCTCCATTTAGTTTAGCTGTCACACAAGATGGAGTAACAATTAGATTTGCAGTTAAGAGCTTCTGAGTGGTTTCTTTTTTTAAATGTGTTTTCTTGCATGAAATCAACTTTAACGATTTTTAAAATAGTGTTCTCCTCTTGAAAGTCTGTTAGAACAATATTCTGAACTTGATTTTGTGCAAATTAAGTAGGCATTTCACATTACTTCATGTGAAAAGTCCTTTTGATTTAAACTCTTCAACTGTATCTATTCCCCGAAGAACAGAATCCAAAATACCTGGATTCATGGTGACAGAGACTTTAACTGAAATACGTAAATGAAGACTTATCACCACTTAAAAACAATGTATTTTCATTGGGGAATGTTGCTAGTTGTGGTAGAGAAGGGGATTTCCAGTCTCCCACATGCTTATTTTATGTATCTCATATAATTTAAGAACGAGTAGAGGGCAGGGGAACTTTATCACATGGAATGTTAAACTGATGCGTCCAGGATTGGAAGCTGTGCTAAAGTGAAAGGTTTGAAATGAGCTTATCAGATCCTGCAGAGTACAGCAGGAAAATTGATATAAGGAGTGTTTTATCACAGAATTACAGAATAGATAAGGTTGGTGGGGACCTCTGGCACTTACCTTCACATCCCATTCCTAAGCAGGGGCAACTAGACCAGGTTGCTTAGGACCACATCCATGCAGCTTTTAATGCCACCAAGAGGGAGATTCCACAATCTGTTCCATTACTTGGACATTAACTATGCTTGTATCACTCTGATGGGCCACTGAACTCAACCACATCACTCTCTCATTCTCTCTCTCACAATAGAAAAAGGACTCAAGGGTTGAAATAAGGACAGGGAGGTCAGTCACCAATTACTGTCAGAGGCAAAACAGACTCAGTGTAGGGAACTTCTGTTCTGCAGCTAGAGCACCACCTGCCCTCCTTCTGCACTGACCTTGGTGCCCACCTTCGATGGCTGCTTCTCTCCCATTTCTCACACCTCCCTCCCAGCTCCTGTTGTGCAGCAGCTTTTCCCTTTCTTAAATCTGTGCTCCCAGAGCACGCCAAGTATTGCTCATGAGACAGCTTTGCCCAGCGGTGGGTTCCTTTGGAGCAGCTTGAGCTGCTCTTATCTGAACTGGAACAGCTCTGGGCTCTGCTCAGGGGGCAACCCTGCAAAGCCCTGCTACCAAATCCTTGCCACATAAACCCAGTACACCTTCACAGAAGTGCTTCCTGGTGTTCAGACAGAATCTCCAGTATTGCAGTTTGTGTCCACTGTGTCCTCTTGTTCTGTTCTGGGACAGAAGCCTGGCTCTGTCTAATTTGCACCCTCCCTTCAGGTATTTTTATAAATTGATAAGATCCTGCTAAGTTTTTTTTTCTCCAGGCTAAGGCACCCTTCATGAATTTATCAATTAGCAATGGTCAGAGCAGTTCATTTTGAACAGAAGATATAAGCTAGCTTTTACATCGCACTTCTATCTCACAGATAGGGGTTCACAGCATGACAATAAAAAATAAACATAATTTGCATCAAGAGGCTGCTATTTAGATTACATTTTGTTTGAAACAGCCTTATAACTGATTTTGCAAATGCTTCTTTTGTCAGACTTACCATTCTGCCTATGCCTGTGTGGTTTTAGGTGATAGCTCAGTAACCATGTAAATGGTTTTATCATGTAGCACTGATTGCAAAAGGAGTTACAGAAACAAAGGGAATACAAAACCTCTAAATATCAGGACTGTCACTGTCATTTTTCCTATTTTAGTAAATGTCTCAGTGCAGAAGTGAAAGCGAATGATTCTTTCAAAGACAGAAAGTGAATGTGACAGAAATATAACAGCCTGACCACAAAGTAGTTGCTCTGAAGCAGTTTAACCAAATAGCAGGCTCATATGGGCCATGTGAAAGATTGTCAAGTTATCTAGAAGATAAAATGAATAAAGAACAGAAAGGGAATGCTTCAGCACATTTAACTTAAACAAAATCTACTGGAAAAACACCCTAAAATGATGGAATTGGTTTTGCACAGTACAGTATTTTGTAGTTCAGAAACAGCATATGGTTTTACTCTACTATTGTGATCTAAAGGTACTGTACTGGATAATGAAGTTATAAACTGATTTTGGACCATTTTAATATTTTTAAAGCATCTGTTTCAACACTTTGTTAAAATATACTAAAGATTTAAGCGAAATCTAGGGTCTGGCTCACATGTTGAACAGTATAACCTTCACTATGCATGAAGAGAATTAGTCTGGAAGTGGTGCATTGTACTGTTCACGTCTCCGGAAACTAACCGGTCCAAACCCAAAGAGAAGGTAAGGTTTTCTTAGTGTGCAAGCTGGAACTGGTATTTTCAGCACCAAAGAGCAGTCTTTATGTGTGCTCACAGACTCATTGAGCTTTCCTGGAATTTTATGACATCCTCAGTAAAATATCTTTTTGAGTAAAATTTGAGATACCAGAGATTTTCCCAGGGAACCCTTTGTGTAGAAGCACTTATGCATTGAACATTCAAGGTGAATTTCCACCTAATTCTTCAATGGAAGAGCAATGATGTTTGCTAGAATTAAGCATCTTCTTTCAAGTGTGAACCTAAACTAGTCATGGTGTGGTGTCTTTGCTCCCTTTGCACACCCAGGTCTGCTGAACCTACTGGTTTGCTGAATGCTTCACTTTCATTTATCAATGATTTTCATGTGCCTTCATCTGAGACCTCACAGGGTGAACATTTCTTTGTCCCACATGTCCAGTAAAATCTGTTTTGATTTGTGAAGTCACAGGAGCAAATAAGACATCACACACGCTGCCTGGAGTCCCAGTCCCAGCTCAATGAAACACTGGTGAGAGATGCAGATTCACAGCTGTGTCTTACTTTTGTGACACATTTTCAGTCCTACAATCCTGAGACCCGGAACTGATTCTCCATCAAAAGTCTCCACACAGCAATCTCTCATGTATCAGTGGTCCATGGAAAGTCTGAAATTCTGTTGAGCCCTTTCGAATTACTGATCTGAAGGGAGACCTCATGTTGTGGTATTCTTTGCTGAGACTGCAGCAGACTCACTTCTCTTTTGATCCAAAAAGCACTGTACATAATTGAAATTTTAGGCTTATTTCTCTCTTTTGTCAATATTTGTCTGCATAAATAGACAGATACCTATAATTTGATGCTGCTGTCTCTCCTTTGATGGACAAATGATATTATAGCTGTGTGTAGAAGTGTCTGTGTTTGAAGAGCATGATGTCAGGAAACTATTGGGTTTAGCCAGAGTAGACATCAATCTAGTAAAATGCTGCACAGTCCAGTATGAAAGCAATTCCAGTGCAGGAAAGGTGGTAAACCAGAAAAAAAGAGATGGCTGGAGACATTAGATGGCGTGGAGAGCTGAAGTGAAAAACTGAAGACTAGCCTGTGCTGTCAGTACTTTTTATTGTGCTTTAGCTTAATTTTCTCAGCTTGATGGCAACTCAGATTTTTCCCAAACTTAAAAAGAAAATGAAATCTTTGCTCTATTAATCAGCACTATTTTTTGCTTTTTCTGACCACCACCTGCGTGGGTTACAACACACATCTCATGAGCAACTCTAAATAGAAACAGTAGATGTGCTCCCACCCAGCAGTCAGCCAATGAATAACAGACAATCCAGCTTCAGTACACACAAGCACTTGCTGTTCTGTCTCATTTAGACCACACTTTGCTAGTTAAAGTATATTTTTCACAGTTTTTAGAAATATTCTTTAATGTAATACACGTGATTATGCATGTGTGTGTATGATAATACAAAGTGACACAAACAGGTAAAAATGTATAGTGACATAGAGCTCTCTTTAACTGAAAAGCATATGAAAATTTCAGAACTGGAAAACTTCGTTGGATCTGGCTAGAAACTCTCCAACTTAATGCTTTGCTTTAACAGAGGACAATATGCAACAGAAGTTAAAATGATGTCAACCATCTGTTTATTTGGGTCACAGAACTTGATGTAGTGTCCGTAAAGTGACTCCATCTTTGACTTATTACTGGTCTCTATAGCCTCACACATGAGTATAATCCTCATTGCATGGTCAACAACTGAGAAGAAATGCTCTGACCACTTCAGACATGCAAGCCATGTCATGAACATGTCTTAGCCAAATGTGGGGCAGTAACTTTTGATAATGGTCAACCTCACTCCAGGCTGTTTCAAGACTAAGAAATAGGACTGCTAGTGCAATAGTAAATGGTACAAGTGATGATAAAATTCCCTACATTTCACAAAATTATTTGAGAAGATCGATCAGTTACCATGGATCTAAGCTTACTGCAGTTTCTGTTTGCCTAATTTCTACTTCTGATTTGAGCAACTTGTGCTATTCTTGCAAGTTACAGTTGCTAAATTAATTGTTAATTGTGTATGGCAATACTTCTCCTTCCAATTGACTGTTTCAAATGGCATGTTCTAATTCAAACTTCTCAACTTTGCACAACTAAGTACTGCAGATTGCTGAATGAATGAAAGTTTGCAGATTTACCCATCTCCGTGAGATAATGAAGCCTCAAAATAGTGCTGGTAAAATAACAGCTCGCTAGCTGTTTATGAGATACATAAATTACCACTCATGGTTCATTCTGCAGATTAGTGCATTCTACATGTTATTCATTTTAGTCTTTGCCAGGAGGCCTGTAAAAATCTGATGCTTTAGAAGAACATATAATACATTTACTGCAGCACTAAACCAGTGGTTCTGTTTACAAAACTTCCCTACAGTGCAAAGATCAAATTTTTGGAAGTGCTGAAACTGAAGTGGTGTTGAGCTGGACTTTCACTGCTCCTGTGTGTGATGAACCATAACTTTCAAATCACATGGATAGATCTTGGTGCCAATTCATCACATAAACTTTTTGGGCAAGTATTATGCATAGGTCATCTAGGCAGGCAATTAGCTAAGGCCCACAATTTTCTAGGGTAGGTCATACCACATGACTCTACTGAGGGTGATCTCCCTGGGAACTTTACAACAAGCAAGCAGGAAGTTTCTGAGAATAGACCTGAGTCTGCTGTCTCTCTTACTGTTTTGTGTAGAAGGAGTTGTCCATCTTGTTTCCAGCTTCAATGTCCAGACTGAAAATCTTCTAAAGCACCTCTAAACATTTGTTAGTTTCCTTCCCTCCTCCCCCTCCCCCCCACCTTTTTTTTTCCCAAAAGAAAATCAGCAATTAGCAAAACTCACAGTTGTCTCCAAATGTCTTATTCCTCTTCTTACACCTAAAAGAGTTCAAGGGAATGATGAGGGTTTTGCTCATGACTGTAAAAGCTCAGTTCCCTAAGGATATCCAGACTGACTTGAGAGGCCTTGAAGAATCTGCTAAGACAGGGGCTCTACAAAAACCATGTGTCCTCCTAGAACAGCAGCTGAAGACTGGGTGGGATGGGTCAAAGTCACATGGAGCTATGTGACTTTGAAGGACTATGCTTAGGCAACCTCTGCCTGATGTTAACCCTGGGCCCTCTATTACCGAGGGTCCAGGGTTTCTCTAGCTGTTTAAAATCAGTACTGTATTAGGTAGCATTCAAGCAGGAAACCACGACCTTTGTTTGACACTGAGCAGCCAATGCAGAGGATTGCAGGATACTGAGCACCCCTGAAAAACCCCCATGGAAATAAACAATTCAAGATATCTCAAAATAGTGAATTTTCTAACTGAATAGTCTAAGTGCCTAGCTGTAGAAGACCTTGACAGTTAGAGGAAATTTTGAAATTATTGTATTCTGAAAATGTTATTCTAATTGTTTAGTGTCCATATGCTAAATGTTAATACTAACATCTTTGGTTCCCGTTTCTGTATTCAAAGTGGTGGGCTGTACTTCCTTGATACCTTTAAGACTTCCTCTGATCTACTCAATGGGAATATGCTTTCTTCCTGCATGTTGCTCCAAAGCTAACACCACATTTTTATTTCCACCGAAATTACGGCATGTACAAAGAGCTCAGTAACACTATTTGATAGAGCAGAATCTCATGTGTAGAATATTATTTTTCAACACAGTCACCACCACGAGCTCTTCATTTTCACCAGTGATGAACGAGAACCTGCACACTGCTTTTATAAAAATCCACACCAGTGGAGGTGACCCACTGTCTCTGTTACCACTACTGAAATGCACCACCTACTGCCTCGCTGGGCTCACATCCACTGTTTAGTCTCCATAAACATTCAGCAAGCTTCAGTGAATGTCAGTGGGTGCCATATTTTCCTCATGGAGGAATTGAATTCTATACCTTTCTTTCATCTGCACTTCCACATCAGATATCATTTTGCCATCTGTCCTGGCAACAAAATATAATGGAATCTTGGTAGGAAGGTTCAACTTCTACTGCTATACCACCAGTATCTGCATCTGACATTGTGAGCCAGCATTATAAAACAAGAGCCATTACTTTCGGAGTACCCCTCATATGTTTATGAGCTATGCTTTCCTATTATAAGTTTCCAGTCTTTTTGTTCTATGAGACCTAATTGATTGGTAATAGCTAGCCTCTCCCACAGACATGATAGCTTATAAGTGGTTTTGATTTTGAGAAACTCTGATACCTGCTGCCACCCTAGAAATTTGCAAGCCTCTAAATCCCAACTGTTTTTCTCTACATTATGTTAACAACAAGATGTAGCAGGAAAATTTTAATGATAATGTATTCATTTATCTTATTGCTTCTTTCATTTGGACTGAGATCAAGAATAAAGAAAGGGAGAAAATAGCAGGACATAAATGATGACATTTTTATTGTTTTGTCAAACTCGAGCCAGATTTCCAAAGGGCTTGTTTTAGTAGAATTTGGCTATTTCACTTGTAGTAGCAGAAATAAATTACTGTTTTCATCTGTTGAATATTTTTAATCATACTTGCACATAAAATTTTCAGCTGTTTCAAGTTATCAATAACATGAACTCCCTGGAAAATATGGACAAGAAAGCTAAATCAGATTTCGAACAGCAACACTTTAAAAGTAAGAGGAGCTACTGTCCTAATGATAGGTAGATCAGTAGCCAGCGTGGCTCACACTACAGCTGTTGTCCCACTCATCTCACAGAACATTTTAGCTGACTGATCAACTAAGGAGAAGAAACAACCCTAGTCCATCCCCCTGTAAGTAGAAAGGTGCTTACAATCGTCCTTTAAAATGTAATAGCAGGGCTGCTTTTCTCTTTGGAAGGCGATAAAAGCAGTATGATATCCTGCGGTTTCCAAGTGAGAGCTTAATATGAAGTGCGGGCATCAAGGACAGTGGAGCCTAAGATCTGCTGTCTCTCTTGCTTGAGACAACACAAAGTAAGAGCCTAATGGTTAGGCTGAAGTTGGGAGTGAGGGAAGAGTATACACCTGTTTGTGTAAAAGACCATTTATGATTCTTTAACTCCCCTCCTTATATATGTTCAAAGAAATAGAAAGGGAGATGATGACCCTGTAGCTTGGAGATGAGGGCACTGTCTTAGGTGTAAGAATTCTGTTTCTCGTGGCATTGGTGTAAAAGCTGCATGTGGAACTTTTGTAGCACTGAAATATTTCCATGCCTTGGAGCAAATATTGGTAGATTCTTGCTGTCAAACTGGCTGTAGGACTATGATCTCTCTTTGACACGTTAAAAATAGTTAAATATTGCAGCCCTAAACAGAGAAGTTAAAGGTGCTTCTACATTTCCCCAATTCTGAAGAATGCAATAATTTTATCAGAACCTTTCTAGGATTAATGACTTAGCTACAGGCATATTAATTTGTTAAAAAAAAATAATAAATCTTTTCAACGAGAATGAGAAAAACACAAAAAGGACTGGATAATCAAGTCACAAACGAGCAGATTCCTGGGAGCTGATATTAAAAGGAACAAAGAGAGAGAGAGATAATGAATAATTAATGTAATTGTTTTGGAAAAATATTTCTAAAAATAAACTTTTGTATGTGAGGAAGAGACTTATTCTGTCTTTTCCTTCTTGGCTGCTTAGAGGCAGAGGTACCAGGAAGAGAAGCAAGGAAGTGAAAACCTCATAAATGTGCATGTGTATGTCTGGAGGGAATCCTTTAAAAATGACTGTAACATCTATTTAGCTAAACTGTGACATAGCATTCATCTGTGTCATGTGTGAATCCCTCACATTTACTGCAGTCTTTCTGAGTCAAAAAACAACTAGGAGATGGAAATTCTCAGATGTAAGAACAAACCCTTTAGTTCAGGTCTAACCTTTCTCACATGCTAAAAAATTGCAGGGAGAAAATACATGACAAACAGCAAGTAAACTACTAACCCTAGTGCCTTTCTATGAGTAGTGCTTGGCTCGGACTGAGGTTTTCTCATGACATCTCATTTTGGAAATTTGCTTCCAGTGGACACATTCTCTTTTCTGAAAGCACTATACTTCTTATCTCTGTTGTATATAGGTTTCTGGCTTTCCTGATGTATCTGGACAATGACAGAGCTAAGAAGGAACAAAGTTTTTAAAATGGACTTTTGGGCATACAGAAGTTTCAAGGCTAGGCTGGATGAGGTCCTGTACAATCTGATCTAGTGCCTGATTTTGTAGTTGGCAAACCTTCCTGTGTCAGGGGGTTGAAACTGGAGAATCTTTGAGCTCCCTTCCAACCCAAGAAACTCTATGATTCTATGATAAGTTGTTCATTTAAATACCTGTAGAGTGATTGAATCTAGATGTGCATTTTCAGTGTGATGTTCACTCCATGCATTTTGTGTGTAATCAGTGGATGGATTGATTTCTTCACTTTTCTCTCTACTAACTACACATCAAATTTACATTGTCATCTTATACTAGATGTATAAAATTGAATGAGAAAAATTCCAGTCTTTATTAACACCAGACTAAAAGTTAAAAACTGTGTTCCACCATGTAAGAATCCTTCTTAGTGTCATTTAAAATCTATTTTCAGCTGAATTAGGATACCTAGAGAAATTTTTTTCCGTCCTCGCAGGATCCACATTAATTAATTGTTCTAATAAAAAGACTTTTCTGTTCTATGATTTATAACGTGAGATTGCTCAGATTCATGTTTCTGAAAGTATTCCCCTACAGTCTGTGGCAAGACGGTTAGTTAATAATGTTTTCTGCATCACTAATGTGTGCTCAGGCTTTTTAGTCAAATACCACAAGATCAGAAATTGGCTTTGTATTTCTAACGGAGCGTGGGGAACAAGAGTTGTTAATCACTGTGCTGAAGGTAAGACAAAACCACGGGGTATAGATTCCTTTAGCTCTGACATAAATATTGGTCATTTTTTAAATTTTGCAATATTGCATAGGGTATGATTTGTCATATTAAAACATATTGTAAATCTGTCAAGCCATGTACTTTGAGTCTTTCAGTAGTCAGATCATTCAAAGAAGGCTTCAAGATAAAGGTAAATACTTCTAGGCAGCAAGACAGCTGGAAAGAAGATCTCAGACTGCAAGAAGAAAGAGACAAGGAGGTATCAGGAAGTCTGTCATGCACGGCTGGGTACTTCAAAGCTTGTTTGCAAATAAGAGCCACTAAACTTCTGAAACACAGAGTTCTTTCATATTACTGGTCAGCACATAATAAATTAACAGTCTGGGTTTGAAAGAATCCTTCATAAAAATTGTTCTTCAAAGCCATTCAGTTAACTGAAGTGTTTAAAGCCATGCTTTAAAGCAAGCATAGAGTCTTCCTTTAGAAAAGATTTGCAACAGTCTGCATGATGATCTCAAGATGGCCCCAAAATAGCATGTGCAGCCAAGTAAATAGTAGTTCTCTACAAAACTTCTGCAGGCCGTTGACATGTAAGGGAGTAACCACAACATCCAGCTTTTGAAACACATTTTAGTTGGGTATTTCAGCTACCTAAGCCCCTTGGGTTTCCTGGGTAGTCAACAGAGAGAGATACATTCTCTGAGGCTCCACCTGGAATTTCTAATTTAGTTTCCAGTCTTCAGCCAGCCTCTGAAGAATCTTTTCTGTTGTCTACAGAAAAGCTGGATGAATTAGCCCTAATAGCTGGCTAAATTGAGCACTTACCAATGGCCCCTAAGTGTAAGCATTGAACACCCAATTTAGACAAAGACTTCATATTGTGCTCTAATTCCCATATTTTCCTATATTGCTTTTGTTTTGTTAGCTGAATGAGAACTAGAAGACCAAGAGTATTTGATTACTCTGTTATAGTTGGCTTTATGTTCCATTTTCAAGCTCTTTATAATACCCATTTGCACAACTGATTTATAATTATTTAATAAGTTTATTGTACTTTAAAGTATGGTATGTTACCTCTAGAATTCACATATTAATCAAGTCTGTCCTTAGTTTGGACGATTCCTACATAACAGTTTTTTTTTATAACAGTGAGCTGTGGCATTGCTGGTTAACAATTTATTACTAATGTGTTTTGTAGAATACATTCTCAAATAAGTTATTAATGAACTTAGCTGTACCTAATTATTATTTCATAAATATTAAAGATCACATGCATACACATATATGCACACACACACTTGATATAAAATTATTTGTATTAGTGTAGCCAATAATATCTTATTATGCTCTTGTCTGTTAAATTTGTGGTAGTTTTCATGTTTGTAAGAATTTGAAAAAAAATCTGTTTTAGAATATGGCCATTCACTAAAAATAGCATAGAAACCCACCCATTTTTTTTCCCATAAATTGAAACAAATAATTCTTGACTTATAGCAAAAATATATAATTTTCTTCATTGAGTGAAAAGGAACAAATAACAGATAATTTATGTTACAGAGAAAAAAAAGACAAAAAAAACCCAGCACAAATATTTCTTACTCATCAGGAGAACCGTTTCATTATTTGGTAACCCAACTTAGCCTCTGATCTTTTGCCTCCTCTGCACAGTCTGTAGAATTCATGAGAGAAATACCATTAGTTAACGAGGTGCTTGTTCATTATCTACACCACAATGCATACAGTATCTGAGAAGGTATCACCTCTACAGTGTAGGCTGTGGACAGATATAATTCAGTGTGTCCCACCACCCCAACCTTTCAGCCACCAGCAATGACCAACATGCAGTATCCCTGTCATGCTTCTTTGACTGACTTGCCTCCCAGTGAGAGCTACAGCAAGCTGGGACTGCGATAAGAGAGGGAAAAGTGCCAGTCCATGTCTTATCCAGGTCCAGGTATAGACTTTATGCATTGAATAGATAGAATACAGAAAATTAAATGAGAAAACAGCTGCAGAAAGACTACTAAATGACTTCTCCAGTGTTGCGGTGCAGGACATTAATAAATGCGGGAGTGCTATCCTGTACATAGGTCCCAGACTTGTCGCTCCTGAGACATTCAGAATTACTACCATTTCATTGTTTTGCAGAGTAGGACAAATATTAACTTCATAAAGGTACATAGCCTAGGATCAGATGCTGGGTGATTCGCAGGGGAAGATACTTTCTGACAAACTCCGAAGTAGCCTGACTGACATTTTCTAGAATTTCTGTGTGCTTGCCAGGTTCTCTATCACCACAAAGAGAAGGGGTAGGCAACCCTGGAAAACAGAAGATTAAAGAAATATTTCATGCTTTCATTTTGAATATGAGCTGCAGTTCCCCATATCCTTCTCAGCCGGAATGTTGTGCAGATTTTAACTCTATAGGTTAGGGAATGGATAAGAGGCAGGAGCAGAAGTTGCTCTGTATATTGTATGATGGGAAGTGAGGTCAGACCCAAGTACATTAATATTGAACTACTTCTCTGTTGCTGTTTTTTAATATGGTAACCTTTTAGCACTCTGGTCACACAGAGCCATTTTAATTATTTAATACATTATAATATTTTTGAAAATTAACCATTCTATCACATTTCATACAACCCATGTTGCCTATACTGGTAATAGGGTGAAAGAGCAAGGCATCTATTCTTGGATCATAGGGGAAAAAAAAAAAGCCCAAGCAAAGAGAATTAAAAATGTCATAAAAATTATTAATGGCGTTATTAATAGCCAGGTCCTTGTCAAAACACATTATAACACTTCCTTTGGAGACATTAAAATGTATCATGGGGAATGGACAAGATGACCTAATAGATCTTTTCTATCTCTTTTCTCACATAATCATGTCAATCAGCACTAGAGTCATAGTAATTTATACCTCCCATCGCTTCCAGACTAAATTATTGTAATCCAGTTCTGTTACATAGATCTGAAAATTGCAACTACAGCATCACTGTGTTTATTTCACCTGGAGGCACTGTCTGTGGAGCTGCAATAAATGGAGGGAATGCTTTGCCTAATTCTGATGACAGAAATACTTGACCTAACCTTGAACCAAGGGTTCAAGGTCAGACTTTCCATAAGATAGACCTATTTTTAGTAGAATTGGCCTCTTTTCCCAGTTGCCAGACACAGAAGACTACACAATGGTTATTTCTCATATTTTCAGCTGTCCTGGATTGAACATCTTTCTTGCATGAAAATAATAAACACATAAAAAACATCTTAAAGTTATCATTAATAAATACTATGTTTTAGCAAATACAATATTTTGAAATGTATATTTATGTTGCTTCCAATGTATAAATTCATTATTTCAAGCACCAATATTATTTTCAAATATTACCTACATTCAGTTTCAGTACATTTCTATTCACCTTTATTTAAGAATAATTTTAAAAATAATAATGGTCTGTTATGGTGGAATTTTTTCTTTCTGCTCCATCTTTTAATTAAGAATGGGCATAAAATTTCTTTAAGTTGTAAGGACTTAAGAAAGCTAGGACCAAGGGAAGAAAGGGCAGGCTTTTCTCAAGTACAAGAGCTGTTAATCTTTTAGAGTGCGCTCATTGGATCTTTTGGTAAGCATATTTTTAACACGGATGAAATACATCAAGCCATTTGAAAAGTTTAAACATTGTAGAGATGTTGATAATTTCCTGAAACGTCAACATTTTATGGAGAAAGCAGCTGAATCAGGTCAGAGTACTTTTTTTCTAAGCTAAATAAAATAAATGTTGAGCAAAATACAGTCAGGTATTTGAGGGCATCTGAAGGTAAATTAATTTTGTGTGGAGCAACTTGTATTCCCATGATTCCAGTGTTGGAAAAAAAGATCTCTCTCATCATTTTAAAACTTTCTTTATAGGTGACAAAGTTTCTGAAAATCTATTATGCAAATTGAGAGTTGTTGATGATTTATCTATAGAGTACTTTGCCACAGTAACAAATATTTCACCTAATGCAGTAGTTGGAGGCAAATATTCTAATTTTCAATTAGTGTGGACAGAATTATGTCTTCCACTGTTACCATTAGCATCTGCAAATGATGATACACTGTTAAAATTCAAACTATTTAATTACAAACTACATTCAAACATTCCTTGTGGAGTTTCATTATGACTATGAAACACAATGGCTATGTCTTCTTATCATTTTATAGTGCCAAAAATCACAGCCAGGAAAATGTTCTTATTGCCATGGCTAGAAGTATCTATGATCACAGAGGAGACTGCATTCTTCGTAAAACAAACTACATGTTTTCTCACTTAGAAAAGGAGAAAATAATCTTGTCTGTAATAAACAGAGCTTTTCTTCCACCAAAACTGGATCATTTTGGGTATGGGGGAGTTCTGACAAACATTCCATTTCCTGTCAGAATTAAGGGATATGACTAAATGTGGGTTGCAATAGTGTACAGACTGGTTAGCTCTTTAAATCACTTTATCATTTTCACTATTTTCACATTTTTTAGCAAGAAAAAGAAATAAAGACTTTTGTTTTTCATAATTATACTACCACGATTTGTTTGGCCTATTTTTCTTGCATACAGTCTTACTTATGAGACTCCACGGAGAAATACTATCAAGTGTCTTGTTTGTAACCTTCAGTAGCCATTATGATGATGATTTTTCTGTTCTCTGTCAGTGTGAGCCTTGGATAACTGATGATACAGAAATTCTGCTTAGACTGCATCTTAAAGCAAGATCATTCTGTTTCTTCTTGACAAAAATATGGAAGTTTAAGCTAGAAATTAGGGGATTTCTGAAATATTGCAGCAAACAAACATTTGATGACCCTACATTCTGGGGCCTAAAATGTCATCTTTTGAAAAGGAGCTGCCTAAGTACCAAGGAGAACTGTGGTAATCTGTATTCCAGCGGGTGCCCCACTCAGAGATGTGCAGCTTTGCTCAACACTATTGGCTCTTGATACCTCAGCTTAATGCTTAGAAACTAAGCACCAATGTGCTGCTTCTACTCTGCTGCAGCTCAGGGGGCACGCACGAACTCTCAGCCCTGAGAAGGTCTCCTGCAGTCAGAAATGCTCTGAGCAGATGTAGGGCAGAGATGAGCAGTGCAAAACACATCAACCAGAGGAAGAATCTGACAGCATTCGCAGGAAGGAGTGAGAAGTGACATATTTGGTACACACTGGATCTTTCTGCAGCTGGGGGTGACTGAAATGCACATCTGCTCCACTCTCCTTGATCTAGTTATCCTGTGGCTCACTTGCAGAGTCAGAGCTTGGACCTCTTGCAGTCTCAGAATTGTAGTGGAGGGGACAGTGGAGGAGCAACATGATTCTGGTTGGTGCATGATGCTGAAAGGAGAGTGGACTGGGTCCAGTTCCTCTTTTCTGAACTGTTCAAATGTTTTGTATTGGTTTAAAAATAGCTTTCAGGAAACAGGAATGAATCCCCTCACGATTTTTTTAATCTAATTTTTACAATCTCGTAACCCACAAACTGTATCTGGCACCTAACAGAGCCTGAGATATTTCTGTGGCACCACAAACAGTTGCAATAGAGAGGTTTCTATCCATGGTATTTACCTTGTACAATGGAGTGTCTGTGTCTAAAATACCTGAGAGGAATGGTCAGAATTCAAACCAAGCTCAGAAGCTGTGTGGGAAAGCAATGCCATGCTTTATGACCAAATACTGTCATGCAGAAAGCTCCTTGCTGCTGTTTGACTTCCCAGTATACATTCAGCCACTGAGCCAGTTTTGATAGGTGAAAAGCTTGCACCTTTTCCATGGGTGAGGCAAGCAGCCACGGTCATAGTAGTAAGTACTTTGGTACAAGTTGCTTCTTGATTTTCTTCTTTCTTTTTTTTCTTTCTTACTTTTTTTTTTTTTTTTTTTTTTTTAATGAAATCTGAATGTTTCTAGGATTATTCTTATTTCTGATCTATTTCTTTAGAGACGTATGCACAATATGAATATACAGTGACCTGTATGAATTACTCAATTTATGAAGTTTTACAAAATAGTTAGGAATATAGATTTATTAAAAATAATTAATTAATATTTTTAAAAATAACGAAAAGCAGAGGGTTTCTACCTCTAATTGGTTGGAATTTAAAGGTTCTCAGATAAAGTAAAAAACCAGACAAGAATCCATGAGATTTCAGAGTTCCTGATACTTTATTTCACAGTTGAGAAAGACATTAAAACACTTCATTTTGATGCTTAGACCTAAATACTTCTACAAATCTACTCCTTTGGCACTTCCAAATATGTTTGGTTTCTTTCAACATTTAAAAACACTCATTTTCATCCAGGTCTCACCTGACATCATTTATTCAGTAAGAAATCCTGAAACATGATGACTGTTAAAATGAAAACTCTTCCATTTAATATAATCTGTTTATTGAAAACACTGGTTATTAACTCTAAAGTTACTTTCAGATTCTATTTCCTGCCTATTTCTCTGAAATATTTCATGCAATGTCTATTTACTTGTATCCTCAAGAAAATGAAAGTTCAATCCTCTGTATTAAATTAGCTACAATAATGCTTGGATAATTCTAATATTTGAAATACATTCAATGCTATGTTTTAATAATCAATAGGAAATTAATTAAAAAAGAAATGCTATCTACTAACTCTGACACTAATTCAAATTTCTGTACTGCTTTGTTGCTTTTAGGCAATTCTTCGCTTGTCCAGTTTAGTATCAGACATAGAAGCTGTACTGAGTCACTGCTCATTTGAGTGTTAAAATTCAATTTACAGTTGCACAGATGTTCTGAGATCCTTTGAATTTAATGAGGATGAATCACACAGATGAGTAAAGTGAATGGACTTTGAGTCCTCTAATGTTTTCTGAGATCAATGCATTCCAGATGGAAATCGTTCAGCTTAGTCCATGCTACCATCCTGCATTTATATTTTTTGTCCTCTTTGCTTGTCTTGCTGTCTAAAATAGGTGTATTCTGAAATGAACAGGTTTTAGTGACCATTGTCTGACTTACAGTAATGACATGGCATTACTGTACATTATTTCTGCATTCTCCTTCTAGTGCACAGTACTTGCAAATAAGTTTATTATAGTTTATTTTTTATATTGTTCTTTTTTTTTACATATAGACAGGAATGTAATATGCCAGTAATGCTACTTAGATTATTTTCAGGTCTAGCATTAATTTTTGCATTATTTTTAAAGAATAATTGAAATAAATATGAATAAATTCTGTTCATGCATATGAATTTCTACAAAATATTAGGACAACACATATAGTTCACACTACTGGTGTAATCTCACATGGATATGCGTGAAGTATCACCACACAGCAATGGTACTGCTGCATTAGAGTTATGGTAAAGAGCTGAGAAATTCCTTGACAAGCAATTATGTGAACAGAGACTGAAAAACTTAGAATTATTTGGAAAGCAGACTAGTGAGAGAAGGCAGACTAAAGTGCATCAAATTACATGAAAAATTAATTTTGAAGGAAGTTGGATCAGGAATTTATAGCTTTATAGGATAGATAGTGGATGAATTTAGTGTAATCTGAAGAGTAAGTAGAATAGGAAGGGATGCATTTGGATACAGTTTGACTGTAATCCTTGGAATTTAGTGTCTTGTGATGTTTTTAAGACCAAGAATTCCACAAGTGGTGAAGAGGAACCAAGTATCTAACAAGAATTTTTAGACTTGTAAAAATTATTGCTACCTATATATATGTACTTATATATATATTGCTTTAGGATTTCATCCAAATTTCAACTCTCGTACTGTAGAAGAGACGTTAAAGGGTCAGGATCGATCTGCTTTATTCCACATTACTCCAGTATCTTTAAGCTTCTGGTGGCTGGTTATTGTCTATTGGACTAGATGGGCCTTCATGTCTAAAAAAGAATAGCAAAATCCAATGCTCTGTTTCATAGCAGTCATTTCTGGGTACTGCAAGCAAACTCAGAGCACTTCTTTAATGACAATCTCTCTGCCTCATCCCTCTGTATGTGGAGAAATTTCCTTTTCTTGGAGGTACAGAGCTACCTTGACAGCAAAGTTGAGTAGTCCCAGTGCCATGAGAGGCAGGCAGATACACTATGAAACATGAATGTACAGTAATCCCCAGAGCAAATGGGAGCATAAAGTGAAGAAAGGGGAGAGCCAGAAGTGGGACCCCCATGGATATCTTTTGCTGCCTCTTCTCTTTTAAGTGTCCTTATTTCAAACATAAAGATGTTTGTTAAGTAGAGAGAAAGCAATTTCTTTGAAACTGGATATAACCTTGGAAAACAGTTCCATTGTGATCATACTCTCAAAAAGCAGTTTGTGTTTCATTCCCATTTTGGCAGGGGTATCATGTGTTCCCTAGAAGAATTTCTTGTCTGGTATATTCAAAGAGACGTAAAGTAAGCTGAAATCATGCCAGACTAAGACCAAACAAGGTAATACCAATAACCCAAATGAAGATGATTGTATTTATTAGCATATGCTCAGAAAGGATTCACTGAGGGATGCCTTCATAGCATATGGATTAAGATCCCATTTTCCTATCTACAGCTTTGCATTACCAGCATTTATTGCCGTGTCTTATTTTTGCATCTTCCATTCTGGCTGGCGTTCAAGGTAATCTAAAAATAAATTTTATCTGGCTGTATTTCAGCTTCAGGTAGATGAAGGATTTATTGATATTCCAGTTTGTGCCACAACTTACTGTCATTGTGATGTGATGAGTTTATGTGTGTGAGAGAGAGTGACAGAGAAAGAGATTTTTCCACCATTTTACGTATGCTGAGAAAACCTTGCTTCTTTTTCTTCTCAGAGTCCCTAATGACCTGGCTTTCTCATTATGGCTTCAGTGCAAGTGAGGAGTTTAGAGAAACCTTGCTGCCAGCCAGCTGAATTTGAACTCAGATTTTGAGAAGAATTCTTTGTCAAAAGAGTAAGACACCTTTGAAGAATGCAGAAATGGACAGAATGTTCTGTAAAGGATGTGGTGACCTTTGATTTTTTTTTATGATACGGGATAGTTGGACCCAACAGTCTGAACTGAGGAAGAAGCAAAATTGTCTCCCCTGTGGATCAAAGCTGTTGTGAAAGATGTTTATACTGGTAGGAGGCTCTTCATGTGAGCCTGTTTGTCCAGGAACCCAGAATCCTTGTTGGTCTTAGATGCATGGGAGCATACTCTTCCAGCAATGCTCCTCCTCTTCCTCCTGTAGCAAGGAAGTAGAATACACACCTCAGTACACTCTTGCACTGCTCTCTACGAGTGCTCTCATGCTAAAGTACAGCCCCACACTTGGCAAAATCTGGCTTCATACTAAATGTAATGGGTGTTTTAACCAGGTGCATTAGAATAATGAATGCTGAGCCTCATTAAAATATTGATGTTAAATATGCTGGTCCTATTATCACTATATCAATATATTATCAATGTATCATCTATATGATGGAGCTAAACAGAAGTCTGCATTATTGTACTGCTTAGTTTAGGATGCAACAAAGAGATACAGATAAAATAACTAGATACACACTGCTAAGAAAGCTGGTAAATTTTATCTGTAGTCCAAAACCCAGTTTGTGAATTTCAATTAATGGCCGGTTTATTATTAATTCTATTTATACTTACAAAAAAAAACAAAAAAAAAAAAAACAAAAAACAAAAAACAAACCAAACAAACAAAAAAAACTTTATTAAAAAGGATAGAAGAAACCTGCTTTTCTTTTCATTCATTTTTTCTCTCTTTTTATTATTTTATTTTATTTTATTTTTTGTGTCACAGAATTTTTATGGTGTAAGCAATCCCTTTTACTTTTCCCAGTGGAACCAAATGTGATAGTGTTCTGAATTCAGGTTGTTGTTATAATCTTGTGTTCCCTTTTTCCTTGGGCTTTGATAACATGAATCATTCTTGGCTCATACAGTCTGAGTACTTCAAGTCTGAAAGGCACTACCCGTCTACTCAGAGTTCAAAAGAACATCAGATTCACTCAGTACATTTCAGAAAGCACTGAGTTCATCTCAGTGTAGGCACCAGTGGTTTTTCATTTGTTATTGGGTGCTGGATTTCACTTTTTTTTCTTTTTTTCGGTGGAGTTTGATGTGAATATATTCTTTTTGGTACTTACTGTGTAGAAGCTCTTCAACAGCCACCCTTCAAAGAGTCTGGCTTTCTAACAATTTTCATGAAGGGATTTATGGAACAATTTAACAGTTCTGAGGCCCAGGCACTGTCTGTACACACTGCATGTTTCCCAGCACAGCTTTGGCCTGGGCCAGCTAGTTCTTCCAACCAATTCCCAGGAGCCAGCACAGGCTGGGGACAGCTTCCAGTAGGCTGTCTGGAGGCAGCTGCCCTCTTTGGAAGCATAGCATGGTTATGTCTGGGCCATGCTTCTGGTTTCAGAGCCAAAGAAAGGGTCCTGACACTGTTAAATTAAGCAGTCTAGATGTAGTGACCAAGAGAATAAAAACAGCATGCCTCACTAATCCTAACCTAATAGCTCATACAGTCACTTGGGATGGCTCCAGATGCGATACATGCACAGTTTCTTTCAGATTGAAAAAGTAATAATCGCATGATATTGGATAAATTGCTCCTCCCTTGCCTTTCCCCCTTTCCGATGTTCCTGACCCACTAGTCCAGGAGGTCAGGTTATCTCTTGGCTGCTATCTGTCTGTCCCCATGACTACAGCATTTGAATTGCAGCAGTGTGCACTTAGTGCCTCACAGAGATGCTAGCTGGGGTCCTGGAAAAAAGAGAGCTGCGTCAGCAGGGCACAATGCCCAGGCTGATTAGTTCTGCCATGCTGCTGCAGCTATACTTTTTCCTATTCCAATGTGAGGACATTTGGAGACATCTGAGATACCGTTGTATCGTGTAGACATAAGGACAAACAGATTGCTCCTCAAAAAATACAAACGTGCACAGCACAGAAAAATAGTTATACATATCCTGGCTTTACATTTATACAAGCTGTGCTTATGTTTTAAAGTACAAAAGAAGTGTCAGAAATAGCTGTTACACACAGTACCACTTGCTTAAAGCACTGAAATTCATTCCAAAGCAATATACTTTTTGCCTACCATCCTAGCCTTTTCTTTATTTGTCAGAGTTTTTCACACTACGCACAACTGCAAGATACTTGTCAATGTTGACCTTCCTGCCTGGATTACAGACACTGTCAAAACAGAGGCTTAGGTCCCTATCTCCAAAGAAGTCATCCATGCATTTGCAGCCCTTAAGGTACCCTTACAGTACCCAAGATTTCTGATTGAAACTTGTCTCCCATTAAGCCTAAAAGGAAAGACCCCCAGCAGCAAATTGGGATAATTATTTATGACTACTTAGTGAGTTAATTTGCCTCAACTGTGTCAGAGATGGTGGTTCTTTAATCCCAGCTTCTGCCTGGTCTATGAAAATTTTTCTTGTATTACTAAATTCTGTGTTTTCTGACATAGTCTTGGACCTTTCAGTAACTGTCATTTATACCTTATGTGGTTTTAGTGATTTAAGATGGTAATATGATCTTCTTTATAGGGTCATTTTTAATGCATTTTTAAAGATTTCTGTAGAATCTGAAGCTTGTTTCTGCCCTCTTTAGTTAGAAATTAAACACAAAACAAATTTTCAGTCATATAATGCAAGTAAAGGAACCGAAACCATCTGCAGTAGATGTGGGGGAAGGAGGGGTAGAAGACAGAGAGCATCAGATGCTGATATTACAGAAACTTCCTTTGCTGGCAGTATGTCCATGCTAGAATTTCTGCTTCTTGAGACACTTATTCCCACCTTCACAGAATGTTTCTTGCCAAACCAGATGCTTTTCTAATTATAGCAATTATTTCTTCTTTTTTTTTTTCCACCAAAAATGATTACTAGATGTATTTACTTGTAAAAAAACAAGAACCTTATTTCAACTTTTACCTTCTTAAACCTTCTTAAACTATGACAATTATCTCTTCTATTCCAACCAATTTCTAGTCACAGGTTTTACACTACTTGCATACTTCCAAATCAGGCCCATCTTCATGAATCCTTCAATTTCTAATAGACTCAGATACCTCAGTGTGTGTACTCTATCTTCAAACTTTTCCCTTGCTTGTCTTTCCTAAAGCCATGTGGTATTTCAGAGGCTGGCCTGGAGAGGTGATAGAGACATAATTCTGGGTTGCTCCGTCATTTCTTCTAAATCTGTATTGCTTTTCACCTCTGTTATCTTCTACTTTTCAAAATGAACTCAGGACTATGACTATAAGACCATGTAGTGACTCAGATTTATGATACATGATGAATTCCATTTAGTTTGGGTAGCTGAGCACAGCTGGAACTATGCAGTGGGACTAGATATGTTTGTAAGTGCTCACAGAAGGAGAATTGCTTTAAAAATGGAGGAAGAAGCTGTATTATATTGCATGTGCCTTGTCAAGATTCATTTTTAGAGCATCTGTCAAAAGCTCCACATTATTTCATAGAACCCAGGGAAAAAAAGAGTGGGAGAGGGAGAGGAGTAAAAAGAAATTGAATTGACTATTCTGCACAGTACTGTAGATCCAGCATATATTGTCGCCTCACATCCTGAGACTTCAGATAATTCCATTAACCTCCAAACTGTTTCTTGTCTCTGGAATTTTCATTTGAGATAACCTGCACTGAGATTTTACAGTTCACTGATTATTAGAAGTCAGAGCTGTTACAGTATTATGCTTGAGTGAAATAACCTGATTTGCAGCATATGTGAGGTATACCCCCAAACCACTGTCCTGATGCTAATAGCAAGATTAAGGTACTAAGGGTGAGTGAAACTTTTATGAAAGGAAAAGTACTGGAAATAAATCCATCAGCTAGCGATAAGTAGGCATAATTTAGATATTAAGTATATGTATATATATATCTAAAACAGCAAGAAAAGTAAGATTCTGATCTTAATCAAAATGGAGTAAGTCCAAAGCAGCTTCAGACACAAACAAACAATCTGAACTTACATTTCTATTAAACAAGAGGAGACTCTCTGGCTTAGTAAATATGAATTTACTTCTGTGTTTTATCCAAGTTTGTACTTTGCTCTTTATTATGTTTTTTGTTGTTTTCAGTGGAAGAATGTACTCTCTTGTGAATGGGACCTCACTCCTTCGAGACATCTGTCCATTGAGACCTCACTTAACTGTTGCAATGACTAAGTAGGAAATAGGAACCTAAGCATATGTTTCCCCTGGGGAAATCATCAGAATGTAATCATCAGAATGGCTGAGAACTGAGTCTGAGGCTGAGAAACATTAGCCAAAATCATTTACTCAAGAGAAAAAATAATTTTCTTAAAAATCTTTTCCCGTCCTCTCTCACATTTTTTTTTCCTGTTGTAGTTAGAGGGCACTGTTTTCCTTCTAAGCTTTTAGGCTTCTAGTAGATTACGTTATGAGGTAACATAGCTGTGCTGCGTGGTAGAACAGGATTGATTGGCATGAAACATAAACCTATCAAAAGAGAAAATCAAGCAGGCTGATAGCTCTGCTGTCAAGGCAGATTTATCTTTCTTTGCAGCCTTGGTGGTCCCACTGCCTGGGATTAAAAAGCTAAAATCCTGTTGTGATCATTGCAATGATCTTGAGACAGTGTAAAAATTTTCCATAAAAATTTTGAATTTGGCAGAACTTTTAAAAACCCTCAGATTTATTCATTTTCTTTGAAAACATTGGAGACCTTCACAAAAAGTGAGAACATTTGTCTCTTTTCCCCAGTCCCAATAAAACCTTCCAGCATTTCCTGAACATCACTATCAATGTTGCTGTCACTTTGTTACGTGATTCCAAAATGCCTCTCTTTTCATAGTGCTTTAACAGAACACTGTTTTTACACTCTCTTCATGACTTATGCTCCACAATGAAATGGAAACTCCAAATTTGCCCATATGAATATTCCCTTTGGCCTTCCCCTTTCACAAATAAGCTCTAGGATTTTATGTTTTTTAGTTTATCTTTAGAGCTGAGCCTTTCCTCACTCATATTAAAGAAATGCCGTACCTGCAGACAGTCTAGGTCTTAAATACTGCCTCCCTTCAGCATGGTATGATGCTCTACAGAAACTGTATGAAGTTTTGTGTACATGGATTTCTTAAATGGTTTTCAGGCTTCCAGAATTCCAATTTTATAAAATGACCTGTACACATAGCTTGCCTAAAACTGAAATGGCAACACTGACCAACCATCTAAGACCAAAGTTCTGACTATCCACCTAGACTTGTTGGGACAAGTGCCATAATCATGAATGAAGAACAGAATAAAAAATCAAATGTCTTTACAGAAATCTCCCCCATCAGGCCAATCTTCTATTTGACTTAAACACCCCCTATCTCTTCCAGAGGGATAACCTAGGGCCATTGGGTGTAGACTAGGATAGAAACAATAACAGCCAGATTAGAGGATGAGAATGGGTTTGTGTGCTCCAAATGTGTATGCTCCCTGGAGAATCCAATGCCCTGGCATGCTTATTATGCTAGGCAGTAGATGTTCTCCTTGTCTGAAAACATAGTGGGGATACTGGGGTAAGGGAAAGGCAGGTTAAATTGCATATCATAAAATACTGACATAAACAATGTAGCTCAGCAAAGTGCTACTATTGTTCCATTTCTCACAAGTGTTATGATTGAGATGCTGATGAATGACATTTCCTTCTTCCCCTTCTTCCTCCAATTTGAGTCCAGCCCAGGGCAGGAGGTTAGAGTGCAACCTCTAGACTTCAGGTGATATTAATAACATAACATTATTTTCACAAAATAACTTATTAACAGCAGATTTACTTTCAAAGTGCTTATCATTTTAAACCATTTTGTATGTATTTGGTCTCTTCAGCAGTTAAGATAATCAGGAAGACATGCTGGCAATCCATTGTGGTGGCAGAGAAGGAGGTAACTGAGCTATTAGAAGTAAAATACTTACTAATATCTAGGCAAGTTTAACGAACAGTGAAATGCAAAGTGTGGATCAAGTATGCAGTGCTTAACCCCACGCCACAGCAAAATTCAAGATCCATCACTTGAACATATATATATTTAGACCTAGCTACTAATATTGAAGATACAGTGTAATTTGATTTGCTAAAGCAAATGAGAAAGGAAATGCTGAATTTTAGGTTGACATCTTACTTCCTATTTCATGCCATATTTCAGAATTTAAAAAGTCCTGAAGGTAAGAAGAGGGAAAGCAATGGATTTTTGTTTTTTTATTAAAAAAAAAAAAAAAAAAAAAAGAGACAAAATCCCTCATACTTTATCATCCTTCAGCAACTCTGAGACATGGCAAGGAGAATCAAAGAGACAGATCTAGTGCAGACAGAAAAAAAAGTGAGTTTAGAAGAAGGAGGCGGGGTTTTCACTTGAATTTGTCAAATCTCAGTTTATTCTTTTCAGAGCCTCATTTTGAAAGCCAAAGATCACGTCTGCTTCTCAACCACAGCAGTATTCTGATTACTTCATTTGCCTTCTGAACCTTACGTTTGAGATAAGTCCTAGAAATAAGCAGTGGATAACAGTTCTGAGCAGTTCTTTTAAGCTGTTCTGGCATCTGTGTATTTGTTAGATGTCATTAGAAACCTAGCTAGGTGAGAGATATACTATTCCTCTGCAGTGTCTGCCATCCACATTAATAAATCTGTGTTTAGATATGACCAGTGTGTCACAGTCTCGGCTGGTGAATGTGCAGTGGTGTAGCTGTATGGACTCTGATGAAGCTGCAATAGCTTACACCAGATGAGAATCTGAACATAACATTTCATGATTTTTAAACATCTCTGCATGCCTTGCTTTGGGATTGTTTGCTTACAATAAAGTGCACCCTGCTAAAGATGCAGAAAAACTTACTGCACATGATATTTTTGCTTACGTGGGTCTTTGTTTCGTTTTAATTATTGTATTCATGATGTATTTTGAGTGTAAAACTTTGGTCTAAGAATTTATCAAAATAATGGAGGAAAGCAATCAAAAAGCAGCACCTTCCTGCAGCTCAGTCCTGCTGATAAAATAGAGCAAGACAGGTAGAAATATCAAGAAAAAGAAATGTTGAAGGATAGGAACAAAGTTCAATACCCTAACTTTTGCCACATAACCATATGCCCTCAATCATTATTGCTTAGGAAAGCATGTCTCCATTCAAAAACAATTTGGTTGGGATTCTCCTTTCTGCAGTTATAATAGATTCTTTTATACTGCCCTTTTCTTTGTCCTCACCTCTGGAAGCAATTCAGAGTTGTGCTAACCTGTTTTCCTCCTCAACTGATTTGCTAAAAATGACCTTTCCTTTCTATTATTCTTCAGAATTCTTTGTAGCACTTTTTTTTTTTTTTCCCAATCTCAGTTCTGAGTGTATGAATGACTGCTCAGACTACTCAAAGCAAGGCAGTCAGTCACATATTTAAATAATGCACGAGGTTCTTCCAGAGATGTACCTGAGACCCCTAAGATAGCCTCAGAAACAGTTACATTTTTACAGCTGTGATTACTCTGTATTATAATGCATGCAAAAATTTTCCTGTGCTGGTAAGAGACATTATCAAGGACAAGTCCTGAATAATGCATGAGGGCTGAGTAGTGGCAGGTACTTGTAGGAGAATCTTTGCCCTCTGAAAATACCTGTCACATAAGGATTTTTCCTTCTTGACTTTTAAATTTTAAATCACAGCTACCAAAATGGATGGTAAATATGCAGTATTTTAGTATTATTACTTCTTGGTAGCAGAGACGGTTTTCTCTAGCATTTTCTAGTCAATATAGCCATTAAGTACTCGAGGGCAGCTCTGTTTATGAGGCAGTGCATTTCTCATGGACCATTCAAGCCTCTTCATCACTGTTGAGTTGGTGTTTTACAGGGAATCTGCTGAGTGACTACGTATAGATTTTACAGTAACTACATGGCAATACAGGGCCAGAATCTTATCTGCTTCAAGACATTAATGTTTTACTTCAGGAGAAAATGTTTATATACTAGACTGTTAACAATGCAATATAGAAAAGTTACAAATACTTTCATATCTGATTGTCAAATTCATCTTATTTTTCTTGATGTTACTGAGGTAAGTCTTGATTTCAGTTCGTCACTTGGGACTTAATTTTGCAAGAACCCTATCACTCTGATCTGACATAGCGAAGCATGTAAAAACTTGATTAACTTTGGTCTATAAGGAACTCATTAAAATACTTGGAACACTTGTTTAAACTGAAAGGGAAAATCTTGTTAGCCAGCTTGGGATGTGAACCATCCGTATCTGAGTTGCTCCACATTTGGTAAGGGATCACCAAGATTGTTCAGAGGATTAAAAATTCTGATGTCCAGGGAGGTGGGGAAGTGTCCGCTCAGAGCAGAGGAGTTGATGTGAAGTCCTTAAAAACATAAATGGCTGCTACTAAGACAATAAATTGTTTTCCATTCCTTTGGATCATATGGTATGGATTTATGTTGCAGAAGGATAGGTTGTGTATTAGAAAAGCCTGCCATACAGGAGGGCATTAAGCACTGGACTTTTCACGATAGCCTGTGAAATTTCAATTGAAGGGGATTTTTGAGAAACTGATTAAGATTTATCAAAGAGGAGTGGATAGGTTATGAATGATGCTGTGCTGGCACAGCAGCACGGATAAGATAAGACCTGAGATCTCTTCAAGCCCTGTTTTGTCTATTTTTCTACTAGACTAATCTCTAACACTAGAGATTGGAGAAGCAGAGTTAGATATTTGCATTCTTTAAAACATCTGCCTTTGTTCCTTCTCTATAAAGAACACAAGCATTTTCCCAATCATTAAGGAATGCTATGAGGGTAAATGCAATAAGGATTATTAACCAGTCAGATGCAGTGGCACTAAACAGGCAACTGGAAAAGACAGATAGCACAGGCTGAAAAACTTCAGTGGATTTGGCCAGAATTCTTGGACTGGAACTCTGTTATCAGTATCCCTAGGGCTGCCAAGTTTTCAGTGGCAGCAGAATTTAAATACTCATTTCATTGACTGCTGACTCAGTTTATGTGAATTGAATAGGCAGTTCCTAGACCAAAAACAAAAGGTAAAAGGTCCCAATCCTGCCATTACTTGTGCATGAAGCTTAATCTACTTGAGTGAAACTATCACAAGTGGCAATTCTGATGCAAAAGGGAATGGTGGAAGTAGCTGTTTGCAGTGCAGAAACCTTTCCGGGTTGTACCCAAAGCATCCTGCAATTAAGTGGTAACTTTTGATTCACAAAACTGCCTTATATTTCTTTTTAATTAAAAAAATTAGTAAAAATGAACGGCATACTGTGTGAAGCACAGATAGGCTGATAGACTTCTGGACTATGTTACAGCACAATCACAGATCCAGCAACAGTAGAGGATTCATACAATTTCTTTATATGATGATGTCTGTTGAAGCTCCATATTTTTATAAGTTAGGTACTTCACAAGTAAATCCAAAACACCTATTTCTTTACTAACAATATTATTTTGTCAAAGCTCAGAGATTTTCTCTGTTAAAATACCTGCAACTAAAGAACTGTAGAGACTTCATGATGTTTAATAATAGGCTAATTTGGGCAGCCAGGAAAAGTACCATTTGAGTACATCTGCTTGCAATAAAGAGATGAACTGTGGAATTTATCTGTCCTTTGTGAGACATCTCAAAGTTTGATAGTTATGTCTGATGGTGGTCAATGGAGTGTTCAGCTCATTCTGACAGATCAGGTGAAATCTCCTGTCTCATTGAAAAGATCATACTGGATTTTCAGACAAGTGCAAGAAGAGTATTGTGTATGTTTTGCAAGTTGCAACAAAAAGATATATTAAAAAAATATTTTGTATATGGGGTTGCCAGATTTTAACTTTGTCCTTTAAAAATGCTAAGGAAGGGATTATCTTGTGAATATATTTGTATACCAGTTCTCACTGTTTCCAGCTGCGCTGACCTCTCTGCAGTGCTTCGAGATAGAAGTTAATATAGCCATACACATCAGGTATCAAAGTGTGTACGTCTGGCAGTTGTGTACAGAAGTGAGAAAAGCTTTTGTGAAAGAGGCTGCACCTGAAATTTTCTGAACTTAGACCTTTAAGGTCAATGACCTTGGAAGATTTTGCACATAGATGGCCTGAAATAAAAATCAGGCCAGGTAGATGCTGATGGGCACATTTAAAGGCCCTTGAAGTGTCTACTGCAAGTTTTTAGGGATAAAGTAGATGAAAGGCAGCTTGGCTTTAATGAGAGTTTGGAAAATATCAGCTACCTGTCTGCTTCCTGGTTCTGAAATGCTTAAAATGTCACCCTTCCTTCCTTTCCTTGCACATCACAGGACACAGCTTATCAGTTGTATTCTTGCATGTACCAATTTCAAGCAGTGATTAGAAATTATTCAAAATCTGAAGAGAATTTCAGAGCTGAATCTTTGGGCTATTGTTTTGCTATAAACTGTAGGATAATGCAGGCTGGATACTTGAAGCCAGCCAAGAGAAATAAAGATACTTTCAAATAAAGAACTTTCAAATACAGTTTCATAATGTACAGTTTCATAATTTATGATATGAAGGATATCAACAATGTTGACCTCTGGATCTCAATTTTATGCTTTGCTTAACATTTACAGTGCACTGACACTTAATCTATAATGTAATTTATGACTTTTGTACAATGAAAATCCTTTAAACTTTGTAGGCTACACTGCTAGATGAAGGAAGGAAGAAAAAATAGCCAATTTTTGATGTTTCTGAAAAATTAGATGAATCACTGAGTGAATAAATATAATCTAAATGAGTGACCAAATTTGAGAACCTCATTTAGAAATTTAGTGTATGCCATAGGTAGTGCTCATGGCTTTTTCAGAGTATCTACATTAGGTTTTAAAGTCTGGAGATCTTATGTGAGAAATATAACCCTATACTTACAGCATTTTAATTATGGAATTTGTTATAGGCACACTCCGTAACTAAGTATATAATTTTAAAGTCATTACAGTATATAATTACAATATAGTTAGTATATCCAGATTCTAAAAATGCACACTCTAGGTATAAAATTGCTATTACGTAATTACACAGGAAGTTAATGTACAGTCTACATTAATTAGTGGTATTTACTTGTGTAAAATATGATGTAGTTTTATTAAATTATATTTTCAGTATAAATCTATAATATTTGTACTGAAATTATCATCAATGCCATGGTTTTAGTTTGAATCTAGTCTCCTTACTCTGATCATGTTCATTTTATCGGACAGTGCTCAGCATCTCCTAATATCTAATCTAAATTTCCTCTATTTAAATTTTAAATCATTCCACCTTCTCCTATCAGGCTGTGTAAAAAGGCAGTCTCCCTCCTACTTATAATCTCCCTAGTACAGGCGAGAGGGGAGTGGTTTTATATGGCATTCACTATAAAGATGAATGATATTTAAAATAGGAACATGGACAGTAGTCAGTTTATGCCTCATTTTAAGCAAAATATCAAAATAGTCTTCTCTGATATATTCAGGCAGAGGTTTATGCATAGAGGAGGGGATTTCTGGTAGCTACAAAGGGTTGTTGGGTTGAAGATAAAAAAGTTTGGTTTGCCCCTATTTTTAAAATTATGCCCATTCCTGCATAGTAAACAGGGACACGTATAGCAGAAAGCGTAATGAAATAATTCCTATTGATTTTGATGGGTATTGAATTGATGCCCAAAAAGAAGAGGAATATCTTTTCTCTCTAGAACTAATACTATCAAATTCTTTCAGTGCCAAAATCTTTAGCCACCTCCCCATTTTGGGGGGAAAACAATCAACTGAAGAAAACCCACCAAAAATCTCTGCTTTCTTGTTCATCTGTCTTCTCAAGGGCTCCGTATGTTTTTGTTTAAAATTGTTCACCTTCTTAAAAAAAAAAAAATGTTGCAAAAAACAGCACCAATGTAAAAATCAGTGACATAAGGATACTGTGCTGACTGACACAGGCAATCCCATGGGAGGGGCCAGCATTTCTGCTGCAACCCCTGTGCCAAGCTCTGGCACATCTCTCAGAGTTTATGTTTGACAAATAGCATGCAGCTTTGTCCATGCTTACTACCACTTCAGTAAGATGCATGTTGGGTGATGTACGTATGAGAAGACGCATATCTACCATAACTTAAGTAGCTGGCATGTGATTTGATTTCCTTTCTCACAATAAGCATCAATATTTTCAATAACTAGCAATTAACTGTGGTCAGCAGTTAAGACATTTTTTCTTCTGATCTGAGAATCTCTACATAGATGACTTGCATAGATTTACAGCTTCAACTGTATCACTCTCTCCATCTTTCTTCTTGCTGTAATTGCATAGAAAACTAACACGGACTGGTTCATCCTGTTTAAAATCTAAGTTCCAAGGTTCAGTTTTTAATTTTTATAACACTGTGAAATTCTGTCGTTACCATCAAATAGTGAATGAGAAACGCTTCAGGATATTGATAAGCAAGGTCCTATCTGGACACAAATAAAGTGTTTCACACATTTTTGCTTTGAAATACTCTTTTGTTTTCATTTAAGAGATCTTTTCCAGGAGCAAGTACAAATTAGGATCCAGCCTTCAGTCCTTCCTTACCAGGGTCTTTCTCTAAGCATGTAATTAGCTGCAGATGAAACTGCAGCTATGTAAGTGTTTAAGCACCTGATTGCTCCTGGAAATCAGATACTCACATGTCTAAATTACAGTAATTTTTCCTACTCTCTGCAGGTTCAGTCTCTGGCTGAAAAGTCATTTGGACCACTCCTGTGTCAGCAAAAGCAGTCTCAGTTCTTACTCATTGCATTTTTCATAATAGAGTAGGAGTGGTTGAGCACTTACTTGTAACTGTAGAGTTATCATTTTTATGGAATAGTATCACTTAATATTTGTATATTTTCAAAGCCCATTGGAGGCAAGAAGTTTTGCAGGCATGACATTAGAGTTGTGGGACCCAAGATAGAATCTATGCTAAGGCTGCAGTAGTGTTTGTCTCAGGAAAAGAAGCAAAAAGTCAGCTGGATTAATTGTTCCTTTCAGAGGGCACCAAGTGTGAAGAACAGATCTTCCCTAACAGCATTTGAAAGGCTGGGCAGTGAGGAAACAGAAAGGTGCTTGCTGCTGTTTAGGGACCCTCAGATGTAAAAATCCAGGTGTTATCAAAATAAAATGAACTGCTGGCAGAGCTGCAGAATCACTAGCTACTCAGAATGGATTCAGCATTGCCTGGGGGGGCTGACAGAAGCTCAAAGGCGAGACTCTCCAACACACTGCATTTATCTTACATTTTTGATTCACTGCAGCCAAATTCGGATGTTCTGTTTCCATTATCACTCACCCTGCTAACAGAGCCCATTGATTTTGCTTCCACCTTTGTTCTTCCTGTTCCTTCTGTATTTGTTTTCCAGGAAAGTGATGCTGCAGTTACCAACTTCTCAGAGCCACTGTGCAGCCCCAGCCCCCTGCTCCCACGGTACGGCCCTGCACCTGAGCAGAATACAGGTCTCAGGACCATGCTGCTACAGCCAAAAACCCTTTTGTGGTGCCAGGACACTGAGCTTTTACACTGTCCAGCTGCCGTGGAGATTTGGCCAGCTGACTTACTGCAATCAGTTATTAGTGCTATACATTGTTAATTTGAACATGCACCCTAGCCAAAATATCTTTCAGCTTATTCAAAAGCTAAGTAAAATGTTTTTTTTTTTTTTTTTCCTTCACACAGTTTCTCCCTTGTATAACCTGTATGCCTTCAGTAATATCTATGCATTGCATATGTCCATAGCATACATATGCAATATATGTATATATTTATCAGATGCTCATCCACAAAAACAAATACAAATACAAATTCAGGCAACATGCAGTGTCTCAGTAATCACCTTCATGTTTGCTCTTCAGCAAGAATAACCCCTAAATTAAAGGTATATAGACTTCCCTCCTTGGTGTGCTTACACATATATTATATATGTACATACATATTTATCAACATATAAATGAATAGTATTTTCACTGTATGAGTAACCCAATGAAGTGAGATGGTACAAAATATAACTGAATAGGCAAAATGTTCCCTGTAGGGTGGTGATAATTCACAACATCCTGAATCTATGACAATAAATACAGAGACAGTTTCTCAAGGAGAAAACAGCAACTTGCCTCTGTAAGAGAATACTTTTGTAGAATAACCCATCTACCCCAGTGAAACCACAGGGTTAACAATCCCACCCTTTTCTGTTAGCAGGCTTGGAACAGAAATGGTGCAGTGTTACACCACACAATGCCTGGTATATATTCCAGGCAGTTTATGTGTAAGTATATGTATATACAGAAGAAAGGCTATGTTTGTGTTTCTAGTCACTGCACGTAGGTCAGCAATCCTGTATAAAGAACTGCTTCAATCTGATCATCTTAATCCTTCTTCCCACCTCTGGGCTTCAGGATTTTTTCTGAAATAACCTGAGGATCTTATTAATCTCTAACTAATAAATCTGGACTCTCTTAAGATCCTTAAAGATGCTGCAGAGAAAGATCTAGACCAAGAAGTAAACGAACTTATGGCAAACCAATACTGCACCAGCTTTCAGTGGCTCATCTGTACTATTTCTCCTGAAATTGTGCATTAGCCCAAGTAGTTTAGTCTGCAGATTGATTTAGCCTCACACAAAATGATGAGGATTTTTCCATTCATTTTAAGGACTACTGGATCAGACTTAGTTTGTTCCTTAACCAAACTTTAATGATGTCAATAAAATGACTTCTACACACTTTAATCAGCTTGTAATCATTCCAGTAGTTCCCTATTAAAGAAAATAATTACTTATTTCCTTAGTCTTCTTCCAACCAATGTGTTTTGGCTTCTTTTTATTCACTGCTGCCCCTCCCAATAGGTTCAAATTAGCCTACTCATAGAAAATGTCTGCACTGAGACAGACTCAAACAAACAAAGAGACTCAGTTATGCTCTGAGGGTTGGTCCTCTCATGATATGCAAGAGGGAAGATAGCAGAGAAAGTTTCTTCTGTTTCATAGCTACAGAAAGTTGCCATTCCATAAGGCTGTTTCTTCGCTGCATTCAGATAGCACAATGTAGGCAGTCACTTCGGTGTAACCAGCAATGTCATTACAGGAAAGCTGCAGCGTCACCAGCTTTAGTGTGGAATGAGTGAGACCATTTGAGATGCTGGGTGTGGGACTGGGAAGCTATGCAGGCACCATGACCTCCTTGCCATTAACACTGAATTAGTTAAATTATAGCTGGTCTGATATGCCTATATGTGCTACTGTAACACTCATTATGGGCTAGGTGCAGCTTTCAACTTTGAGTTTTTACATTTTAGGCTTTGATTTACTGGGCACTGAAGTCAACTGAGAGATTACCATTGCAGACACCTTTGTACGCCTAGCTTACAGTTTGTCAGCCTGCTTAAGCCCTTACTTCCCTGAAAGCAACTGAGTGACATGACTGATGTGGAAAGAGATTACTCATGCATTTCTTTAAGATGTGCTTTGGCAGAATAGTCTTAACAATCTCTCAATTTAGATAAAACATTGATTATTAAAACAAACCTAACATTTGAGTGTTTCCAGAGATAAAGAATTAGTAGCTGCTCCAAACTAACTAAATACTTGATAAAATTTAGTGAGATGTGACCAGTTCATTATTGCAGCCATAATGGCGTCTCATTTTCTGTACTGAATAGACCAAGAATGCTGCACAACAAAAGATGTCATAAACACCACTTAGCAAATGGTGCTGCATACTCAGAAAAAAGTATTTTCCTGCCTTTTCTGAAATCAGTGAACTAAATCCTTCTCTCATGTTACATCCAGAGTCTGCATTGATCTCTGGGTGAGACAGAGAGCTTAGTATGTCCCCTTGCAGCAGCAGTTTGTTCCCTAGGTAGTGAATTATGCACCAAAACTGATGTGTGTGTTTTGCCACTAATACTTACACAAAATAAGAATTCCATACAAATAGAAGATTTTCTGATATTCAACATTCCTTGAATTATTTCAGGATAAAACCACTGTTCTGCATTTCCTGCTCTGATTTATTTGCTTGTTTTGATTTGTTGTTTGCTGTAGTTTAAGGCAAAGCTTTAATAAATGTGGCTGCCAGTTTCCAACAGAAAGGTTTTCATCCGAGGAGCATGTTATCGACGGCTGTTCTCATTTGCAGCACTTGCACTCTCCATGGCTCTCTGCAGCAGACTGCACTGACGTCACTGCTAGCACTATTGACACATTCTTTTGTGTGGTGTGAATGAAAAAGTAAATTGATCCCAGTGGGGACTGTGCTCACAATGAACAGAAAAAAGCATCCACTTGTCCAACTATAGATGGCATTAGGTGTCTGCTAAGATAGTCCTTGATTAGCACTCAGATTGGGCAGAAGTGTTTTAATGCCCCTCACAAAATATTCTGTTCTTATGATTGCTTTTTTTTGGTTAGGAGGACTAAACTTGACACATGCAAATTAATAATGATTTCAATGGCAAAGGATGTAAATGAGTACTTTGTATCCTGAAGGTAAAATAAAAAAAGAGCAATATTAGTATGCCAAATTTATGGGTGAGGAAAGCATAAGATCCTTGGGGTCATTCAACAAAGGCAAGGCATAAAAAAGAATTAAAAAGCGGTCATCAGATCTTTGAATTACGGAAAAATATCAATATTGGAGTGTTGAAGTCATATGCGCTAAATAAATTGTGCCTTGCAACCATCTGGCCTTACATCTCCTGAATTCCTGAAGTTCTGAACTCTAAGTACTACAGGAGAATTGTTTCTACTGCATTCAAAACCCGTCTAGATACCTACCCATATGACTTACTGTAGAGAGCCTGCTTTGGCAATGGGTTGGACTCAGTGATCTCTAGTGCCCATGATTCTCTAACCCCATGGTCATGTTGTAAGGTAGATCTATTAACACCTTTTATTGTCTCTATAATACTGGCAAAATGGGAAAGCTCACCTATGCATTGCTTCTGGAACGACATCTGTGCTCTTGGATCAGAGGAGTAATATGCCATCATAGCTACTGGTAACTATAACCAAACATATTCTAACAGAAAGCTGTCTCCTTGTGAAGAAAAGTACCATAAATGTTATTTCAGTGAAACTCCCTATGGAACTGTGTGTTCTGCTCAGATACTATTTTAATAGGGAGCATTGCAGAAAAATAACTTTAAAAAATTTTTCCAGACATAACTGATCTATACAGGAAGCTGTATAGATCAGCTGAATTCCCATATCCTGACCTTATTATGGATGAACCTCATCATCCATTTTCTATAAAGGGAGGATAGTTAGCTGGATAGCTCATGGTTAACTTGATTTCCATCAGGAGGATGCTCATTTTCATCATGGAGTTACACAGAATGACAGAATTGCAGGGGTTGGAAGGGACCTCAAGAAATCATGAAGTCCAACCCCCCTGCTAAAGCAGTTGCCTTACAATAGGTCACACAGGTAGGCATCCAGATGGATCTTGAGTATCTCCATAGGAGCAGACTCCACAGCCCCTCTGGGCAACCTGTTCCAATGTCATCCTTATGGTAAAGAAGTTCTTCCATATATTTGGAACTTTCTAAGTCCAAGTTGTAGGCCATTATTCCTTGTCCTGTTTCTACATGCCACTAAGAAGAGCCTGGCCTCATCCATTTGCCTCCCACCTCTCTTTAGATATATTTATAAATTTATATTTAGGTATTTATAAACATATATCAGACCCAGACCCCCTCTCAGCCTTCAGGTTACACAACCTTTCCTCATATGGGAGATGCTCCAATCTCTTTATCATCTTTGTGGTGCTCCGCTGGACTCCTAGTAGATCCCTGTCCTTTTTGAACTGGAGAGCCCAGAACTGGATATAGTAGTCTAGCATGGCCTCAGCAGGTCAGAGCAGAGGGGAAGAATCACCTCCGTCAACCTTCTGGCCACACTCTTCTTCATGCACCCCAGGATACCGTTAACCTTCTTGGTCATAAGGACATACTGCTGGCTCATGGCCAACCTGTCATCCACCAGGACACCCAGATCCTTCTCCACAGAGCTCAGTTGCCTGTACAGTTGCTGTGCATGTCTGTATCCACAGATAGGAATTTCTCTTTTATTAAAAGAGAAAGAAGTTTCAATTTGATGTCACCTTCAAAAAAAGTGGAATCTTTTATCTTGAAGTAAGGGACAACTGCAGAGTAGCACCTATGGGCTGCAGAGTTACCAGTTCAGGATGAGGATGCTGCTCTCTACCATGTTTTTTTTTTTTCAGCAGAACTGTTTAAGCAATTTGATTCCAGTCCTCGTGACTGAGACTATTTCCATCTTCTAGATTACAGACTCCAGAGGAGTAGAAAAGGATCATTTTTATTATCCTATTTTAGTATTTGAAGGATCATTTTTATTATCCGATTTTAGAACTAGAAGGGGTATAAAAATAAGTTGATGCCATGGGCAGATTATAATTACTGTCATTCTGCTACCTTTTTTCTTTTTAAACTATGTATATACATGTATATTGCAGATATGAGATTGTTCTTTGCTCCATATACCTGCATAAAAAACTGGAGATAAATAAAATAATTTTATAGCCAATAGGAATTTTGTATTTTCCCTTTTATTACTCAGCTTAGTGTTACTAAAAATTTTTCTCAGTGCAAAACTGGGAATTAATTTCTCTCTGAAATTTAGTCTAAGATTTTCTTTTTCAACTTTCGCATTAAAAGAAAGTGCTTCAGGGAACACAGAAAAACTATTCTATATTCACACAACTGGATGTGAATATTTATTACATATGAAACAAAATGTTTCTTGTAAATCAAATTATATTCTAGTACTAAAATATTCTTAATGTTTAAAAGCACTAAAAACCAAGAGAAATGTCATAATTTTGTTTGCAGATGATACCAAGTTGGGAGAGAGTGTTGATCTGCCTGAGGGAAGAAGAGCACTACAGAGGGACCTGGATAGACTGACTGGATTGATGGGCCAAGGTTAATGTTTGAGTTTCAATAGGGCCAAGTGTCGGGTTCTGCATTTTGGTCACAACAACCCCAGGCAACTCTGCAAGCCTGGGGAGAAGTGGCTGGTCTGCCTGATGGAAAGGGACTTTGGGGTACTAATGGAGAGTCGGCTGAATATGAGCCAGCAGTGTGTCCAGGTGGCCAAGAAGGCCAATGGCATCCTGGCTTGTATCAGAAATGGTGTGGTGAGCAGGATTAGGGAAGTAATCCTGTCCATGTACTCAGCACTGTGAGGCCTCATCTCGAGTACCCTGTTCACTTTTGGGCACCTCAGTACAGAAAGGACATTGAGGTGCTAGAGCTGGTCCAAAGAAGGGCAACAAGGCTTATGAAGGCCTTGGAGAATATGCCCTGCAAGGAGAGGCTGGGGGAATTGGGGCTGTTAAATCTAGGGAAAAGAAGGCTGAGGGGAGACGTTATTGCTCTCTTCCAATATCTGAAAGGTGCTTACAGCGAGAGTAGGGCTGGTCTCTTTTCAGTGGTGACAGGTGACAGGACGAGGGGAAATGGCCATAAGTTTTGCCAGGGTAAGTTTAGGTTGGATATCAGGAAAAACTTCTTTACAGAAAGGGTTGTTAAGCACTGGAATAGGCTCCCCAGGGAGGTGGTTGAGTCACCATCCCTGGATGTGTTTAAAAACTGTTTGGATGTGGTGCTCAGGGACATGATTTAGCAGAGGGTTGTTAGAGTTAGAGTAATATGGTTAGGTTGTTGTTGGGATCGATGATCTTTAAGATCTTTTCCAACCTGAGTGATTCTATGATTCTGTGATTTTTTTTCACAGTTGAAACAGTTTAAATGGTTTAAATGACTCACTTTCAAGTTTTCTTTCCCTTGGTTTTGCTTTCCTTCCCTTTGATGGGATATAAAAAAGGGAAATAGTTCTATTTCCCATGAAATAGAAAATCTAATGTCTGCCCTGCTGTAATCCCATGGAAACAGCATAGCAGATGTAAAAAAAGGATTAACGTTATGTAAAAGAAATGTTTAATCAACACTGGAAGTCTAAACTGTTCAGCAACTACCATCATCTTAACCATCCCATGTTGTACAGTAGACATGAGCCTGAAATGAGTTTTGGCAGCCTAAGCACCTTTGAGCAGTGGGTTCCTGAGTGCTGAAACACTGTCTGGCAGCAGTATGTGTCTGCCAACAGATTTGTGCTGAGGTGGATAGCATTTGAACTGTAATGTGCTGATGTTTGAAAGTACAAAAGAAACCAGATATTAGAGAAGACTGCCTTGATGTCCTTATCAATTAATACTAAAAAACACTTAAGAAGACTAAAGCCATGATAACTCAATTTATTTTTTCATAGAATCAAAACAGTAGATTGTTCAAGGGTAATGCACTCTAGGTGACTCCAATGGATTAGTAATGCTTATGCACAGCCATTGTGCAGCTAGATCCAGGGATGTATTTGTTCTCTGGTGAGCAAAAAGAACAAAAAGAAACTTGGATTTAGGCATTTTTTGCATCCCTCATTTCTTGAATTTCAGTTGTCCTACGGTCTAATGTGGAAGAGGATAAATTAAGATTTTAGAGAGGAAGATTTTAGACAGGGGTAGGAAGGTGTATTTGGCACTTATGGAGTAGTGGGATTTTTTGTACTAGTTCTGTTTCTTTTCTTAACCTTCTTGCTGGTCTGCTGCTTTTATCTGCAGGAGGAGGAGTATCTCCTTTGCTCTCATGTATCTGCTGTATATTCCTTAGTCCTGCTTATGCCAGAGAAGAAATAATTCTCGTGGTCCAGAGCAGCCTGGAGGTCTTTTAGGATGAAAGGGGATGAAATTGTTAAATCTAGTTCTGGTCACAAATATATTTTTGACTTATCTGACTAATGTGATTCACTCTTTCCTGTGTGAATAAGCACAGTGTGAATCTTATAGAAATCCCTCCTTTGACCTTGACATTAGACTGTGAAAGATTGTTTTGTCTCTTTGCACAGTTACCTTTCCTTCCTCCTTGGAGAGTTGAGTAGGCTGCCCATGAGCATCAAGTGTGTTTGTTTTCTGAAGAAGTAGCTTGGGGTCTCAAGTCACTCAGTAAGTTAAGCCCAGTACACTCCACTAGCAAGACACTATTTTGTTAATGCCCCTTTTATCCACCTCCTGTATTCAAAACTGCTGTACCATACAAGTCTGTTTTACCTATTACCAGTGACTTCACTTGTCTTATTTTGCTGTCTCTGGCTATAAGGTGTCCCTGGACAGAAATACAAACAGTAGAACTCTATTTTCCATAGCAAGTCCGTCTTCCTTGGAAGCAGGTTTCTATTTTGTAAAGGAAACTTCCTTCCCTTAAGGGCTCACATCTCCTCAACCTTGACTTGGAGGTGAACAGTCTCTCATAAATTCAAAAGACACATCCTTTCTTTATGTATCACTGGCCACTTTATCACTAAGCTCCTGCAGATGAAGTTAGTTTGAGTCTCCAAATTGTTTCCTGTAGAGCAAGAAGTAGGTTTGGTCACTGCTTGAAGTCTGTCATGGAAACTGAAACTGAGCCAACAAGCAACCTTCACAGTGTTTCTGTCCTGGGAAAGTACAACATGTCAGTGGAGGAGTTTAACAGATTTGTTATCATGAGAATCATTTTGAAACAGAAGGCAAGTTTGTCTCATAGAGTAAATTGAGTGTCCCACAATTAATGATGCTGTTCAGTCAGCACAGGTACTTATCCTTGCTTACCACTGAATCTGATTGCTGGGTCAATATCAGGGCATTTGGCTAAAAGAGCATTGTTGCTCTCTTTTTGCTCCTTCATAGAGGATTTCTAAATGGATTGATTTTTGGTGGGATCTATTAGCTGTAGCAATGCTGAGTCTCAATTAATTCATTTTTTTTTCTCCAAATAAAATATCTCTATAAGGAATTTGTATAAAAACAATTACTGATAAGAAGTGAAGCCAAAGGCAATTTACTGCATAAATATATATTTTTTGAGTTGGTACATTATGTATCTAAGAATTCTGGTTACCACACAAAGCAGTGATGGATGTTACAAAAGAATTAAGGAGGACTTACAGAAAATGCACGTTTGGAAAACATGGACAAGATTATGGGAGAACTCAGGGAAACCTTTGGACTTCATTTAGAGTGATTTTTTTCGGAACAAAATCGGAGAAGAAAAGTAAATGATACAACACTGCAACAGAGTAAGAAAAAAGTATATGTATATCAAGGCTGGAGAAGGAATATATAAAAGAAAAAAAAAAAAAAAAAGTGGAGTGGAAGAAAACTTTTTTACCTTGCTTCACCAGCTGGTGATGTTCCTGGCTACATGCAGAGGTCTGAAAGTGATGCCCAGGTCACTTATTTCCTACCCAGCATGTGCTAATTGTATTGTAGAGTTCTCTTCTCATTGCCCTTCCACTATTTGCTCTGTTCTTAACCCCACTGAAGCTACTGCATCACATGAGAAATTAATGTTAGTTCTTGAGGGCTTAATAACACAAATGGTGAGGAATACAAGGAGTTGTCCTCATCCTCACAAAAAGTCTTTTGCAGAATCCGTTCTATTACATTCTCTTATTTTCCACTCAGTGAGCCAATAAAACTCATCATCTTCATTATTCTTGAAAAAGACATCCACTATACAGTTAAAATAATGATGGCTGTATCATAAAAAAGACAGCATGAGGAAAAATGCTCAAAGCATCACATCTAGTAACAATAAATACATTAAAAAAGGCAATATTATTTCAAATTTAGAAGAGCTCATATTCCCATTGAAATGAGTCAATCAAACCTAAAACATTAGTAATCTGTATACCAGATGAATGCAACTTTTTTTCCCATGTATATATTTTTTTCTTAATACCTTATTTAAAAGACAAATTCTGAAGTCCTTAACTCAATTTTTATTCACTACTCACTCAGACAAATCTCTAATAAACTTCAGCCAAGACCTTTCTCAAGCATGCTAGATGAGCTGTGTCATGTTTTACTGCCATCAGATGATAATAAAAAGTTGCCACTATAAAATATAATGAGGTAAAGGACATTTTATGTTGAATGATTTAATAACACTTTGAACTTATATTGTGCCAGCTGAGCAAGGCTTCTGAAGTGTTTCACAAATACTAGCAAATGCATTTTAAGAAGTTCTATGATGAAGTAAATGAAAGTTTATTGTAGCTTTTCTAATAAAGAAGCACCATCAGATTAGATAAACAAAGCATGAATCTCTGTTAAACCAAGGGATCCAAGGCCAGGCATTTCAATGTGTGCTGTGGTTCTGTTTCAGTGAGGCCAAATGACTATAGGCTTTGCTCAGATTTCCTAATCCCCAGTCTTCTGCATTGACTGAGTAGTTATTTTGTCTTAGAATCATATGCAGAATTATCCCTGTCTTCCACATTCCTTCAAGGATCACATACAATTCATCAAGCTTTGTGTATTCATTCATTCTTATCAGTGATACACAGGGAGCAAAAGCCCATTTTCAGCAATGCAGGCTGACCATCCACTTACTCTGGGGTAATGTCAGTTTTCTTCTCACAACTACAAAATCATTTTTATTGCATTTCAACAAATTAGTTTCAAGCAAAAATAATATAGAAGGAAACACAGCAGAAGTGTTACCATGACTTGTTGATTGCTTCTTGTTTGTTATTGTTATTTATGCAGAAGATAAAATAATCTGAGTCAGGAGCCTTCTGCTCACAGTGGAAATGTTCAAAATATAATCATAAAATTCTATTACACTGTTATTGCCTTTCCAGACCTTCTAGTCAGAGTAGCTTCTTTACCGTCAGAGATCAGAGATCACAGCCTGCTACAGCCACAGATTTACAATGAATGAAAAAACACATTAGTATTTCTTGAAGGCTAAAGCCATGGCTTTTCTCTATTATATATTACAGCAAGGTGCTTTGGGTGCACAGATGCAATAGTAATGAGAAGTTATTGGAGATGTGGTATCAGTTCTGAGTAATACAGAGATAGCAGGCCCTACACAGTATGTTTGAGATGGAAAAGATCTACTATTTCAGAGAATCTGTATCCATTCTGTGGTGAGATAATATATCTTTCTGCCTAATCTTTTGTGGTGTCAACTTCCATTTGGGCAATTGTTAATCTCTTTGACTCCCACTCAGTCATTCTCATGGCATCATCTGACCTTCAGTCCCATACTACACACATAGATCTCTTGTGTACCAAAAGCCTTTCCTAAGAAAGGCCCACATACAACACTCACTTTTGTCTTATAATCTAAACATAGTCTAATGTATCACACCAAATTTCATCTGATATCATCCACCCATTTGTCTTTTCCATGACCTCCCAACAACAGTCATCTGTGACTTCATTGTGCTGTTTTCCTTTTAATACCCTCTTTTTGTTTCACCTCCAGGTTTTCCAAAGTTGATATCTCACATCTCATCTCCTCAATTCTTGCCCTTCACTGAATATCTTGCAGCAGTTGAATCTTCCTTGCTTACCTCAGGATTCATCGCACTCAGAACTTTGTTTCCTCTGTTATCTGAACCCAAACATCTCCAGAGAAAATGTATTCAGTATGCCTCCCTGCAGTGTCACTGTCTTTTGCACAAAGCATTCATTTGTCTCTACATTTTGATTAGGTGAACTATACTAAAAATCATGTTGGTATGTGAATATATTAAATATATGTGCAGAAGCCAAAGGGTGTTCTGCTAGCTGTAAAAGACAGTATTTCAGTGAGTAAGACAATAAATGATAAAATTCACAATAGATCTAAATTATAGTGTCATCAGTGCAAGGAATTTATTTTTAAAATCAAAATCTAAACCAACAGCCCTCATTTTCCTATTATTTCTGTAACAGTTCGGTTAAAAATTCACTGGTTTGATTATTTGTGCATTCACTGTTATTATTTTATAACAATATTTAATTCATGTAATGTAAAAACGGTGTCTTAAGTTCCCTGTAATGTTTGAGAGTATTTTACTGTCAGGCAGGAACTGATGCACTTTCTGTTTACTGAAAGGAGCCTTCCAGTCCCAGAGTGACCCTCTGGTAGCTATTCTCAGCATTGATGAGTCACTCATTAGAGCTCTTGAGTCACAGATGGTATCAGTTTCGTATAGGCATCAGAATCACAACTGTACTTGCTATGTAAGAAATGAAAGTATCAGTGGAAGATAAATTACTTCAGCAAAACTTCTCTATTTTACTGCTCTTCCACATCCTAATTTCATATCTTCTTGATGCCCACGGATATTCATTATTAAAATGTTTTTTTGTCACTTGCAAACTTTATTTTGATCAGCATGATAGGAAACAATTTGATTTTTTTGTGCTTTGCCATACTGTAGCAAGAACAGATTTCTCCAGGTGAAGGATATTTTACACTGACACTGAATGAGACTTTATTCCTTCTAGAGCTTATAAGTGAAAAATGAAAGGTATAAGTGAAGTGCTCTTTTCAGTAAAACTAATTCTATGAAAAAGATCCGTATTATCTGCTAGAGGTTAAGGTAAAGCTATTTGTGACTCTTAAGTAATGAATGAGTAACATTTTTAGTCATTCCACTTCATTTAGTGATTTACAACACTTTTTACTTTTACTAAATGAAAAGATTCGGTACAAGGAAATTAAATGTAAAAATTCTATTTTGAAGGAAAATTTTGCTGTTCTTCAGTGCCAACCTCATTAATTCCAGAATCTGCTACCTGTAATGTCACTGTTTGTTTCTTTTAGAATAAAAAATCCTATTTTCCCCTTTCCTCCCCTCCTAGTTTATCTGATTAACAGAATAATATCTACACTGAAGAATGAATCCCCTACATGTTTTCTTAGAGACTTCATCTTTAGTCTCCTCAGAGATTCTGATTCTAGAAAGCAGTGTTTTCGTTTTGAAAAGCTAGGCTATTAGGAGGATAAAAAGGGATTGAAGTACAGGATTGTTGTATGTCTAAAACAGTGGAATATAGTGGCTGATGGACAGGTGTTTGCTCTTAAGGCTTCTGGTGCAGTGTCAAACTTGGGTGTACTCTTTGCTGGTTTTGCAGGTGATTGCTGTTTCAAAGGGGTTGTGGGAACAGGACTGAAATAATCAAGTGCTCTTCTAGTGGGCAGTGCTCTCTGGCCTGCTTGTGGCAAGAAGTTTGGTATTGTGTCCAGTTCTAAGTTATGCGTGGAATTCTCAGTAAAATATTTTCTCAATGAAAGTGCAGTTTCTACAGAAATAAGATATTCCAGAAAATACTGTATATATTTCTTTTTATATTTTTGTTGTTGTTGTTGTTGACTGTTGTCGTATCGACTTGTTAAGGTGAATCAGAATCCACAATTTCTTAATTTTTTAATTTGAATGCTTTTTCTCCAGTAATATCAGTAGCTGCACAACTAGAATCACAAATGGTTAAGATGCTTAGTATGGTGTTTCTTCAGCTGGCAACATTTTGGGGACTTCAGTTTGTGTTTTCATTATGATGTCCTCTTGACCACATAACTGGGAGACTGAGAGTTCAATTTTTCTGTGTGGATTTCTTTATGTTTCTGAACCCCTCTGCAGTAGTCCATGAAACCTGAAAGACTTCAAAAATATTTATAAACCGATTGCAATGCTGGCAATCACATTACTATTTTTCAGAGAAAAAAACAACCAGGACTGTGAACAAAATACTGAGAATAACTACCTACCTGCTGAAAATTTATGACTGCGGTTTTGTCTTCACTGTAATGCTTTTACTTATAAAGTAGCAGCAGCACTGTTTAGCAAATAGAGCAGCCATCTTCACTTCTACACAGCTTTTAGGAGCATCTGCTTTGCTGCAGTGTGAATGAATTATTCTGAGGAGCTTAATGGCTTCTAAAAATATTGTTCACCAGTGTAAAACTTGGTTTTAAGAAAACAAATGAAGCCTCTCATTGCAAATTCAGAATTGGGATACTGTGCTGACTGGATCAAGGTTAGACTGCAAAGAAATAAAGGTTTAAGTGAGTACTTGATTGAGTCTGTCCTTTGAAAAAACAGCTCACCTTGGAAAATAGGGATAGGTAGGTTGCTTTTCTGCCAGATTTAGACTCTTCATAGACTTTTGTTGGAGCTACACTGAGTTGCATCCAAGGAAAGTTGAAGGAACAGCAGATCTGTTCACAGCAGATTTAGGTTTTTGAAAACTGGAAACTGAAGGTAGAGCTGAGATTACAAACAGCTGACAAATTCTACCTAACCAGCTCACATGTAACTCTTTTGAGATTTAACAGCCATGTTCAAGCCATGTCTCACTTGAATTGATTCAGAACAGCTGTACCTGAAACTGTTGACTTTAATTACCATATACATATTTTAATATTTGGTCCAAAACTCTTTGTGGTGAATGAGAACTTTTCCACTAATTATGAATTAAAGACTTTTTTTTTCAGGATCTAAATGATCATTTCAGCCTTTGCAGCCAACTTTCTGTTCAATGTAGAAAGGATCAGGAAAATCATTCTTTTTTCCCTTTTGAGAAAGCATTTTAATTAATTAACTGGAGTTTTAAAAAATGAAACTGCTCTATAAAGGTCTGATTCAGAAAATTTGTTTAGATTTATCAAGAGGGAAAAAACAACTAATGTCACTATCAGGAGTTGGAAGTAGGCAAATTGAAAAAAAGAGAATAAAAAAATTAATGTTAAGCAAGGCATTTCTTCTTGGCTGTGGTGAGAACAGCCACATTAGACATAATTCGTATCAATTAATGTTCCTAAATAAGTGAATGTTGAGAGATGTGAAGAAGGCAAGAAGACCTCAGTTTCAGCTTTTCTTACACACACACTTAGAAAGTTACAGTGCCAATCCATCTTTTCGATAACAGACTGTAAACTCTTCTGCAAACATGCCTACTTTCTGCCAATTTATTATTACTAAAATTGTCCTATATCCAGCCCATCTGTCTTAACTTGATGACAGAGAATAAAATAAGCTAGAGGTTTCAATTTATTAGGCAGTCTTTAATCACTCCACCTTTTGAACCTCCAGGTTGAAATCCTACCAGGATTTGAAAGAATATATAATTACATTGAACAATCAATAGAACTTACTTGATGAGACAATGAGCATAGATTCCATTTAAGAAAGCAAATTATGCAGCCTACTAGATTCATAACTATCAACATGTTCAGTGATTCAGAAGCTCATTAAAATCTTAGTCTGTATTATCTCAATTCTACATAATTTTAAATCAAATATGTAATTGCTTTATGGGAGGTCAAAAATACTCTGAAATAAAAAGTAAACTTCTAAAATGAAGTTAATGTAGCAAGAAAGGAGGTTAAAAGAAAATGTGAAACAGTTGAAAAAATGCTTGAGTTTGCTAATGAATAAAAATAATGCAGTCTTAGAGCATATCATCTTCATCTCCTCTGTCCTGATAGAGATAATACCCTCTATTGTAAGTAAAATAATCCAGCCTCTGCTGATTGAGTTTTCTTAGAATAAATGTCCATTCTATTAATGACAGAAGTATCTGAGATACCTTAGATGAAGTTATCATACCATCAGAGAACATCCCAAGTTGGAAGACACACACAGGGTGACTGAATCTGACCCCTGGCTCCACACAGCACCACCCAAAATCCAGACACAGTGTTTGAGAGTGGTGTCCAAATGCTTCTGGAACTCCTAACCTTAACCCTAACCCCCATACCCCCCCAAAAAAAAACAACAAACAAACAAAGAAACAACAACAAAAAAACCCTAAACAGCAACAAAACACCAACCAACCAACCAAAAAAAAAACCAAACCAAAAACACAACAAACAAACACAACAAAACAACGACACAGCACCCCAAACCTGGTTATCTCCTGATTTGCAAAATAAAAGGTTAATATAATAAAATAATCCTCCTTGTTCCCTCCCAAGATATTGTAATTGCATGCCCGTTTTTTTCTTTTTTTTTTTTTTTTTTATGCCAACAGTGCTACAATTTTAGGTGCCTAATGAATGCTAATGCTTGTGAGAATAATCTCTGAATTGCTTATATATGCAAGGAAGACCATTCTAAGTTGAGCAAAATTGAATCTATCTCCTGAGGTATTTGTTCTGTCTATATTAAATGCATGGAAGGATAGTCTTGTGTTTGAAGAGGAATTTTCTACTAGACATATACATTTGAGACCAAATGAAGGTGCGTAAGAGTGGATTTTATTTTATTTCATTTTTTTTTTTTTTTTTTTTTTTTTAATTTTTACTTCACATTCTGGGAAGAGAGGTTCTAGTTTCTCTACCTTGTCCGTATGCTCTTCATCCGATTGTCAAGACTTTGGCAAGAATGATTTTTATAGAGTTGTCTATATTATTTCTTTCCATAAGAAGAAAAAGAAATGTATAAGTCAGTGTAGGACAGAAGGACAGTCCTGCATTGTGCAGGGTGTGGGGAATCCCTCCCTATTTATACATGTAATGACACTTGAGAGGAATGAGCCACACTGGAAAGCCAAGGCACTCAAGCGGGTGTTACCTCCTGAGGATGAATAACACAGCACTGCTCTCAAATGGCTTTATTGCTTGGCTGATTTGAGTTAGACTGTCCATACAGCACTATTTGAATGTATAGAGATGTTGGGCTGTCACCAGAGTAGTACGGTATTCATTAGAGAATCATAACTTGCTACAGTAGGAAAGAGAAAAGGCAGTACTACCTGCTCCCCTCTACTTGAGGGGAAAACTCTTTGAGCTACAAAAAAGGAGGCCATGGATTTATATTACTCGGACCTACTGACTCTCTATTTTTTTTGTGCACTTAGCCACCTAAACAAAATAAATCCATACTTGCCTTATGAGCCGGGAGAATTCAAATATGAACTACTATCATATTTTATAAATAAGCTACTGGAAAGGTCATGGATTGCCTCAGGAACAGAACCTGAGACCTCATGCAATAAGTTTTCAACTTAACAAATCATCCACATAGACTCTCAGATTTAATATGCTTTTCATAGTAACTCTGTAACTACTAATCCACCCTTTTGTTCTGCATTCAGATGTAGCAACCAAGACTCCTGATCTTTAGCATGACAATTAGGCTGAAGTCATCTCACCTGGGTTGAATGTTTGCCTTGAGATTTCACAACTGAGTGATAGAATAAAATCTCTCCAATATTCAGATGCACTTATTCTTTGAATAAGATCATCATTACATGGACATGTGATCTTTCTTGTTTTTCATCTTATTTTACTATACTTCTTTTTATTTTCTTTTGGTCACATCATGAGAAATTATGCCAGAATGCATTGTTCTGATACAAGAAACATTGATTACCAAATAGTCAGTATTGAGGTATTTAATCTCTTTCCTGGCCTGAACACTTACTTGCTATTGTTTACTAAATTCATAACGAAGAGGAAAAAAACCTCACAAAAAAAAAGTATTTTGTGACACAAAGAAGTGCACTAGATATATCCTGTAAACTCTAAACCTGAGAAATCAGATACTGAAAAGGAAGATTCCTGGACTCCTTATCACTTTTTCATTGCCAGAAATACTGTCAACAGCATTTGCTGAAACCACATGAACATTCTGCTTTCATCTACAGCAAGCAGAAAAAGAAGCATGCATTCCATCTCATAGACTGGTTTATGGAGTTCCTCAGGGTCTCAGGCTTGCTACGGCATGACGCTTCCCAAGAACACAGAATGAGTGTGAGTCAGAGAGACCCATCTGTTGATACAAAGAGCATCTGAGGTCAGTCTGCAGACTTTGGAGTGTGAGTTTGGTGAAGTTTTTGTTTATGCTACTAGGAGGTTTTCAGTAAATGATACAAATACCATATCTAGCCTGTTTCCCAGTAAACACTCACTGCAAGATGCCTAGATACCTTATGAAGAAGAGCTCTTGTTAACATTATTTGAATCCATTCAGTTTTACCTTTCTTGAATCCAAAAATTCACTTTTAAATGTGACTGGCACTACATGAAGTGACAGAGGCAGATGAGACAATTGATATTCCTGACAAAACTGACAATACATTAGACTTTGGTAGAATAATGATGTAGAAAGCTGTGCTTGGCTACAAGAACAAAGTAGAAGACTGTGTGTCAAATTCAAAAATATCAGTATAAACATCTGTTTCTGTTCCTGTATTTATACCTAAACAACTAAACATAACTGGGTGAATCTGAAAGTATTGAAATGCCACAGAAGTGAGCAGCATGGCTACCTCAAGCTTTAAAACTGTTGCACAATCATATGCACACAAAAAAACCTTGAAGACACAGCCACTGGTGAATCCTTGTTAAGATAAAACTTTACCCAAATGCACTGTGAAGGAAATGATTTTTTTTTTAGAGTGTCATACATAATTCCTGAAGATTCAGCAAATTTTTAGTTCAGGAGAAGCATATTCACATGAAGATTTGGGGTGATGCTGACGTAAAAATAAGTCTAAAATTATGAGTTTTTGTTGTTTTTGTGAAAAGCAAACCAAATGAAAACAAAAACCAAAATAACTCTCCCAATAATACTATAATATAGTGTACAATAATAGTAATAAATGAAGTATAGAAAGGCAAAGAAGCTGACTGAGATGGAGAATGTTTTCTGCATGTAGAGAGGCTAAACTGAATGTACCTCTTCAGTTTGAAAAGGACAGTTTAGAGGAATGAAAGATTTTCACAAGCTAATGAATATTATGGAGAACTGGGAAGACTCATAGGACTCCTTTCAGTACAGGAACTCAGGAGGACACACACACAATAAAGTTATCAGGTAATGAGCTTAAAATAAACAGAGCGAAATGGTTTTCCATAACGTTGCATTACTGCATTGTGAGGTCATTTCCAATTCGTGGGAACATCCATAAGCAACCCAGATGCAATGTCTGGTTCAGGAAATATTTAAACTGATCAGTCCTGGAGCTGCGAGGTTAGACAGAAGGCCAGGCAGTTTATATATGACTGTTTTTTCCACTTTTTCTTCATATTCACTATTGGCCATAACATCTCTGAAATTCATCTCAGAAGGGGAAAGTGTCATGACTAAGAAAAACTTGTAACTCGAGATATTTGAGACAGAGTATGAATGTTTACAGAATCTCTACAAAATTCAGTTTGTACATAGAACAGAACTTTGAAACTGAATGAGTTTTTTCCTTTTATCTAGATAGAGAAAAAGAACTGAATTTTGCCTAGATTTGACTCATAATTTTCTCTACCAGTACCATAGGAGCAGTCTTACCCCTCCATAGTCTGATGATCAAGATCCTCAATCTCACTGAAGGTAAGATCCAGTGTCATCCAGCTGCCAGAAAATCCCAGTATCCTATGAAAGGGAATTGAGTGTAAAGGCCATTTGAGGAAGAACAGCATTTCATGAAAAGAAGCAGTGGGAACAATTACTTTAACATCAGCTGATTTAAATTCTGTGGCTAGTCCAACACTCAGTTATTTCCTGCAGAAAATCAGCACTTAGGCTTCTTCTGTACCTAGTAAATAGGCAAAAGTGTTAAGAATAGAGTGATACAGTTCTCTTTCTTTCACTATTGATTATAGAACATTCATAAATAATTACCAGTAATTCGCAAAATTTTATATAGCTATAAGAGTAAATGTAATACAGATAGTTTGATTTCTCATCTGTCCTGTCAGTGCCAAAGGTTTCTTGTCATTGAATTCTGAGACAAATCTGTAGTGAATCTCCTTAAACATTTTGAATTTTTTTTTCCCCAAAAATGATTTTCTTTCTGAGCAACTGATGTCATAAGTTGTGGATGCCCCCTGCCTGGAAGCATTCAAGGCCAGGCTGAATGGGCATGTAGACCAGTAACCTGTTCTAGAGGGAGGTGTACCCTGCCTATGGCAGGGTCTTAAATCTTAAAGGTCCCTTCCAACCCAAATAATTCTATTAATCTATGAAGTAAATTAAAATTTAGTAATAGATAGTGGATTTTCAGCCCTACAGAGCCTTTTATTAATTCAAGGTCTAGATATAAAATAAACAGTAGCAATTCAGTTCTTATCCATTTATTGTTTTTTCAGGGTCTCTGTGTGTATGCCATCATCAACCTAATAGCTACTCGGTCACTGTGCAGTATCCCTTGCATTTGCATAAATGCTGAGACTAACAATAAAGTTTCCAGTTAGTGCCAAGTGAGTTGGTGTTCTTGTAATGTTAAACACTTCTCTAGCAGACAGAGACCACACATCTCATTTCATGTGGGGTACTGAACAGTTAACATCTTTCAGTCATTTAACCACTAGGACTGAATATGAAGTGACAACTTGGAGTCTCACCATGAGCAAGTCATGATCTACTCAGCTCCCCTGTATATGCATTTTTAACATAACTGAATTTAATTACAACTGAGGATTTTGCATTAGAAGAAACTGTTTAGTGTTCTACAGCATGCCTCAGTTACAAATCTGATACTGTGTTGGTCACTTTGCTCTTGCAGTTGTACCTTTTATCATATATATCTCTATAATGTATACATAATTAACAGACACAATTTTAAATGAATATTTCAATGTAATAAATTGTAAGGGCTGCTACCAAAATTTGATAAGGCTATTGAAAATGATTGTTTTCTATGAGAATACATGATAGATCTAATCTCTATTTACATATTATTCAATTTAGGAAGTCATCACATAAATTCATTCACCACAAAAAGGAGAATATATTCTCAGTACTTTCAGTCTCTAGCCATGTATTTTGTCCATGCTGGTGGTAAGATAAAGCCTTTTAGACTTTCCAGAAATCTGAAGGCAATGTTCCAAAGATTTCAAATAATGCATATTGCCATTTTATGAATTCTAGAAGATAAACAAAATTTTATATATGTAATATCTATATAACATAAATCATATAGTATTTACCTATAACATACGTTATATAATTTTGTTTACTGTTTATATTATATATATATGTATATACATATGGAAAAGATAAAAGAACTAATATCTGTATTTGCCTTTGAAAAAGCTGTGCCCTTTCTCCATCTTTTCTTATTGCAAGATATTGATGGAATGCAGGCAACTTTTTTATTAAACCCATTTTTTAAATTTAATTTCACATTTATAATTATCTCTTGATTTTCATCTTGTGACAGGAGAGGAGGCAGAAAGTAAAATGAATATCTATTGAGCACGTGGCTTTTATAGGCACAAATATAGCATATGCTGTAGAAATGTTGCTATCTTCTCCTGTTTGCTTATTTAATAGCTGACACACTTAAGAGAATAATATTACTTAAGAAAATTATACATGCATATTATATGATTATTTTATGTAACTTTTTTTTTTTTTTTTTTTTTAACTTTGAGAATAATCTGTGATCAAGAAACTGAAATACTTGTTTGGGATGTGACTTTTCCAAGATCCTGCAGTGGTCCTTTGTCTAAACCAAAGCTGGAATTCTGAAATTCCCTCTCAGAGTCAATCCCATTCTTGCTTAACTGCTGACTTCTTTCTTCATCTTCAAACTATTGTTTCTTATTCTAATACATACACATACTGCAATGCTTATTTATTCTTTGTATTTTGAATCCTGATTTAGAGTTGTTGTCTCATGAAGAAAATGCTGGTAATTTTCCTCTTGTTATTTGAAAGGCAAAGAAATACAAGCCTCAATTTTCTTCTGTAGTTGGCTGAAGTCTTACAATCAAATGTCGCTTCCTTCAGCTTTTGAAGTAAAATTAAAAGAAGCTCTTGCCCTGCAGTTATTGGCAGCTGCTGCAGTGGTTAATTACCCATGTTTCAGGCTCAGATTTACTGTACAGCTTAATCAGCATTTCTCCAGGCTTGTGTAATCTAAGAATGGTTTTCTGAAGCATGGCAAGAGGTACAGGGTCAAAAAAAAACACTGTGTGGATGAATACACCATTTTAATGTCACTGTCATCATTCTAAAACTCTGAGTGGGAACAGAGATTTCCATTGTCTGATGGGGAAAAGATGCAGATTCTTTCAAACTTTTTGTTTTAATTCAGACTGGAACTGCACCAAGAGCTGTATCAAGGTGAGTGTACTGGCATACCAGTTGCCTCTCCTTCATTCTTGGGTAGAGGTCAAAGCTCTGATGGTATCCACATTGTGTATGCATTAGTTCACTTTGATTCTCTCAGGGGAGTGATTCTCTTTGCACATGTTAGTTCTGGGATAAAATCTGTGTCTGATCCGGACTGATCCAGAGAGGCCATATGGATGCAAACCACCAACAGGCTTGCAATGAGGCCTCCTTGTATGGGGTAAATGACTTTATTACTGTACATGCAGCAGTTGTCCAAAGTGTTCAGGCATATCTTCAGTACAGTCTAGAACACGAGATCGGTAGGCAGCCTGAAAGACGGAAGGTGGTGAGAGCTACTGCTGTGCTGTGGTGCATATCAATAACTACAGCCAGAAAACTGTTTTATTGAGCTTGGGGAGGGGGAGATGTAGTAGGCGACTGCTACACCCTCCCCTCGGGATGTGATGCAGCAGGACCTCCCCAGCTCTATGGTTGATGTGTGGCACATGCTTTAGGGGCTAGACGAAGCACATAGGGTATATAAGCTAGGGTTCACGTGTAATAAACACCATTTTGCTGTCCATCATATTGGTGTATACATGCAGTTATTTGGTCCTGGCCTGGTTAAGGTCAGTAGCGTAGGAGGCAATGCAACAGAAAACATATGCAGATCTCACACAGTTCCGAATCTGGAGGAAGAGACCTTCTCCTGAGCTTCCTGAGAGTGTGAGTAACTGCACACCCCTGAACTAAATGGCAAGGGTCAGCATCGCGTGAAGATGACATGTACTCTATATCTAAAGCAAAGAGAAGGCCTTGAGAGTGTAGACATGAAGCACCTTCATATGTTTGATCTGTATGTGGAAAGTATGGACTCAGTACACATTTTCACCTAAGCAAGGTTGGAAAACTATAGATCAAATTATGCAGGGTTTGATTTAATTTCAGAAGCCTAACATTATACATTTTTAGTGTCCTTTGATTTATGTTGGGATGTCAGGTTTTCTTTTTAAAAAAATCCAAAATTTTTAATGTTTCCCACAGATGGGGAATTATTTTTTTATTAAGCCACTAATACTGTTTTCTTTCATTATGTCAAAATGTTTTGTTTTTGTAATTTTAATTAATCTCATTTTGGCATGCTAGATATGATGCACTGTGTATTATTTTAATCATAATGCAGCTGACTTTAACAGTTAGCTCTGATGTGCAATTCACAATGAAAAGGAACAAAATGATATGTTCAAATTAAATATAAAATATTCCAAACGATTTTTACAAAAAGCTGAATATTGTTATCCAATTTTCTGGTTCACATAAAACTGGTTTGATAATACATCATTCTGTTGAATATTTTCCCCACTCATTAAAAATATAATGAATTTGAAATGAACTCGTAGGAATATGGAGCACATAAAACATTCAATTCTTTACAATGCCTCAACCAAGTCGTTCTGTTTTAGATGCATGGAGAGGAACAATTTCATCCAGAATTCTGAAGAGATATTTGGTGGTAAAACTAAGTAGCAGGGAACCATAGGACTGGAAGGAGATAGGAGCAGTGGCAGTTATTTTCCTTCCTGCTTGTTTATCTCATGAACAGGTACAGGATGTTCTGAGGTACTGCGAAAACTCATTAGTTCTCTATAAGGAAAGTTTGCCCTGGAGTTCACAGTTATTATCCTTGAAGCTAACGATGTGAGTTGAAATTCTATGCCGCCTCAGTGCAGCATGTTTCTGCATTTACTGTGTCACCTTAGCTGAACCCTTTTGGTTCTGAGAGCCTTGCTGTAGCCCGTCAGCAAAATTACAGGTTATGGTGTACAAATGGTTTGAGTTCTTGGGTAATTTCTGGATTAATCAATGGAAATTTCTACAGCTCTAGTATTTTTCTGCTGAAAAGATAATTATTTTTCCGATTTTGCCTTGAAATGAGCAAATGGATAATACAGACTGCAAGACCAGAGTGTAAACATATTTCTATAGATAGGAATTTATTTAGTCACTTGAGTGCTGTCCATTGAACTCCCTGCTCTGTTACCAAACCCGTAATTACTATTGGCACTGGGTAGCAGGTAATGTGCTCTTTGCTTGCAGGTGCCATGTGCTGATTGACATTTATAACACTTTTCACAGCAAGAGTCATTTCTTTGGATGGTAATTTCCTCATCTTCTTCCAGTTACATTTGTGCTAGAACCCTATGAAATGTGTATGTATATGATATAATTAAGGATGAAAGAGGTAGATGTATGTGGAAAGAACCGCACTTTGCAAGGCTTATACTTGGCTGTAAAAGAGCTGAGAGATATTAAGTGGACTCCATCCAATGTTGCTGGCTAGGCTCTTTATTCACTGCAAAGCACCAGAAACACATGATAGAGTCTGCTCAGATTCATCTCTCTTTTGCCTAGCCCAAAGGGCAAAGCAGATCCCTGAGAAAACGATTTTCCTGAGAGACTAGGGTTGCCATGCATGATCCCTGCTCTATTCCTTCAGGGCAGCACAGCCCCATGTTGCCTCAAACACGAGGCTGAACCCCTTGAGACCAATGTGGTTCCTACCCAAGGAGCCCTATATATTCCTCATGAAGCAAACAATTAAAAACACCAGTCGAAACAGTTCCACAGTATACTCATACCATTACAAAATTCAGAATAGGATTGAAATTTAAAATGTCTGTATAGGAATTTAATTGCTTAAAACCTCCCCACAAGCAATAATCCATATAGGTAATTCAGACTCAAATTCTTCACCACATTATAAACCAGCAGTTTGGTTATAAACCAACTCTCTCAAAATCCTACATCTTCATATTTAGGTTACTTGCTACTTCCATATTGCTATATGGGTAACACACACACACAAAAAAAAAAAAAAAAAAAAAAAGGAAATATTTATGTACTATTTTGTACCAAACATCATTCCAAATCTTATAGGCTATGTTTGATCAAAAAACAAGATTTCTAAACCTTGCTATGAACCAAAGTCAAACTGAACCAAAGTCAACTGCATATATAAAATTTACAAGTTCAATTTGCAATTTAGTTCATAGCCTGAGCAGGAGTTGTCATTTTATATTAGGAATGAGGCTAATTATGTCATTTTGCATGTAATTGAATAAGCCTGATTTTTGGCTTGAGATGGGAATACAGTAGATGGCTTTGTGAAAGTAATGTCAGCAGGAATATCATGGGCTTAGTGGTAGTTTCTGAATTGTCCAGTGAACTTTAAAGTGATCTACAGTTCACAATACAGGCTCTCACTTGAAAGCATTCTTGTTGCTTGAATTTTTGTTCTTCTAAATTATATGAAGTACAGTGAATCTGCAAAGTGCAATGCATTTAGCAATGACAGCTAGACAGCTAAATAGACACATCTGAAATGCAGAGGACCTCATTTCCTGAAACAGCCTTGGAAGCATGAATGCCATCATTTTGAATTGTGTACTTTCCTCCAAGTTCTCACTGACATGCAGGAATGGATATGACAGCTCTGGAAGCCCAGGGACTTCACTTAAACATAAGAAATTAAGGCCAAAGCACTTATCTTGTGCTTAAAGATCTGTGTCTCTACAGAACTGAAGAACCGAGCCCCACCTTGTATGTAATCAATGTTCAGGTGGTCGCAGCTGTTTTATTGGCTGCAGAAATAGAGGAAGAAAGATAGAAGAGGCAGAAGAATATCCATTGGATTTTCCCAATCATCCACTGCAGCAGGTTCTTTTTCTTGTTCTGTATGAGAGTGCTTATCTTCCCCAGTTAGTTTAGTATCCAAAAGGTGAATGAATGAAAATTCCCATTAAACCAAGTTCCTCTTCTAGCATATCCCTGTACTTGGTATTCCCTATCCGTTAGCTCCACATGATTCCCAGTTATACTAGCTAACTTCAGAGAAACTTAGATTATTCTGTGTAGGTAGGTCCAAATCCTAACATCCTAATATATTCTCACTATTGCTCAGGAATGCTTTGTCCTCAATCACTAGTCTCAGCTTTTTGTTTTATTCTGCTGACGCGAAGCATCAACCTAATGAAGTTACATTCCTAAAAAAAGCAGCCAGCTTATCACTTGATTTCTTTGAATAACTCTCATTTTCCTTATAAATTATATATTAGAATCTGGAAAATCTGGAAAATTTGAAGCATCATTTCATTTACTTGTGAGGAAAACACATTTTTGTATGCTTTGAGGAAGAACAGATCTCAGATACAGGAGAGAGGAGGTGTTTATGAATGATAGTAATGTTCCAGGAACAAAGTTAAGCTCTAACATAGAAAACACTGACTTGTTTATCTCCTCTATAATAACTTTGTGAGTCCCAGAGGAGTTTACAAATGATACATACAAATAATCTACACAGTTCCCAGGCTGCAGGAGTATACATACTACTGTAATTCCAACAAACATGACAGACAGAACTTCTCCATAACAGCTACCCATGTGGGACAAATACATGTTGCAGCACTGCAACATGCTTCTCATCTTTGTTGGCAGGTGAGGGCTGCTTCCCAAAATCATCCCATCCTGGCATGAGCAGTAAAAGGTGCTTTTCTTTCGCCTGTGGGCATTGGGGCCCTATCCTGAACCAAGCATTCTCTTCTGAGAGGGACATTTAGTAATGTGGTAGTTTGGAGCTGTGTCTCAGGAATATTGGCGATGTAACAAGAGGACTGGAAGCGCTGCCAGATTAGGAAATTATCAAAAGGAAGTATCAGCAGTGAATTTAATTTATTATAGCCATTTTGTCATGATCAATACGTAAATCTCACTGCAAGTCATAACAAGTGATAAGCATATGATCAAAGAAGGAACACAGTGGGGCAGTCTGATTTTATCCAGTTGCCACCTACTGAAAAGTGAAGGAGCCCAATGTGCTGACTAAAAGTCAGCTGGATCAGGTGTCAATGGAATTATTAGAATTAGTTGTCTCAGGCCATGTTTGTCACTATGATCTTGCTATGTCACTTAAGGTGACAACCATTGTCAATGCAGTGGCTTTTCTTGATCAACGTGGTTTACAGTTTATTTGTTTCCACCCTTGTAACACTCTTCTAACAACAGAGCTGTCAAAATGGAGCCAGACTGTAGTAGTGGTCCAGACTAGCAGTTTGACAGGTGCATGCCGTTTGCCATTTAGTTGCAAGAGCTACTACCTGTAGTAGCCCATCTGACAGAGCCAGTGAAGCAATTCAGTTGTGTATTCAAAGTGTGAAAACAGCCTGGTATTAACTGTTGAATTGACAGCTGCCTCATCCCTTTTATGTATTGGGCCCTGATGATAAGAAGCAGTGATAATGATGGTCCACAGACCTGATGACCTCCTTGGAAAATAGAAAACAGTATTGTAAATTAATCTTCATTTAAGTTAAAATTTTCTGTTCCATGATAGATTTTTCCTAACTTGGCAGCAAAATAAGATGTTACATTGGTTTTCTTTGAGTAATGCAAAGATGACAAAACCTCAGCTCAATAGCTTCTCTACATAAATGTAGAAAGTTCAGTATGGTGTCTACATAGGAACTGATCCATACCTTCCATATTTGATTCTGCAGATGTTGTAACTCATTTTCCAGCTTCTATTATTGCCTCTTTGCCAATTCCTTAGTTACTTATGTCATTGACCAGAAATTTGATTATATTTAAATGACTTGACAGTATATATAAAACATATACAAATCCTTCCCATTGCTCATAGACACAGTGAGGCTCACTCATTAAGGAGTGAGGATCCTTATAACAGATCCAAAGTTCAAGACATTTCAAGTGCCTCACACTAGGGTGGTGTTTTGATCTCATTCTGATCTGGCTGTAAGCTCTTTAATTAAGGCATTATCTCAAATTAAAACAGGATGTAATAGTTATACCTGAATGCAATTGGACTGTTAAGATGATAGCAGCAGTTACTGCTTCCTTCTCCCTCTCTGCTTCATCATGCATGGTTTGATAATCAGCTATTTTGTTAAAGAGCATGCATCTCTACCACTATAGGAAGAGTCCAGAGTCCAGCCCCTGAAAGGGCTTACTTTAACTAGTGACTCCACAGGGCTTTTTTTTTTAATGAAGAGAACATTGTTTTCATTAACTTATTGTTCTTCCCCAGCACAAATGCAGTCAAGACTCTTGCAAGGGAGAGAATGAGAATTTTTTTTTTTTTTTTAACTGTGGTCTTTTCCCACATAAGTTCAGAAAAATGTAATGAACAATTCTCAGTAGTTGCCATATTAATTCTGGATACATCAGGAACTTTCTAGATGCAATGCTCTGTAGTCTCCAGTTCTACATCTGCCCTGCCTCTTCACTAACATTAAAAATAAAATAATAACATAAATTAATAAATAAAATAAAAGTTAAAAAATGAAATAAAATTAAAGTAAAAAAAATACAATACAATAAAATAAAAATTTAAAAAAACAGCTTATGGATGATCCTGATGATGTATTTTCTGCTGATTCAATTGATAAGAACAGCTCCCATGGGACCCGTTCACAAAAGAACTGAAGTTTTTGCTTATTTGTATTTTACCCTACATTTCCTCATCACAGGGTGATGCCAAAATAGCTTGTGCAGCTGAAGCTTTGTGAGAATTACAATGATGCACAGGAATTACTTTGTGGCCCCTTTTACCTGAGCCACTAATGCAGTGAAAGCAATGCTATAAAGGTTTTTATCTGTATGTTTATTGGTTTTTTTTGTTTGTTTGTTTTTTCTTCCCTTTTATTGCTCATTCATGACAGTGGCTCAGAAATTATGCAGTATTCCAATTATCACAATTGTGTCCAAAAGTAGCATTTCTATTACCAGTACCTCAATTTCAGTATTTGGACCAGGATACCATTTAACTGCAGCTGCTGAAATTGGCTGAATTTTTATAATACAAAATGCTGAAGCTATAGTATAACTGTGTTAATCCTACCATTTATATAAGCACAAAAGTAATTGAATACTAAAGCTGCTCAATTTGCATCACAAAATCATTCCAGTAAAATAATAGGAAGTATGAATCTTTATTCTTATGGCCTTTTGTGCATAAGATTTATTTCAAAATAGAATTAACTATGAACAGTTCTAAAGGGAATTCCTGCCCTTTTTCACATGAGTTTTAAGCAGGATTTTCTAAGGCAGGACTCAATATGGATAATATTATAATTCAGATGGGCAAAATAAACAAGTACAATTTCCTTTAATCACCTATGAATATGCATAAACAAAATATCTCCTCTGTGATTTAGATATCAGAAGCTTATTGCTAGTGTACGAATGCTTTAAAAAACACACAAATCAAATTGAGAGAAAGTCAATGATCTGAGGATAGTCAATCAAAACCACGTCATTCATCCCAAATAGATTAAGTGGAAAGATGATTTAGGTACTATGTAAATATTTCATAAAGCTCATAAGAATTTCTCAATTGTTTATCAACATCAATCAAGGCAGCATCATGGATAAGTCTTACAATAGTTCAGAACAAACAATGAAACCAGAGAATGGCATGTTTGTTTTCCAGTGCTTATACAGGGACTTGGATAAGTTTGGCAGAGGAAGAATAAATCCATCTCAGCAGGTATAACACAACAAATAAAACTGCACAAGAGACTCTTTGGTTTAACATGCTTACAGATTAATTGCAGGCACTCTAAATTGAGCAAAAAAGAAACAAGGCACCTCAAAAACACTGGGATAAAAGGGCCAACAGCTGTGCTGAAGCTGCAGAGTTAGCAAATGTTAGCAGATGATTGATGCCTCTACATCTATTATTAAGAAGAGCCTGATACTCAATTGAACATAGGTTTCCTTTAGCAAAAGAATATTTTTTTGAAACAATATTTAACTCCTGAATGGGCTAATTGACTGTTTACACATTTGAGCAAAATGCCATTTCAAGTTTAGCAGGTCAGCTAAACTGCAGTACCTGCCTACATGTGCTCATGAGAAGCAAATTAACTAGGTTTAACTAAGTAAACACGTGAAGGCTGAAATACAGCAATGTGATCCCCATTTGCTGAGAAAATGAATAAATCCTGATATTTCTCAGCCGAAAAGAGGGAATCTTTAAGTAGTGCCCAGTGCCAGGACAAGAGGCACTGGGCACAAACTGATGCGTAGAGGTTCCCTCTGAACTCCAGGAGCACTTCTGTGCAGTGTGAGTAATGGAGCACAGGCTGCCCAGTGGCTTTGGAGATCTCCAAAAGCCACTGCGCATGATGCTGGACATCCTGCTCTGGGTGTCCCTGCTGGATCAAGGCTGGGCCCAATGAATCCAGAGGGCCCTGCCCATCTAAACTGTACTTCAGTGAAGAAAAAATAATAAACCTCTGGTAAAGAATGCAAAGGAGAAGAAACAAAATCAGTGGAATTTGTGGAGAAAAAAGATTAGGAAGATTCTGTATGTCAGAGAGAAGGCATATAGTTAAGGTATATATACATACAGTACATAGGTAGCATATAGTTAAGGAGACATGCACATGCTATTCATAACAAAATAATTCAAAGAGCTTAACACTCTCTCATTGGCCTCCATGGGACTGTTTGGAAGTTATGAAATAATCAACAGCTGTGCAAAGACAATATAAATTACTGTCCATAGTAATATGTTTTGTACTAAAATCAATTACCATCCAGGAGTAAAAGGATGAGGAATCAGATTTGGTGTTCATAAAAGTTTTGAGGTCTTCAGGTGAAAAGCACTGTCAAAGTGCACATATTTCTTTGTAAAAATCAGTTATGTCTCTTAGTCCTCTTCCTTCTCTCCAGTGTTACTACTGATAGGATAAAATTAGAGATAAAATTCTAGTTCATTCCCTTTTGAGTGCAATCTATCCCAACTATCTCTTTTTAACTGGACTTCATATATGAAGTGAATAATATATATTTTTTGCACATGTGATATTGTCCAGTGATTTTTACAAGAATGTTAAATACAGATGCCTCTTTCAGTCTCATAATGCATTTTTTGCTTGGTTACACGATACAGTTATTTCATATTCAGTGCTGTTAAAAGCAGCTACGGTCACTTGCTTCCCATCTAACATTTCTGGCTCATGGAATTTTTCAAATTGATATGCAGGTTCAGTGCAGGTTCAGAAGAGTTTGTGAGCCTTGCTTTTTGCTGATACTTCTTAAAAATCCATCTTCTTCCTCCTTCTCCCCAAGCATTGCATAATAAATAGGCAGCATTCTCATTCATTTCACTTGTGATTATGATTACCTTATGATTCCTGAACTGCTGGGAAAGCACACATTTTCCATAGATTTTTGCCTTCAGTATTTACCTGCTTGTCAATTTAGCTTTAATTCTTCTGATGCCAAAATATATTTTGTATAATTCCAAGCAGAATCCATCTTGCATGTTTCTGCCAGTTGTTTAGAAAATGTAGGTAAAAATAAACAGAAAAATGTATTTTTTATAGAATTTTAATTTTCTATTCATACAATTTTTATTTTCCTTCCATGTACTTGCCACTTTCTGAAACCTTCATCAGGTACAAGTGAATCAGACTTTGTTTAACCAAACAAAAGATTCTAATGTTGAACAGATAAGAATCTCAAGGTTAAATTATATTATTGCTCTAGCCTGCTCTTTACTCTGTTACAGTTCTGAGTGCTTCATTACTTATTATTTTCTAATGCAAAGAAGAATATATGTATTTGCTTTGTACTGCATTAAGACAAATCATATTACATACTTTTTATCTTTGTCAACTATAGTGGATAAAGACACTCAGTGTCAACTGAGTGGACAAAGAGAAAGCCCGTGGTAATAATCTCTGTCCTGGTAAGCAACAGGTGCACACTGCAGATAGTTGAAATTCTTTAAGCAAAATCTGCAGTTTAACAAGATACATTTCTCTGGTTGCAGTCACATTATAATGACTTAAAAAAAAAAAAAAAAAAAAAAAAAAAAAAAAAAAAAAAGTGTTTCTTACTAATTTATAGTGGCTGCAAACATTTTTCTGCCAACTTTGCTTTCTATATTTCATGCACTATTTTCTTCACAAGAACAATGGCATAGATCACTTTAAACAGCAGAAACTCAGACTGAATATTTTTCCCCTTCCACCTTAAACAACTCTACTCTTCCCAAAAATGCCTTGTCTTGACCATCTGAGGATATCCTTACAGCTGTCTCATGGTGAAGCTCTACCATGATATGCGTATATCATGGTATGCGTATATCTAATGTGCATATATAGATAGGAACTTGGAATCTGTCTAGGGGGAGGAAGGACATGGCCAACCCAATTTCAAAAATTTACTTTCTGACACGTCTTGAAAATTGCTTAAATATGACTGCTTTATCAGGCTTAGAAATGCTACACTGCACATAAGTTATGAAATGAAGTCTTAAAATTTGCTAGCTTATTTCCTTGGGGATATTGTTTTCACCAAAGGAGGGCACTGTAAATAAGATTAGAAATTATGTTTTGGGAGAGAAGAGAGTCTGGAAAAGACAGAGGAGGGAGGATAATCAGAGAAGTGACAGAGATGGAGGAAAGGATGTTAGCAAGAAATTGGATGAAAAGCATGAGGGAGGCAAAGTGAATGATCTTATCATTGCTAGAATAAATGTCTTCCACAACCCACAATGATACTTCACATTCTTTTAATGTCTAGTAAGTGTCTGTAATATGTACAGGAAATGGAGAGTTATTTCCCCTGTGGAGACTGGGGCACATACAAAGAACAGATGTCTGATCATCCCATTTGACTTTTTCCCCCCATAGGACTTCTGCTCTACTCAATCCATAGGTCAAAATAGAGCACTTACAAGAAACCTATTGCAAATTTATTTTTATCCATACCACTGAGTTCATGTGGCTTTCCACATAATTAAAGCAAATGTCTGAATTCAAAGAAGTTCATCTCCCTATTATGCTGCAATATCCAAGAACTTTCGATGTTGTGCAAAAAGAAAACAACTTTCCATCACCTTCCTCCAGCCTGAAGTTTAGACTGACTCCAGCACAGACCAAAGAGTATCATTTAAGACAACTGTCCACAGTGTATGACATCATATTTCAAGTCCTCAAGAACTCAGACCTTTGCCTTCCATTTCTGTTGGTGAGTTCATCAGCATCTGAGTATTATAAATAAGATTTGTCACTAACTTTGACCAGTAGAAGACACACTGAAATTCGTATGATTCTACTGAGGTTTTTGAACATCACTGAACATGAAAAAGTCATAACATTGAGAAATTGAACCTGAATTATGCTTGGAAAGTGACTAGACTTGACAGTAAAGGGAAGAAGGAGTGTAAGTCACCTTAGAACTTAAAAAAAGGTGCTCCCATGACTTTTCAGTAAAAGGTAATGTAGAAAATTTCAGACAAGTCTGTTTTTCTTTCATATTAACTTTTTTTTTTTTTTTTTTTTTTTTACTATTTTTGAACCATCCAGAAGCTTCATTGTGCAAGTCCAGCAGGAAAAATGACCTAAAGAATGTGCTTTCCAAACTCAGACAAGGCCTGATTAGATACAGGTTGCAATCAAGAGAACAAAGCTGACATTTAAGGATAAAGCCACCATGTCAGATAGGCAGGAACACACAGCTCTATAGGTTTGTGAGTGGTTCAACTAATGGTATTTAAGTCAAATTAATTACATCAATTTCTTTTATTGGACTTTTATGCCAAACTTTTGAAGAATATTCTGTTTAAGACTCAGATTGATTCAATATTGTGAAAAAACAGCTGAATTTCCTTGCATTCTTATTTCCATCTGCAACCAATTGTAGGAGTCATTCTATATATTTATATAAACTACGCAGAATAGTGAAATGTCTTTTTTTTTTTTCTTTTCTATTTTGATGTTAGCTGAAAAACAAATGTGGCAGTTATGAGGCACTGTCTTTGATAGAACAAATGACCTGTAATTTTACTCAGAAAAAGGAAAATTTATGGATGGAGGGAAAATGGTGAATTTCTCAAATAGAAAAAAGATCAAGGGAAGTCTTTTTTTTTTAATTTTTATTCTATTTACTGAATCTAATTAGTATTGCAGAACTTCTTAGTGACAATATTTCATGCTTTTTTTTTTTTAGTTATGAACTGGATAATCAGCTACTGTTGAGTATAATTGTGCCTATCCAAACTGCATAGATTTAAATGACCTAGAGGTTTTTTAACCTTATATTTTTTCACTGGTCAAATTTGTCTGCTCCTAATTTAGAATTTAAGGTTGTTAAATCTTAATGCAAAAATGCTGATCAGCCTTGAGCTTTAATTCTTGTATACAAGGCACAGACTTGCTATGGAATATAAACAATGTATGTGGTAAGAAAGAACCTACTTTATACTGTGTTACTAACTCGACAGATATTTGGTTTGCTCTATATTTTACCCCCTTTTTATATCTGTGTAAATGATGAAGCTAAATTAGAATATAATCTAGGATTCTCTCAGATGCTTACAAAATATAGATGAATTATTTATTATCATAAATGTATTATTATAAATCACTGGAAAGAATAGAGTCTTTTTGTGGGTTTGTTTGTTTGTTGGTTGCTTGCTTGCTTGCTTTTCATTTTGTTTTTAAGTGCAGGTGCCAGTGAATAAAATGAGGAAATAAAACTAAGCACCTGATAATCTTTCATGTCATAAAACGTATTTTCTACACTTACCATATGGTCTACCTAGAGATACTGATGTACCTCTATAAACAGCACAGGTGTATCTGCAGTAAAAAGGGGTTAGAATGAGCAGAACCTATCCTCTGCACTTCTAAAAGGAAAAATGGGATTTATTTTACCTGTAAAGCAGAATTTCCCTGATACTTCATCTTTTCAAGTTACTCCAAGTAACCATATATGCGTCAGAGCCTAAAACACAGTCACATCTGCTGCTTTGCAGCAGAGAAATCATTAAATACATTCACATTTCTAAAAAATAGAATTAATTCAAACTTCTGCTAGGAAAGAGAATATTTTCATCTAAAATCAATGCTGAAATTCCAAACTAGACTCCTGGATTTATAAATTACTTTACTATGATCGTACCTATGTACATGTGGATATTAATTCACATGAAGGTATTGTGTGATCTTGAAAGCGTTCTTCTCACCCTTCTCACTGTGAAAAATAAATGAAAATAAAGAGAATAAGAGGCTCTTACCCTATTTAAAGAGTTGTAGAGCTACTAAAGTAGAGCAATTACAGAACAGCTATCCTTGTATGAGACCAGATCAATACGTCTTTTGTCATACATCACCAGCTACCATTGAAAATTTTTATAAAAACATATTTCTTTCACACTGTACAAAGGAAACAAAACAAAAACCAAAACAAAATAAGAAAGAAAAGAAAACAAAACAAAACATACTGTACCTCACGTACCAGTGAATGAACAAGGACTATTTGAAGACAGTAGCCAAATGTGATCTTGGAATGATGTTAACATAGACCTCAGATGTTTCTTCCATTACAATAATTAATGTGAAATAAATTTCCCTTCTTCTTTTTGAATGTACAATAGACAACAAATTAAGCTTGCAAAAATTGCAGGTTTCTGAGTATTCATTATTATGAAAATACCTTTCATTAATAATTTTATTCTGGCATGGAGATAAGCTTTCCCTTTGGATTTCTAGCAAGCTTTCCAAATTGCAACTTATAGGAGAGAAAAATAACAGGAAAGCAGGAAAACTTTCTATAACTAGTTTTCAGCTGTGACTTTCAACTCTTGACCTAGAATATTACTTCTGGTTATACAGTAGCAAATGTTTTTGTCATTATTTTATTAAATTTCATAGCAAAGGAAAGGAACAGTGCATCAATGCTTTATGTTTTCTTCAGGGGAAAAGCAAGCCTGGGTCACAGAGAGCCAATGGGAATATATACTGTATGCATCATATTTATTCTGTTTGCAAACACCAAGTGATTGAACATCTGCAAGCTTGTATTTAAAGAAAAAACTTTCCCAGACAGTTTGATAGCTTTTACATCTGTAGCAATGCACTGTGAGCTGTATTAATAACTCTGCCCAAGTTAGAAAAAATGTATTTCTGTTAGTACTTCTTTCCTGGGCTAACTTCTTTGAGAAATCTATTCAGAATTTCCAAAACAATAGTTTTAATCCAAAATTTATGTTCTCTTTTCTTTTTGTGGTTCTAGAAAACACGGAGTTCAGATTGAGAAGTAAAATACAGCTTCAAGGTACTGGCTTATTCAGAGGACATTTAAAAATGAGTTAGAAAGACACAACATCCTTGTTTGATTGCCTTTTCTATAAGAACATTCTTCTCAATTATTTAATATCTTTTCAACTCTGCATTTCTTGACTGGAAACTCCAGTACTGAATGTGTAGGGTAAATCTCAATACATATTTATTTTCACAGAAACTACTGAGCTTTATTTGGCTCTTTTCCACATTTTGCATATTCCTTGCCACATGTTCTGCGTGCTGTGATTTTAGATGGAATCCAGTGGGAGTTCAGAATACACTGGGTGGGTTTGTAAGGCATAGAAATGATTAGAACACTTCTTCCAATATAAAGCAGTGATGTTTTCATTTGAAGTCATCACAAAAATTATTGTTTTATCTTGAGTAATTTTAATGCACATAGTTTCTTTTCTGAACTACTGGAGTCTATGTCTTTCCTTCTGGAGAGAAACTACTGTTGTAAATACATTATAGCAAATACATTGATTTTTATCTTACATAGACACATGACACTTTCTCACTTCTAATTTTCAAAGCAATTTGGTTAAAAAAAAAAAAAAAAAAAAGTGAGAATAAAAATGTGAAGAATACATTCCTTGTGGGTGGTTACATCCTGTATTCCTTAGAGGGGGAGATGTGGAATCCTGTGTAAAAGACTCCTTAAGACACACCATGCGCTAACAATGACTGGGTAGAACAGGAAAGCTCTTTTGTTTCGATTTTAAACTCTGTGCTGCACATCTACTTATCCTTGACGTACTGGACAGCTTCTGCAGTTCCTGGACTATTTATTTTGCAGGTCACAAAGCTTTATACATGAATTTCATCATCAAATTTAATGATCTGTGAAGGAGCTCTAACTTACTGACTCATCCAAGCTTTATTTCAAGACTCGTGTGACTGCTTCTGCCTTTCCTTATAGTTTCATTTTCCTTTCATTCATTTCAAAAATTCTATTGTTAATTATAGTTACTATTTTTTTTTTTTTAAAGCAAAGAAATGTAAATTTTAAATTAAAGAAAAAACAGTTTTTTGACTGATCTGTATTTGATAGATTTACAAGGATCTTTCCTTGGAGACAAAAATACAGATGAATATAACAGAGTACATTTTGTTCTCATGGAGAGCTCCTATTAAAATGCTTGTTGGAACCCCTATGTCTTCTGCCAAATACAAATTATATTTTCCAAAGTGACCTTCTCTGCTCGCTAGTCCTGGAAGTATAAAATAGGTAATCCAAACATCTTGTTTTCTCAAGGAAGTATTATTCTATTAGAGGTGAGGGGACTAAAATACATGATGTTCTTGCTAATAAATTGAATACGGTAAGTTTTGGTCAGCTTGCTTTCTCCCTAGGCACTTTGATCAGATGTCTGAATTCTAGTAGGAGGAATCCTTGCCATAATGGCAGAAAAATGCCATTCTAGAAGCTATGATTTTATTCTGCACAGATGAAAATAATCATGTTCAATGACTGCCTCGAAGGCCCACAGTATTTTCCATACATTAGCAGATACAAAAGCTGCTTTCTACTGTTTTGATGTATAATATGAGAATAAATTTAAGGTCACTGTAAATTGAAAAGAGCAATTAAATCTCCATGAAATTAAAATGACACTTAAATATAATTAATTTATAATTCAGCTTTTAGAAATTAATTTTTGAGGGATAATCTTTTTAAACATCACCAAAATACAGTGAAAATGACTAGCTGTTATAAAGCAAGTATTAGTTCATATTGTCTAGAAAGTGATATTATACTCTTGGACACATAAAGAAATACTAATAATTTTTTCATTAGTAAACAGTATTAGCATGAGTGCTTCTCTCTTGTTCATATGTAGCTTCTACTGAGTCAATGATTAATACTTTATAATATAGATAAGAGAATAAGATGCTACACTAGATAAAGTCAACAAAAAGCACATATATCATCCAAAGAAGAAACAGAAGTTGCATTCTATTTCTTCTAAAGTGATACTTTTCAAATTTATGGCACAATGAACACATTCAGTTTTCTTTTTAAAAGTCAAATTATTATGTGTTGCAATTGTCCTTTTTAATTGATTTTTGATATTTAAGTATGCTGATCCCAGGATCCCTCATCTTTTGTTGATTCTCTGTTCAGTGTCATTGATAACAAAGTTTGCTTGCTTTTGTTTGTAATGTTTAGTAGAAAAATGCTCTTTTCATGTCATAAAGCAACCATAAGACATAAATTGGCAAGCTTTTCCTTTCAGGCAATGTTAAGCCACTAAAGTAAAGTAATAAGCATACATTTCAAATTTGTTGCAGGCTCTGGGAAATAATAAAGGATTGTGTTAGCTCAGTTACTAAACAGTGTGCCCTCTGGAAGCTGTCTAAAACAATTTAATGAACTTTCAAGACTTCAGAGTGTCATTCTGCCAGTAGGCCAGGTGTTCCATATATCTGTCTCAAAACGCAATATGTCATTGTCACTCTTATCAGTTACGTTGGCTGTCCTCATACAGCAGTATCCTCAGTATATAGATAAATATCAAGTGAAGTTTCTGAGGAACAGAGAGTTAAATAAGCCATGCACTTGGGAAAGCCATATAAAGCGAATAGAATTGACTCATATTCATGCTAGTATGTTGATATACTGGATGTTGCTATCCTTTTGTTAAATCTGAACTTACTTAGTTCACTAGTGAATGGAAAGGATTCTGTCTTGTTTCCCTGTCAGTTTTTTTTTTTGTTCAGAATAGGTTCAGAGTTTCTCAAAGAACACGCTGAAGACCTGGCACTGGGGAACCAAAGTAATGTGATTAGTATTTTCCCACAAAGGACGTAATAAGCATCTTGGTTTTGTAGCCTTCATGAGATCTCATGGAACATAAATTTAGAGAGGGAAGATAAGGTACCCTTGATAATAATTTTATTACTGAGAGGGACAGTTCCAAACAAAAAAAAAACAACACTTGTTTTCAAATGATGAAAGCAGAATGCTAGATGTAGGACTAATGACTCTGTAGAGATGCACTGCAGAAAGAGATGAGGTAGTTATGAAATAAAAAATCCCCACATTTGAAGGAATTGTTAAGATGAGGAAGATATTAGACCAACATTTAAAAGATTAAAGGGTTGCTCAAATAAAGATTTTCCTGCTTGTAAAGTACTACCTTTCAATTAAATTATTTTCATTGGAATAAAATGAAGTACTTAAGTGTGTGAATACAAGTGTTAAAACAGACGTGTGGCTCCACCTCAGCTCAGATTGGACATGGCAGAGTGAGATACGACTTTAAAAATGTGACTATACTAAACAGTTCACTCTTTTTTAAAAAAGGGCTGAAATATTTACTCTTCATTAATAAACATTTTATTATTTTACCTAGTGATAAACAGTATCCTTGTCTGTTTGTTGATGATCCCACAGGGAGTTTTATTTTGATACAAGAGGAATTGTTCTGTCTTTTGCTTCATCAATACCAAATTTTTGGGGGTGCTTTTGTCCTCAATAAGCACACTACCTACTTCAAGAAAATTAGCTAAAATTTCTAACAGCATATTGAGGAAAAAGATCTCCTATATTTATGGACCTCTTCATTCAAACAAGTTTGTTAAAGTTGGAAAGACAGTTCTTAGAAGCTGGCCTGTAATGAGTAGAATATTGAGCTACGGTAAGATATATCTTTAGTGAATGAAATTTTCTTTTTCTCAGAGCACTGTTGGTACTTTGTATAGGAGTCTTTTTTGAATGGAAGGCTATTGTTCAGGGTAATTGTGTCCAATCTCCTTATGTATCTCCTCTACTTGACATTTATGTTAACTTATAGTAATAAAAATATACAGAACATGTGCCATTCAGTGTTAAATTTCAGATTCTTCATAAAATGTCTTCTAAGATTATGCAAAATGGTAATGAGAAAGCTGTAACAGGAAAACAAAGTACAGTAAAAGAAAGATGTCAGGAGACTAGACATTGTGTCTTCTATCCCTAAATGGTATTTCCTAGTCAAGAAGACCAGAAGCATAACAAGAAATGTAATTGCCATTATTAGACTCAGATTTTTCTCTTTTGCCTCTGGAAAAAAATCTGTGTTCTGATATTTTTTTTTTGCAATAAATGCAACCCCAATATATCTTGGTCAGGGGCTCTGCAAACCTTTCTAAGAAATCTAGTGTCTGAGATAGCATTATCACTTTTCAAAACTGTGGAGATGAGTTTTACCCTAGTTAATTAGGGTCCTCCAAGCAGAAGCTGAAAAGGAGACAGAAGAATCAGAACGCTGATGGAACAGCAGTGCTACATCAATAAGGGATAGAAGCAGCGTGGCCATATCTGAAATTTTTTGTTTATTTTGTTGACTGCTTTTCCTGGAATCATTTCTAGTATCATTTTGATGTTTGAATTGAAAGATAAATTAGAACTGAGAGTAGGAAGTCAGTAAGGAAATTTCCTATCTCTTCATTCAATTAAAAAGATTTTTCCAAATTTAAATGATTTTTTGTATAAGTTTTATTTTCCAGGCTTAAACTTCTGTTAAATAGTTAGGGCTAAAAAGGCTGTATTCACAAGATCAAAGAGTAGGAGAATTTTGCCTTGCATTGTAAAGTTATGATCTTAATTTCAGAGAAAAAACCCTTGGAATCCTGTTTAACCTCTAACTCATGCGATCAGCTCCAAACTGGATGTCAGGCTAAGCTAGTAAGTTTTCTAGTTCACTGCCTTAAGGGCTGTTCAAAATTCAGACTGTCAGTCTTCTAGTTGAAGCTTTTTGTTTGGCATAAGTATTTATTTATAAACAAATTTTATGTTAGCGTTTGTTTCTCCTTCACCAAATGATGGCATAACCACTGATCTGTAAAGCAATTAGCTCTCTTTCTCTATTGTGATTAATACTGAGTCACTCAAGAGGGGCAGGGGCCTATTTCAACTTATGCTGTAGAACAGACAGTATGGCTTGTAGCTGAAAAGTATGTTGAGGAAATTGTAATGAACTTTCTGACCTTTTATATATTTGTATTGGTCTTCTGTGTGTTTGCGACATTACCTTTCATCAGACTCACTTTTTTCAAATGTTTGTTCAGCTTTTGTTGATGAACCTCAGTAGTGAACACTTCCCAAAGGAATGATAATTCTGAGGTGCTCATACCAAGAATTTTCTTCAGGATAGGAAGCTGCTGCCCCAGTGTTTTACCTATGTACAAATGAATATGTATAAATATAGGCCTGAGGCTGAACACTGGGAGACAACAAAAAGGAGAAGTGCTAGTAGATACAAAGCTATGACAAGATCAAAATCAAAAACAACAGAATAAACAACAAAAAAACCCAAATGTTTTTATTAAAAAAACACACACACAAAAAACAGCAATACTTAACAGGTGTGCTACCATGAGAATTCTTGTGGAAAGCATTTCTGTGAAGAAAAAAGCACAGTAAGTTCTCTTCTTTGTGCCTTTTAAGAAATAAGTAAGTAAATCACTTTTTTCTTACCTGTTAAAAAGCGAGGTGCTTTACACCTATAAAATAGCATAATAATTAAACAGGTGAATAAATCTACCACACATTATAAAGCATTTCAAAGTATTTTTTGGTCATTTGTATTAGTAGAATAGGCTTCCTGAGAGTGCATTATGCATATAGAGATATTAAAGACCAACTGAAAAATGTCGCATTTTGCCAAGCCCACAAGTTTTGGGAGTAACAGATTTAATTTCTTCTTATCATCAGTCTAAACAGTAGTCAGTAGTATTATATACCAAACTTTAGTACATCTATTATAAAACAAAATGGAAACCATCAAATATCACAGAAGTTCATCCTGCAATAAGCTGTACCACTGTGGTTATATAACAAACATTGTGTGATGAATCAGACCTAAGGAACAAAGATATTCGTCTAAGTAAACTGCCTGCATGATCTGTGAGAACAAATGTTAATCTTCTCTCCCCTGCTTGTAAATCTATGTCACTTTCTGTGACTTTCAACAAATGAAAGTTGAAAGAGTTACACAGAACTTTTTACTGCTTTACTATTCATATATATCATATTGCATTTTAATTTCATGCTGACAATTTTAGACAAATCTTTACTGGTTAATTTGACTACTGTCCTTTCAGGTAGTGGACATACAACCAGTCTTTCTGAAGGTAATTACTGAATCAAATAAAATGGAAATGGAAACAGGTAATTACTCAAGAACCCATGAGTAATAGCAGGAGGTAATTATTCCAATATCTTCATGCTTTAACTCAAATTGCAGATGGATTGCCACAGCCTTGCTTTAGGAAAGCCTGCAGTGTCACTACATTTTTAAAAGGATGGGAGAGAATCACTGCTTAATTGAGGGTGCATTTCATACCATAAAAGGAAGTATAGTCACATAAACACTTTAATTTGATAAAATAATCTGCAATTTTGACAGGCCAAAGTAGTGCAGTGGAAGGAAAATGCAGCGCTTCATAAAAGCAGATTTTTACTCTGTGCAAAGTTGATTAGAAAAATAAGATTCATTAAAACACGGATGGAAAACATCTGGTTATATGGCAGATGGTAATTCAGCAATCAACACATCCAACTGCTAAACGAATGGACTGATTTAATACAAAAAGTATGGCTTTCTCTCTTCTATGGCTCATTCATTTGCCGATTGTTGTAATATTTTTTTTTATATTAAACCGAGTTATTCAACAATTCAAAATGATTCAAGTCTTCCTTCTCCCCCTTGTTCCTGGCATATACCTTCTCTATTCTTTGTTTCAGCTTTGCTGCTGAAACAAAAAAATATGATTCATCTTTAATGCAGAAAAGTGGAAAATTTGTGTGTCCTTTCCAGGCATTATTATACACTGAGCCAAATTTTTGGCTACAGTTAACATTTATTTCAGGGAGTTTAAATGATTTTTTCTGATTTCCCCTATATCGTGAAGTTGAACATAGTGATGCTTTCTGAATTCCTAGAATAATTTCATAATTGCAAGTATTGCCATAAAGATCTCTTCAGGTACTCTTGTAAGAAACATAAATGATTTCAGTTAATCCCACCCTTAATAACACTTTAATAAAACAATTATGAAGCTCTTCACACAGTGACTTTCATGGAGGCTAGCAAAAAGTGTCATTATACATGGATCAGAAGTCTTGTCTTGGCTCTTGATTATTCATTGCAGAAGCATGTGTTCTGCCTCATATTATACTTGTGCAACATCATTGCAAACTAAGGGCTTGTAAACTGAGACCTGAAGAGAGAATTTCATGTGTTTGCTCTGCATTTATATTGCTCAATTGCAGTGCATCAATTTTTCTGTTTTGTTCCTCACTGTCAGTATGTGTAGCAAAAGTCCTTTTAAATACTTAAAATCTGACACTTCTGTTTCTTTAATGAGTGTAGCCATTTTGTGTTTGATCATGCAATTATTAGGAAGTAAAACTTGGAGCAGCAAAGGGAAACTTAAAAGGATATAGCCACTGGGTGAGAACATGACAAGTAGTTGTGTTTTGGCCCAAAATCTAAGACATTTGATGAAAATATTAACTTAATTAAGGATTCCTTTAGTGGAGGGATGTATAAGAGCCACAATAAAGGATTCCTTTGAGACATCTATTAGATGTTAGCCAACAGACCTAGATGTATTTGAAATAGAATACTAGCTTCAGCTACTATTTATTAGTACTAAATTGGCGAGACTTGTAGAATGCAATAATGTATTGACTTTGATGTTAATATGGATTAATGAACATCACAAGTACATTTGAAACAAACAAAAAGTTTAATGGAATAGTAACGGGGACTTATCAGCAACAAATCTATATCATGGAGTCGAAAAAGTAGTGGAAAGAGTGAGAAACTACAGAAGTCAAGTTTAATTCCACCTCACAACAGAAATTAAAACGTATAATAAAAGTCGAAATCTAGAAATAAAAATGAAGCATGAGTATTATTAAACATATATGTATATAAAGTATAATCAAGTTTTTTTTGTTGTTTATACCAACAAAATGAGAAAAAAGAGAAAGTGAAGCACCTGTCAAATTAGGATAAAAATGAAATATATTGAACTGTAGGATGAAAAAAAATCTTTAGGTTTTTTTTAAGGAAGAGTGATTTTCAGTGAAATTGAAATTCTTGATTGGGACACATAATGTCCTTTGAATCACCTAAGCTAGTGGTGCGCTGACTTTGTTTCTCTGACTCCGCAAAGCTTCCCACCCTTATCAGTAGTATTTCAGGAACTGATCCTTGAACTTCTTTCTCCTATTGACAAAGAGGTGATCTGATAAGCCAGCACAACTTCACAATGGATAAATTGTGCCTGACTAATCTGACAGTCTTCTACAATGGAGTGACAGCATTAGTCAACAGGAGAAGACAAACCAATGACATTTATCTGGACTTGTGTAAGGCCTTTGACTCAGTGACACATTACATCCTTATCTCTAATTTAGAGAGAGATGGATTTGAAGGCTGGGCTATTCTCTGGAGGAGGAATTGGCTGGATTGCCACAGCCAGAGCTGTGAGGATGAAGTGCATGCTCAGCAAGTTTGCAGATTACACCAAGTTGAGTGGTGCAGTTGGCATGACAAAAGGAAGGAATGACATCAAAAGGAACTTGAACAAAGCTGAGAAGTGGGCACATGCAGAGTGAGTTTCAACAATGCCAAGTGCAAAGTGCTGGACCCGGGTGAGGATAATCCCAAATGCACATACAGATTGGCAGAAAAATTTGAGAGCAGCCCTGTGGAGAAGAACTTAGGGACTGAATGATGGATGAAAAGTTTGGTGCAAACTAGCAGTATGCACTGTGTCCTGAGCTTCATCAAAAGAGGGGTGGTCAGCAGGGTGAGGAAGGTGACTGTCCTCTTCTCTGCCCTAAAGAAGCCCATCTGGAGTTCTGCATCCAGGCCTGGGCCTCCAGGACGTGGCAGACATGGGAATTTTGAAGTGGCTCCAGAGGATGGTCGTGAAGATATTAAAGTGCTAGAGCACCTCTCCTATGAAGAAAGGTTGAGGAAACTGGGCTTGGTTAACCTAGAGAAGAGAAAGCTCCAAAGAAATCTCACTGTGGCCTTCCAGTACTTGAAATGAGCTTATAAGCAGGAGGGAGACCAACTTTTTAATTAGTCTAATAGTGACAGGACAAGGAAGAATTGTTTTAATCTAAAAAAAGTGAAATTTAATTTAGTTGTTAGTAGGAAATTCTTTACTCAGAGGATGGTGAAGCATTGGAATTGATCATTCAGAGAAGTTATGGATGCCCTACCCCTGCAGGTGTTCAAGTACAGGTTGGATGGTGACCTGGGCAGTCTGATCTGGTAGGTGGCAGCTCTGTCCATATCAGGATAGTTTAAACTAGATGATTTGTAAAATCTCTTTCAAATCAAGCCATTCTATGATGTTATTCTAATATACAATGTAAAAATACAGTTAAATGAACATACTGCTAGTTAGGTCACTTTTTTTTTCCATGCTAGCGTACCAATACCATTATGTCTAAGAAGAATCTTTTCAAGGTTTTCAAAATCTCTACTCTGGAAGAGGGCATGACCAGAACCTAGCAAAATCATCTCCATCGATCAGGTATTTCCACAAGTGTTTCATTGATTTCAAATAGGCTTATCAGTGAAGAAGGCCTCTATACCACTGGTGGAGAAAAAGGAAAAAAATCTGACATGCAAGTTATTTCCAAACTATGTCAAGAATTTAGCATATTAAACATTTGACTATATTTCTGGAATTGTTCTGTGTAGGATTCGTGTACCATGTAGACATCCTTAAACATCATCCAGAACTGACAGCCTGAGTCTGAAATTTGTTTGATGCTGGGTTTCTGCATCCCAAGACCCTAGTTTTGGTATAGTTCCTTGTTTATGGATAAACTTGAGCACATCCATTGCTTTTAGCACATTTCTTCTTATACAAATGATGAAGGTATAAAGTGGTTGAAAAAATAGCACTGGACAGGCTTTCTTAGTTCATCTCCCAAAACAATTTGAAAACTATTGTTGGGTAAGCGGAGTTTTGTAAAACCTGTTACACAGTTGGTGTAACTGTGCATAAGCCACTTCTCAAACAGAAAAGTTTCATTCCTCCTTTTCCAAAGACCAATCATAGTCAGGGTACTCTTATTTGGAATGTGGTATTTGCAAATAATTTCCTTTGAAGTAAATAAGTGTCTCATCAAGAGAAATGTTTTGACCAGGAATTTTTATTGACTGGCATGTTTCAGAGATGTGATCAATGAGTGGGCACAGCTTGAAAAACCAATCAACCTTTAAATGGTGAAGAACCTCGAAAGATTGTTCTTGTATTGTTGCAATTGTTGAACAGTACAAATATCTTTTCTCTTTAAGCAAGAAGGGGAATAGACTTTTCATTAGATCATTATGAAATCAATAGATTCTGTGCTTTTTTAAATTCCCTACTGATTAATATGGTTTCATCCATTTATACAGTCATTGTTCAGTGCTTTCCTTTTTCCTTCAAGATGTCCCTTTATTTTCATCTTTTGCAAATTGCCACTGAAGCTTTGTGTAAATACTTTGAAAAGTCTATTTACTGAAGTAAAATAAACTGTATCTTATCTTTTTTATTAACTCTTCTTCAAAGTATTTATGTTACTAATGCATAGGTAAACTTCAGTAATAACAGAAAAAATTTAGAAAGGAACATTTTGAACTACAGTAGATCATCATTGAAGAATAAAAAAGTTCTGTAAGAAATTCCCATACTAAAGCATTTGATATACTAAGATGGCATCATATTGATACGTTAATATGGCACATTGACATAGTGTCCTAATATGACACTAATAATGCTATTTGAGGTGACAATGAAATGTAGAACTGAACTCATGCAATTTCATGTGTCTGTAATACACACATCCCACCTGGAGATCCAAATCTCCTTTGCAGAGAGTGAACACAAAAAAGTTCTGGCATGCAGTTGATCTCATCTGTAATTACTTTTGCACTTCACAGTATTTCCCATTGGCCATACAAGTCACCATACACTTGTCTCAGATGTGGATATCTCCACTGTACAATCTACATTTTGTCCAATAACTTTTTTCTTTTTCAAACACAAGTGAAAGAAATACTATTGAGAAAGATCTTTTCTTGGAGGAGAAGCACAGACTATTCCAGGCTATTGTTTCATGGACAAATGTAAGGTTAGCATTTGACCTGTCTTCCACCTATGCAGCTCCACTGTGACTGCAGAATACTTCATTGAGTAGATCTTGAATTGTTATTAGTCAGATAAAATTTTAGTGTAGCTTTAAACCTTAGAAAATTATCATTCTTATTCAAGGTTGGAAGTTTATTATTATGTTCATTAAACACATACCTAAATTTAAGTAGTGACTCTTCAAAATTATACAAAATTATACAAAATTAATTTGTTCAGTGTGAAGTGAATGAGCATATCAGATTTATTTTCACACACACTTTATTTTTCACACTTTGATTTCATTTGAGCTACCTCTACTTCGTTATTGTTTTGTAACATGATTTTAAAGTCACCCACTTTGAAAACTCTCATCTAGCACTCTATCAGTCTCATGTGAATAAATCTGCTTAAGACACAAAGCCTGCTGAAAACAGTAGAATTCCACTGAGTCAATTAGATGCACATGAAGGGAGCACACTCCTCTTCACAATCAATGTTACAAACTTTCAAAACCTCATAACATTAAATCAAATTCAATCATGTGAATTCACGTATCTCTACACTGTTCTCAGAAGGATCATATTTCAAGCCCATTATACTCTGTTTTGAAATGGTTCAGAAATGTGGCTATAACTGAGGAAATTGTAGTTTTTCTCTTATTTTGTTCAAAATTAGCTATTATTCCAAGCTTTAAAAATCATAATGTCCTAACAATTGGCCCAGAGGAAATTTAATCCTTTGAGATGGATTCAGAGTCATAAGTAAGCATACAAACAGTTTATGTGCATAAATGCATAAAAAAACTATTTATAAAAATAGGCATGATGCACTACAAATGTTTTATAATATGACAGTAAATATACAAGAAAACAAAAGCTATAGAATGTGGACAAATCATTGGCAGACGAAATGAGACTAGAAGAAACCTGTCCAGAGACTACCAAGCCTGCAATTTACCACTTTTTGGCTGAGCAAAATGATGAAAGGAATCATAGATTTTACCTCCAATCTCAGGGTCCTATAATTCATGAAGACAATTCTGGTGGGAACATTCTGCTGGAATATGGAATATGGAATAAATTAAGGAAAAAAAGAAAGAAACTGGAAATATCATTTTCTGTCTGGAACATTTTGCTGGAACTGTTATTCCTTTTCTCTTAAATACAGAGGTAGAAGGTAGCATAATGAATTTTTCAGATTTGTAAAAATGAGATCACATCTCAGAACATGTTTTATAAACAATAAATGTGAACTTCCATACATGGATATAAATCTTCCTCACCCCATTCAACAGCATGTTCCCACTTCTTTAGAAGAGGTTTGAGGAAAGAGATAAGTTTCACTCTGCATTCAGAAGCGATGTGCCACTTACCACTGTATCCTGGTTTTGTAGGCAGAGTGAATCTAGTGAAGGATGAAATATAGCAGTGCTTTGTCCCACGGGGATAACTGTCTCACCGGAGCTGAATTTTCATCTTGCACAAGATCTATTTCTTTTGTAATGCTTTTGACCCTGGGAAATGGAAGGGCAAACAAAGAAACAGTTTGGGTGAATAGGTAAAAGAATCATCATATGATTAACTGGTAAGAGAGAGAATAAAGAAAAGAACTTCATCAAAACCTGTATATAGACTAGAATTACTGGTTAAAGAAGAACAATACATTTTAAAAGTAAAATTAAATGGACTACTTTTTCTTAAAGAATTCAGAAAAACAAAATATTTAAATTCTCCAGATGGAAAACAGCCAGCAAGAGTCCTCTGTTTCTGCTAGATCACACTTTCTCACAGCTAGTACACTGAAAGTTGACCATTTCAGAAACTGTAAGAGATAAGAACAGCAGCTACTCTGAGGAGAATAAAATAGAAATAATAAACTGCCCAAGAGTGAGAAGAAGTCAATTGAAGTTGATCAATTTGGACCTAGGAACAAGAACCTTGTCAAAAAAAAAAAAAAAAAAAGAAGTGTAATAACTTGGAAAATCCTAGAATAGGACAAGAAGGTGAAGGCAAGAATGCTTACATTGCACTTCCTCTTGAAAAGGGTTTCTTCCCTTGGTTAGAGAAATAAGGACCGATATGGGTCCCACATAAGAGGATGAAAAAAGCAAATATTAATTTTATGAGGAAAGTGAAAAAGAACAGCTGAGAGGCAATTTAGTGACCAATGGAACACTTTTTTTTGCAAAATTATGTTTTTCTGGTTTAAAGATAAAACCGTTAAATAAGTCAAAAGGTTGTGATCAGAAACTAGTTAATCAAGAACCCAGCTGGAACCATTACCTATATAGTTATCTCAAAACTGTTGTACAGGGATCAGCTCATACTAATATATTACAACCTTACTATAATGTACTTCAGATAGATAAAGATATATTTGCAAAATATATTTTCATGCTACTCAGATGAGTAGAAACACAACATAAGAGAATATTAGAAGAGAATATAAGGCTTGCACGTAAGGTCCCAGGTTCCATCCTCCCCTCTTAAGGCATGACTTTCTATGCTTATGAAGGTGCTATTCCACACCTTCAGAGGAATACTCTGAAGTCCACCTGCAATTTCTGTCCCATATAATTTGCAAGATATTTATTCTGCCATACTAAAACGTATTTCTGGGCTCAACAAATAACACATGGAGACCTATGAGTTTGATATTCACAAAACAACTAGACCTCATCAGCCCTGAGATGCTAAGAAGGAGTATTGAGAGATGGAGAAAACAATCTGATTTGTTGAAAGCTAAATCACATACAAGTCACATTATCTCTCCTGCTGTAAATGTTATTAGAAGGTATTGATTAATTTAACTTGTAAACATGCAGCAAATCAGGGCACTTGATTAAGGTTTAAAACCTTCTGCTTGAGTGGGAAGTTTGATATGTGACAGTGTTGTGGCCCTGGTTTGGTATATCTGTATAATTAAGCTAAACTGCCATTAGACTGAAATATTCTGGAAATATTTTTGAGTGTAAACAGCATACTAAAGCAAAGGCTTCTACATGGAATAGTACATATACAAACAGTTACCAAATATTGATCCATGTTTAAATTTTCTTTTTGAAGCAATCAAATGGAGAAAAATAGTTTTGGAGATTACAGTATGACTACGCCTGAGGATCAGCCCTTTCAAACCAGGATTGGCTGGACCTAGTGAGCTGAAATATTTCAGAAGTGTGGAAGTAGGTAAGACTGAGAGGAATATAAATAAGCCAAGGTCAGCTTAGGCTGTAGTCACAGTCATATTTACATCATGTCATATGTTCATAATATACACATTGCATGGACATTAGCAGGATCTTTATACAATGCACAAACATAGAAAGAGGAAGGTGAGAACAGGTCCAGAGTGGCCATAGTGCCCTTGTACAGTATCCACCTGATGTATGGATGTCATCTGGTGCTCTGCCTCTTCCACTGCTGTTGTGGTTCATCAGGAACTTCAGGCAGCAAGGATAGTTCAAGAAGGGCCTGGCAGTATTTGTTGCCAGGGTAAGTATGTTGTTGTTAGCCTAAGCCTATTGTTTTATATTTCACTTGTGGGAACAAACATGCATTAAATAGTTTTGGAAATGCAAGGTTTCTTCTCAGACTGGATAGCTGAAATGAAATGTGGAGGCAGCCAGTGAGACCAACATCCAATGCTATTTCAAACAACCGTGGCTATAATGCTTGTCCACACAGAAAGGGTAAGAGGAATTCAAGAGTTTTGAAATTTATATTAAGCAGGGATTTTTCCATCCAGAAGCTGAAGGAAGTCTAAATCAGCTTTCTGTCACTACTTTGGCAAACTTGTATGAGGACCACCCCAGTTCTGGACAGATCTTGGCAGATGGTGGCTGCTAAATGGACCGATAAAACTGTAATTAATGTAGGGGATTTGGCCTACTTTGTTACTGGCAACTATTTTCCCAACTTCTCAAAGTAGGCTGCCTAGAAGTAGAGGCTTGGGACTAACTGTCATAAAAATTAGCCATGAAAATTAGGAGAAAAACTGTTGTGGTTTAATCTGGCAGACAGCTCAGCACCACACCAGCAGTTTGCTTGCTCTCTCCCCGTGGGATGGGGAAGAACCAGAAAAAAAATATAAAACTTGTGGGTTTAGATAAAGGCAGTTTAATAGGACAGAAAAGGAAGAGATAATAATAATGTATTAAAACACAAGTGATGCACAATGCAATTGCTTACCACCAGATGACCGATGCTGAGCAAGTCCCTAAGCAGCAGTTGCCCTGCTGCCAGGTCCCCCAGTGCTGTTGCTCAACATGATGCCACATGGTATGAAATACCCCTTTGGCCAGTCTGAGTCAGCTCTCCTGGCTCTGTCCTCTATCAGTTCCTTGTTCACCCTTGGAAGGCCAGCACAAGGAGCTAAAATGTTCTTGATGGTAAAAGTTCTGCTCAGGAACAGTTGAAACACTGGTATGTTATCAACATTATTCTCATTTTAAATCCAAAATACAGTACCATTCCAGCTACTGGGAAGAAAATTTCACCTATCTCAGGTGAAATCAGGACAGCAAAAGTCAACTGCTGTAGGGATGCTGAACTGCACTGTGCATGGATGCATAATGCTGTCCTGGCAAGGTAATAAAAGCATGTTGTTCAACTCAATCAAGCTGGGTTACAGATACCCATGTAAATCAAGTTCGATTACATTTCACTGAATCAAAAGATCTCTGGCATTAATTCTAGCTCCAAGCACTTCAAGGATGACAAACACATTACTGGATATGAATTTACATGTATCAAATATATGAATATTCCTCATTTCCCACTAACAGACTTGAAATGCAAATAGCGCACACTCACTCTATAAGGAAAACTCTAAATAGGATATGTTGGATTTAAGCTATTGGTTAGGCAAGTCCCATTATTATTATGCAGCCAGTAGCACATCAATGTTAGGCCTGAATACATAAATTGATCTAGAATTGAACAGAATTGGCCAGAGCCACTGATACTTGAAGTGGCAAACTGCAGAGGAAAACATGCACAAGGGTTCTTTGTGTTTCTATGTGTCCAGACCTAATAACAAACTAACTAAAAACAGTTTCTTATACAGAATTATAGGTGTACATGCTTCATCTGAAATCTTTTCAAACTATGCCTGATTCTTGGTATGAATTATGTTTTAAGAGGGTTTCTTTGTATTTGTGCTCCAAAAGTATTTTGGAAAAAATACATTTAAAAAAAAAAAAAAAAAAAAGTATTCTGAGGGTTTTTTCCTTCCCTTCTCTCTTTTATCCATCAATTATTTTCTTCAACATTTATTATATGTTGTCAGTATCTGCAACTTGTCCTTGCATCTAACTTTCCACTGCTGTGAAGAATGTTTCAAAAAAGAAGAGAATCCTTTTATTATTTTCTGACATAAGGATTAGGAAAAAAACATAGCCTGATGGAGCTATTACCTTCAAGTACTTTGCCAATCTAATGCTAATGAAAGTTATTTCCTCCTGTAGTTAAAAATATGCTTTTCAAAGTAATCATTTCACTTCTCCAGTTACTTCTGATGACTCACTGCCCCAAGGCAGGGATGTACAGCATAGTTGGTGAAGCTCCCAACTAAAAGAATATTAAAATATACCTTTCTGTAAATCAGTGTTTCCCCACGTGTGAAAAACAATTAAATCCAGATAGAGGTGTGAATACGAAACTCTGAAATAAATTATATCCAAAGACCAACATACTAAATAACAGCTTCAACCACTAGAATTATGAAATTTGAATATGTGGGAAACCATCTTGCATGGCAGATAAAGCAAAGTAAGGGCAAATCAGTGTTTTGAAAAATACCTGGATACCTGCCTTAGGCTGACAGAAGTTTTGCAGCTCCTATTTATCTCCCTCTAAATCTCTAGGTTCTTATTGTTTTGATATAGTTTTGGTATTAGAATATTTTGTTTATATTTCATGTACTTTGCTTTTTGTTTTCATGGACTTTTGGACTTGCAGATCCTGCATTCTTGGTTAATCACCCCAAATTCTATTGAAGTATTTAGTGGATCTCAGAAGAATTATGATTATGAATAAATTAAGCCTGGCACTCTATAAGGACAAAAACTCTGGAAGACTTCTGATCAGAAAGAAGTCAGAAATAAATTTACCACTTTTCCAGGAATAAGAACCCATAATATTAAGGCAAAGGCAGCCCAGGCTGACAGAGTCTAGGAAAACTGACTGCTGAATACACATGGGTGAAAGACTTTGGGAAGCTAGTCAGAAGCAGGACGGTGGATGATTAAAGAAAAAAAATAATCACATAATCAAAACCTTCATGCAGTGGTGTCATCCCTGGGTTCTGAAACTTCCAGCAATAATTGAAGTGCTACTCAATTATCTAGAAAATTTCAGAAGCAGGCTTTCTGGTGGCAACATACCGTGCATTGTGTGGGAGGAAGCGCAACTTCTATTCTAACTGTGGTTTATTCACCTTCTGCTAAGAAGTCTCTGAAGAAATATTTTATTCGCAGAAGAGAACAAGAATCTCTTATAAAGTTCACTCTACCTCCAAACAGTGATGCATACATGAGCTCTGCTCACTGCTGTTCCTTCATGCTTTTAATCACTGAACCAGTCTGCTGTGACTTTGGGATTGTGGAGGTGGTATGTTGGGTCTGCGCAAAGCAAATTAGCCAGCACATGTGTAGGCAGTGCTTTACTGTAGTTAAGAGAGAGGTTTGTCAGCAAGCAGTAGGATGGGGGGATGAGAAAGGGGAAGGATCAGCTTGCAACTATGTGGTAGTGGAGATGGTGCCCTCTGTGTGCCCTGCCTGTGTTTGGGGAAGCTGCAACATTCCAGTAAAACATACAAGCAAAATACAGCAGCCTGGGTCTTTAGCTGGAGAAAATCGGGAGGGATAAGTTGAATCTCTGGATTCACCTTAGCTGAGGAACTCATCCTGTGTCTCTCCCTCCTCTTGCACCACTCTGCCAGTACTTCAAGGAATTATTGGAGCATCCCGATGTAAGCACATCCAGCTCTGAGATGAGTGGCAGGAGAAAGTTTTAGTATCAACTCTTATGCATTCAGTACAGTTCATATTTATATCTCACAATAAATGAATTTGTTGCAATAGAATAAATGAAGTTTTTATGTATAATAAAAGACAGTTATTTTCCTTTTTGAAGAAGATGTTATGGTCAGAGAACACTGGTACAATCTGATCTGAGAAACTTGGAGCCTCTGAAATTGTAAGTTACTGGAATTTACAAAGTCTATAACTTCCATATATTTTCAGAAAACATGCAAGTTTGCATGCAGGACATTTTTTATCTGTTCTGCTGAAAATACTGCCTAGACCAAGAAAAATCAGAAATATTTCACCTGTATGCACAGCACATTCCTGGTTTGAAATTAACTTAAATAAATGAGAAGCCATCGACTGCTGCAGTTAATTAATTGTCAAGTCCTTCTCGCATGAGTTTGTTTTCTTTTTTTTTATTTTTTTTTTTTTTTTTTGTTTTTGTTTTTTTTTTTTGTTTTTGTTTTTGTTTTTTTTTAAAGACAGGTTGAGAAATATGTATTCATCTGGAAAGTTTAGAATAAAAACTCGTTTCAAGCCAAAACAAAGCTCCTTGTCTATAATCCAGTTGCAAAAATTTAATTTGTGTTTTGGTTGATACCAGTAAGATTTATACTGATTGACTTTAAGCACCTAGAAACTAAAAAGCACATTCCTATGTGTGAAGCTCATTCCAGTGTGAAAGGAGAAAGTAACATGTCAGTGTGCAGGACTGAGATTTCTGTGCATGAAAAGGATGAAAAATGGCCTTTGTGAGATAGCATTTGCAACTCCTCAACTATTCTATGTGTATTCAATGGAAGATGGAGGAGTGATCATCCCAAAGCATCAGCATAGAGGCAGCAATTAATGGTAATGCCTTGACCATGCTCTCCTAAGAAACTGCATGATACAATCATATTTGTGATCTTATCATTTAGCAGGATTAGTGTTCTGTGCTGGTCCCAAGCTACTTGTGGGTGAATTGTTTCTCTCCAGAAAAAGCTGTTCAGCATACTTCCCTTCAGTATTAGAAAATTTCCAGTAATCAGTCCAAGATAGATGGGACGCCACTGTACATACAAAAAAATAATAATCAGAAGAATAAAAATGACCAGCTCTCCATATTTGAACTCCTAAAATAATGCTTCTAGGAATCATATCAATCTGACATTTCTCAATCTGAGCTTGTTCCACCTCATCTCCTCTGTTTCTTATTGCCATTTATACCCTTGTTTAAAATAGCAAAGTCTCCATCAATTTTATTTCCTTGTCATCAATTATTCCTCTCAGCCTTGAGCCATATTAACCAAAGTTTTCATACTTTCCATCCACTGTCATCTGTCTCATACTTAACTTTTATTTGCCCTTACAGAGCTCTTAGCAAGAAAAAAATTCAGCACTGGGAGTTCAAAATGTGGTTAGGAACCTACCCTTTTTTTTTCTACTAAGAAGTAGAATGGATTCTACTAATCCATGTATATAGATAATATGAGATATTAGGTCATCATCTTGTCATTTAGCTGCTTGTAAACAGGTAGCAGCACAGAAGATTCATTTTGTGAGATTTCCAAGTAGGTACACAATTTTTTTTTTTCCTACAGGGATAACACATTTTTAATGTTTCATGTTTCAGTTTGAAAATTATGTCATACCAATTACTGTACATTAAGCCACATGGCTTTGTCTCCTCTCTGAGTTAATTTGTGACAAAAAAATAATAATCCTTTCACATAGCATAGTACAGTGGGAAGGAAAGAAACAAAAATAAAACTCATTTTAAATACTAATTAATGTATGCATTAAGTTCTATATAGTAAGCACATATACAAGCATATTCAGACAGTTTATACTGTTAGCTTGGCTGCAATTGAAGGCATTTCCCAAACTAAGTTTTAGGCAGTGACTTCTAATTAATTTGTGGCTTAAAGTACATTCAGATCTTGCACAAACTCCTGTTCAGTAAGGAGTACTGTCTCAGGTTAGCATCAAAAGACTTTTTCTTGCCTTCTAAGGGAAGACCTTCTTGGGCCTACAGTTGGTTCTGACAAACCTGCACATCTTAGACACACGCAGGGCTCTGATATGCCTCTGTTCATCTCTTTGTGACCACAAAGATGCACTGAGTGAATGAAAGTGTTTTTAGATCTTACTATCCTGCTGTATGGTAATAACGATGGAAGTGAGTATGGTGGCATAAAAGGGCTCTGTCCTTCTGAAAGGCCACAGAAAGTCAGGATGTGATATGCTGTCTTTAAAACAAATGAAAAAAGTAACTGAGAGACATTTAGCTGCAAGCTAATAAGAGAGGAGATTACAGAAGTCTGGGTGAAGGAAGAGAACAGAGAGAAATTGATAATTCTTTCTAATAGTCTATAAAACTATTAAATTAGCATCCTCAGATTTCTGAGCAGTTCAGCATTTTGGGAACTGTTGTTGCTCTTATGGAAGCAAACGCAAAACAAGACTGACATAAGACCTTGGTTTGCTGGAGTTTTCTCTAAGGATATCTCAGCTCCTCGGTGTTTCTTGGAAGTTCCGGTTTTGCTTTGAAAATAGGGTACATCTTGGCTGAGGATCTAAATGAGACTTTCTTGCTTGAACAGGAATGTGTAATGATTGCAATGAATCAGGCCATGGTTTATACAAGGGCGTTTTCCCACTGAGGCTGATTTGCTCTAATGGCTATTGATTCACCAAACTCTAACTCGGAAGAGAGGAGGAGCTGTGAATGGAGCAGGGCTGGAGGAATTAAATTACCCTAATGTAACTTTTAATGGACCTACCAGCAGTGTCCACTCCTTCCAGAAGTCCCCCTGAACAGTCTCTCTATTTTCAGCCATTATCACAAGCAGTCACATTACTAATGCTGTGTATTGATAAAAGGATAAATGCTATTTTTGTTCTTGATGTCAGCAGTGCTGGATATCACGTTAAAGGCATAGATTGCTGAAGTTCTGTCCTTGAAATAGTGGTGGCTTTCAATTTCTTTCTCAGCATGTGTTTAAGTATTCCCAAGAGCCCCAAACTGCCTCTGGTTGCTTCCTGTTTAAATAAAAGATGATTCCTCTTTTTATTCTGTGGAATCCATTCAAAGGAAAAGGTCATGCCCAAAGGGAAAAAGCAATTTCCTTATTCTTCATTTCAGACCTCTAGGGATTTGTAATTTCAGTTTCCCAGAACAGTCTCCACTTTTCTAAATTGATATTCTTTGTTAATTTTTGGAGTGGAGGGTCATGTTTGTGTAGTCCTAAAGCAAAACCTTTCCAGTATTTATGTTTGTTAAACCCATGTTAACTCCAAAATACAGGATGCCTGAGATGTCCACAGATTAAATAGAAATATCATTAAAATAATTTCTTTAAAACTTCCATTGTTTCACTTGATGTCTGACACCAACAATTCTAAGTCCACCTTTATTTCCCTCTTAATAAGGGGAGGCCATGCAATATTTCACAGGGAGGGATTCATGTTTAGTAGCAAACATTTCTTCAGTGATGACTATAAGGCTCTGTTTTTTTAGAAGGTTTCAAAACATTTTTGTCTGAAAAATGAGGCGACCCAGCCATTAGCCTGATGGGGGATAATTATTCCAGCAGTCTGCAGCGATGCTTAAAAATAGATTTGTTTTCCAGATGATGTAATAAAAAAAATATTGTTTTGAAAAAATCTATTTGTCTCTCTCTTTTTTTTCCCTACTTTTTTGTATGTTATGTCTTACATCAATGAAACGAGATTAATGACAATGGGAATAGAACAAAATATTCAGGGCTAAGCCCTTGTGGGCATAACAAGCACTATAAATGGGTCTAAGTCCATTGATTTCTGAAGAACTCTAATCCTGGGAATGAACTATTACATCTCAAAATTATTAGATGAAATTTCTAGAAATATATATATTTAAAGAATGGATCATAGATGAATTTGTACTCATGATGCAGCTAGTTGCCAGAATAAATTATGACATATAAATATATATTTAATTTTTGATTATAATAATATCCATTATATGGATTATAATAATATCCATTATTGTTCAACTAGCTTAACAAAAAACATAGAATTTTTTTTTTTTTTGCTGGGGTCTGAACTTTACCTGAATTTTCCCTTATTGTTAGTTTGCAAGGAAAAGATGTTTTCTGAATATCCAATCCTGCCAAACCAACAAGTATGTAGAATATCTTCTATTATGATGATTTTAGACTTTTTTTACTTTCCTTACAACCTCTTTTCCCCTCTCCTTCCTTCATACATAAATTTCATTTAGATGTCTGGAAGTATCAAACTCATTAGGATCATGATGAGAGGCATTTGGGCACCCTTTGACTCCTTAGACTGTCCCTTCTTCTCTTTGGGCTTTGTCACCAACATTGCTTTCCCTCAAAGAATGGCTGACATGAACAGGGACCTCTGAGTCCATCTGGCCCAACCACTGTTCCAGAGCAGAGTGCTCAGCACCACGTCCAGACCTCTTTAGATCTCCAAGGAGATTCTACAATCTCTCTGGGAAGACCTCACAGCTCTCTGATCTTCTTTCATCCAGGCATGCTTTAGTTTGTATGATAAATTGTCCTCTTGTGTCTACTGTTCCAATATTTGTTTTCTTCTCTGTTTCTCCCAATACTTTCTGAGCTCAGAATAACAGCACAACAGGAGAGAAGGAAGGAGATTTTGGACATTTCCCAGATGAGGTGGGAATGAAGCTTCCTGAAGAAGTATGAGACAAGAGTTTGTATTTAGGCCCTTACGCTCATCACTGCATGTCTTGCAGTGGCCCACAGCACAGTTTGCAGTCTGCTCTCTAAAGGGATTCGTTTTCTGACTGCCCAGTGTAGTGAAGGCTTATCTATGTTAGATACAATTGCAAACACAGAAGTTACTCTCACATGATGATGGGAGGAATTACAAAACAAGCTGATCAAAAATGTTTCAAAACAGTCACTAAAAACTGCGTTTTTAAGCTTTTGTAAGTAAACAAGACTAATGAACTTTTAAAAATAAAAAGTTGTTTTAGAATTCTCTAGATAAGCTTTTGTATAATGTGGCAATCAGAAAGGAGAACTAATGGCCTACAATCTACTTTTCTTCATGTAACATTAAGGACATGCATTTTTATATCTAGGCTACCTCTTATTCTTATCACATACAAATCCAGACTGATTTCCTCCTACAAGTGTATTAATTATTTGAAGTATCTACAGAAAACTATAGATTAACCGTATAAAGATCATAGTTCATTTGTGAACTTTCTGCCTAACTTTCTACCTTTTCTGTTTGTTTGTGATGTATGTGAATGGATGACTTAATCATTAAAGCTACTAATGGAGCATGAAACCATGTTATAAGCTTTCCTTATAAATAATCATGGAGGCTAAAGAAATCATCACGGATGTTAAAAAAACCCTACAGATTTTTGGCATATAAAATACACTATGTAGTTGAGTGGAGTCTTCATGGATAGTAAATAATGTGAGTACACAACCATAGCAAACCAAACTAACAGTCTCTGTGGAGATGTGATGAATCAGGCTTCTTTGACTATGTGAATAATTCTGACTGAAGCTGTGTAAGAGAAATTGTTCTGTTAAGCTGAAAGAAATTTCACAGAAGTGCCATCCTAGCTATGTAATATTCTTAATCTGCCTATGATTATTGCTGCTTGGCTTGAATGGATGAGATCTGGGCACATGTGTGCATGAGATAGATAACAAGAAGGATGACAAGTGACAAAATATGCCAAAGAGAAAAAAGGGACTGTTGCTGTCCCATCCGAGGAACCGAATGTCATCAAAGGCTGAACAGCTGAATTTTCACCTACTCTTTCTAAACTTGCATTTAATGCCCACATAATTGTATGCAATTACAAACCCATTTGTACACCTAGATGAATAATCAAATGAATATGAAAATATTCACATACACATTTACAGTTTGGTTTACAAATCCGAATGAAATATAACCATGTGAAGCAGCCTCTTTTCAGCACTGACTCAACAAATATATTCAGAAACAAAACTACAGATAAACCCATAAACCTCAGGTGTCATTTAGGGGCAACTTGGCAGTAAACTGCCAGTCTCAGACCCATCCGGATAGGACCGGTATCTCTATCAGGAATACGCTTCCCTTCGCCACTTTTACTTTGCCTAATGAACAAATTGTTCAATGACATAAGCCAAATGCTTGTAAAACTCTAGACTTAAGAACTTGCAGCATATGTGTCCAGTTAGTTCCAGCCAAAACAGTCTAATTTGCAGAAAAGGGTACAGAATTTCAGTGTGACTCATCTGAGAGGATGATCCAAAAGAAAGCAAGCTCTAGCTCAAGTGCTAGTCCTTATTCATCAGATAGCATTTTTGGGCTATTATGGGTTTAGAGTTATTCATTTTATACTTTAAATTTTGCCTACCAACTTGAGGCCCAGATTTTCCTTTGGGATTTACTCTACCAGTGGATTGGGACTAGATCTTTAAGATCTCTTCCAACTCAAGCCACTTGATGATTCTTCTGTTTCTCCCTTTTTGAAAAAGTAAAATTAATAATATTTATATAAGTTAAGGCTTAGGAAAGAATAAATGAATTACACAAAAAACAAACAATGGGCTCTCTGACCTTTCATCCATTTCTAGTGAACAGAATTGAATGTTTTGCTATTTTTAACATGTGCAGTCGCCCTCTAGTGATCACTTAGGCACTACTTAAGCCATTGAGCGCCGTTGTTAATGCTGCAATATGATCATGCCTCGTCTGAATTAGTAAGTTAAATACTACTTTTCTGAAAGAATGGTCAGGCACTGGAATGGGCTGCCTGGGGGGTGGTGGAGCACTGACCCTGGAGGTGTTCAAGGAACGTTCGGATTTTGTGTTGAGGGACATGGTTTTGTGAGTACTATTGGTGATAGGTGAATGTAAGCCATTAAAACTTCTTCTCTATGTTGCCAGTTGTTAGCTGTTTCTCTTGGTCTGTGCCTTCAGTGTTACAAATACTATTGTGGTTATGAAAAACATTGGATTTTTTGTTTTTCATAGTATTGCAGAATCCTTAGTATTGGAAGGGCCCTTCTGAGGGCATCTAGACCAACTCCCTGCGATGAACAGGGGCACCACATCTAGATCAGGTTGCACAGGACCTTATCAAGCCTCATTTCGAAAATCCAGGGATGGGGCATCAACCACATCTTTGGGCAACCTGTTAAAGTACCTTACCAGCATCAGTAAAATACTTTTTCCTTATATCTAATCTAAATCTACACTCTTTAAGCTTGAAGCCATTTCCCCTTGTTCTGTCACCACAGACCCTGCTAAGGAGTCCATCCCCTTCTTTCTCCCTTTTAGATACTGAAAGGCTGCTATCAGGTCACCTCACAGCCTTCTCTCCTTCAGGCTAAACAGACCCAGCTCTCTCAGACTGCCATTTTTGTTTTATTTTGCTTTACTTACATCTAAAGTAGCACATTCAGGCCTAATGTTTTAGCTAATGTGGATTGGCCTTATTAGTGTGAAAAGTTTAAATTTGAGGGGCTTTTTTTCTGTCTTTTAGGGAAGATGTATCTCTAGGGATTGTTTTTCTGCAAATAGAGCAATGATGGTCAGTTTTCATGAAAAAGAAAACTAAATTTGTCTGCTTGCAACCAAACGAAACCAAACCATAACAAACTAAAAAGCAAATTAAAATTTCATAAGGTGGGGATATGTCTATGGGAGGGATTGATTATCACCAAACAGTAATTTTCACATAATTCACATTTTGGAAGACAGTTTCAAGTGGGTATATATATTCAAAAAGCTTTTCATTCTGATACTTGACATCTCAGGTATGTTTCCTGGCTGTAGTAATAATGGATAGCTCTTAAATAAGCACTTCAAATCTCTAGGTGCTGAATAGCTTCATGAAAGTGATCAGAATAATTATTTTTATGTTCATCTTGGATGCTAAAAAGCAAAGATAAGTACTTTACTGACAGAACTCCTAGTCTACTGGGAATAAAATCCAGGAATGTTAACAGTCAAAACTTCACTGCTATTTTTTTTTTTTTCTTAAATGTGTGTTTGAGTAATCGAAATTGATGAATAAAAATGGTAAAAATAATAAAAAATGCAAGCTTTTAAAGTATAATTTAATTTTGCTAATTCTAATGTTGTATTTTAAATTATGCTCTAGGAAGGCTAGAAGCTTCCTTCCCTGAAAATGTCATCTGGAAGAAAATATTTCTGTGTTTGATTTTAAATATGGCAAGAAAATATAGATGTTTTAAAAAGGGATCTTTCAGAACAAATTGAAATTAATTGCATGTCTCTTTTTTGAAGTTTCTTGGGAAAGAAGCTGAGGGGCAGAGATGTAAGACATTTTGTTCTACTCCAATCAGTACGCACTAGCTCTATAGATTGTGTGTGTTTTTGAGATTGAATATGTAAGCAATTAAAAAAAAGGATGATGTTTTCTAGAAGGCCATTAGCAGATTAATATGTCACAAAGGAAAAAAAAAAAAAAAAAGTAACATAAGTACCTGAATAATATGAAACAATTAAAAACATGAGATAGGCATGAATGAAAATCTTAAAACTCTGTATAATGTTCACCAGCTTTTATCACTGTCTTTTTTTTTTTTAATTTTGAAAGAATTAATGCATTGCCTGACTTTTGGGACCCTGGCAGTCATGGTAGCAGGAGGATATCTTGTGTTCTCATTAGCAATATAAAGTAAGCGAGTAAATACCAGTGCTGTATTTCTTGATAGCACTGCACATATTAAGAAAGCAGCAACTACTGAACTTTCTGAGATTCCCCTTCCAGAATGCATGATGGTTAAGCTGGCATTATTAGTCTTTTGGTATTCTGAAAACAGTGCAAAGGGATCGGCACTGACAAACAAATCAGGCATAAGAAGGGACATACAAAATATGTCTTCTTTGACTGACCTTTCATCGCAATCATGCTTTTTTTACTTTTCCTCCATTCTTCTTTGCAGTGAACGTTGATAAAGAGCATTCAGCCCAAAACCTGTATGTCATTTTTAAGGTAGTGGTTTTGAGTGTAAGATGCCTGCACATTTGGAATACTAGACACATTAGATTACCCATTCTGTGGTATCCTTATCTATTGGACAGCAACTAGTACCTTATCTTCTCAGCCACGATCATTTACATGTTGGGTAGCGGAATCTAGTTCTGATTATTAAATTATACATTTAGAGCCACGTTCTTATTGAATTTCCAGGTTAATTTTTTTGTTGTGACTGCCTATTTTAGTTATGACTGCAGCAAGTAACAGGGTGTCCCTGTCCTGAAAATGTCATGTGTAAGTAGGGAAATTAAGAAGGAACTTAGCACAAAATAATAACCTTAACCTAGTATGATATATTTTGGTAAGACTATGAAGTTATCAAAGCAAAATCTGAAACTTAGATAGGAATACATAGTTTATACTTGCCCAAAACAGTTTTTTTTTCCTGTGAAAGTCCTGCCATCAGTCTTTTTACATAATGGGACATTAAAAAAAAAAAAAAGGCACATATTGCAAGTCAGTGGTCAATGTTTGCAGGTTCACTGACAAGTTACTTGTCAGACATCTGAAAATATGCACTGAGGGTTGTTGAAAAAGCATAAACTGGAATCTAGTGTAGAATTGTGGAGATATAACACTGAAAAATACTTCAGAATAATAGTGTATGAATTCCGTATGACTCAACATCTGTACAGGTAGAGAAAGCCCAGCATGACATTGGCTGATTTAAGAAAACTTGAAGGCAGAATTAATCATAGATTGCTATTTCTGGAAATGAAAGAGATTTTGAAAGGGAGGAAAATGTGAGAACCATACAGATTGAGTGACTGTTCCATAAAATAAGATTTCTCTTGGTAATTTAACAGTAAAAATAAAATGTGGCCTGCTCTAACATCTAACAAGAATGTGTTGGACACAAAAATTGTCTGGAGTTACATATGTTATTTGCCAAGTCTACCCTTCTTGGAAATCCCTCCTGCATTCCTATTTCTCTAAAGGGAATTCATGGCACAGAATACCAGAAGTGTTCACATCAATGAGAACAGGATTTTCAACATTTGAGGCAAGGATTCTACTGATATAAAAAATGAAATAAATAAATAAATGTACTGTCAGATAATGAAAAGCAATTGATAGAAAAGAATAAGAGAAGGGAAAAAAATGACTGAATGCACGAGGATTTGGGCAGGAATTACCCAGGAGCATGACATGCAGGGTACAGAGGTGAAGGAAGCTTTCTACCAAAAAGCCGTGATAGAGTTTTGAAATGCTGGACTCAGTCAAAGGCAGCTGTAAGATCCACAAGAAAGAAGCTTGCTTACACTTGGAAATATTTTTAATAGGTGAAGCAGACTTGACATAGGTGTGAGAAAGAGCCCTGATTCTGACCTTGCCTGCCCAAATTGTACAGCCAGAAATTCATGATGTCTTTGCAAATGATATGGACCTAAGCAAAGAAGTCTCTTTTCAGCACTGCCCTCCCAAGCAAAGCTGCTATTCCAGCTGAGTGGCAACCCAGTGCAGTACAAAAGTACATAGTGCTGGGGGAGAGCGCTGTTTCATGAAGTATGTGGGAAAACAGGTTTGAAATTCATAGAAAGCCAGATGCCAAAACTGCTACTTTTCCCCTTTGTGCTTACACGTTAAACAGGTTTAACACTGGTCAGAAGTATCTACAGAGATACCTGGCTGCAGTTAAAGAAGAAACAAATACATACGCACTGTACACACAAAACCCCTAAACCTGCTGATAACTAACTCTCCTCCATCCTCAGCTCTTCAGCAAGTTGCTGTGTTTTTTCTGAACTGATGCCCGTGTGTATGCAGAACAGGCTGCTGCTGGAGCCATCACTCTGGGAGAGAGAAACAGAGTGGCATTAAGTTCTGGCTGCTGTGACTCATCTTTGTTTGTCCTCATATAGCTCAGATTTCCTGCTGGCATCCTGGAGTGCAAGAACATATGCATGGTGCATCCATGGAGCAATGCCTGTTTCCTCAGACAAAGAACTGAACATTGTGTGATGGCAGGCCCACCCCTCTGGTGATGGGAGAGAGCAAATCTGTTCTGATGACGAAATCTGCATATGATTTCATGGGGGAGCATGAGGAAAGGAAAGATTTCAACAATCCCACAGAAAGGCACTGTTGTGCTCTTTCTAGAAGACAGTCTAAGAATGAAAAATGAACGTGTGTGAGTAATTTCTAGCAATGTATGTTAGGGCAGAACTACATCTGCTGCCTTTTTTGTAGTGTTTCACAATAGTAATATATTTTTATCTTCAAGTTCTTGCTAAAGTGATGGAAAAAATTGCTAAAGAGAATACTTCATAAAAGCCTTCTGAAGACTTTCAATGGAAGAAGAATATGTTTTATGCTATTGATCTGAAGGTGCTGACATTTAAGGTTTATTTTGTTCGTTAAATTGTTCTCTTAGTAAAGCTGTGCAACTTCCCACAGTGTGCAGGGTTCCATGTCTCCTTTCCTGTGCTCAGCAATGCTTGCCCTGACTCCTATGGATTGTCATACAATATAAATTGCAATTTTGTGTTGCGGACTTGTGAAATCTGCCAGTTCTACATCACTTGCACATGGATGAGAAACAATGCAATTTTGAATCAGCTAAAACCAAGAACAAAACCCCAAATATATCCTAGTCTCTGTCATTTAAACTTGGGCAGTCACACTGGCAGAAACATAGGCCACTGAATGGCGATGTGTAAAGCCCAGAGCAGGGCAAAGGGCCTGCTTTCTTCTGGGTAGAAGAGCAGAGCTGCTGGTTTCTGCTAGCTCAAACTACTGTAAATGTGTAAGAAGGGAATGGAAAAATTATTTATTTTTATGAAACTGAATTTATACAGGTCCAAGTATTGTTGCCTTTCACAGGCGACAGTGGCTCTTTCTATCTGCAGCAGTTCTCCAGCCCAGATGCTGATGAACTCAGATCTTACTCAGATCTGAAAGTTCCCATTGTGAGGACTGGTTAGATAAAACTGCTTCTTGTTGCCACATGAGGCAGATGTGTTTTTTCCTACTGAGTTTGGCATCCATAGATCCAGTACCACTCCTTCGTTTACAAGTAAAGTGTGGTCCTGTTTTTGTGCAAGACACTAATAGCCTTAGTAGCAGGAAGTGAATGGCAGTGCAGTTATTGGCTAAAAATTATCAAATTTCATATGGAATTATACTATTTTCAAATATTAAACAACAACAAACAAACTAAACCATGGTTTGGCATATTCTTAAACACTGAGTATTTCTGACCTCAGAATTTCTGGGGGTAATTAAAAATTTAAAGACTTACAAACACTATGCACACTATTTTGCAAACCATCAAGTAGCCACTTTTTTTTTTCTGAACAAATTTATGAATTTAAGTTCAAAACGGCACTTCTATTCTGGAAAGTTTTAGGAATTTGTTTATATTTGAATCTTTTACCACTCTCTCAAATGCAGTTTAAATTGGCTAGTGTGTTCAGAATATTCTTTTGGAAAAAATGAGGAGTGAGAACAGAGAGCAGACAGGCAGCTCAATAAGAAGACAGCATGATCACATAAGCACTGTTTTTTTAGGAAACAGAACAATACTGGAGCACCAGGAAGCTAGTTGTCTGTGATCTCTCATCTATGACTGGGGTGAAAATAATGTTGGCTTATTGTTTTTTAAAAGTCTATTCTTAACAAAGCTTTGATTAACAACTGTCCTGATTGGAATATCAAAGTATATTACCATCATCTGAGACAAGGTAGTATGTTCTCAAAACTACATTTCTAAATTGCTATTAACAATATTACAGTTTCTATTTCACCAATAAGCCTGTAGTACCACGACAAAAACACAGTGGACTCTTGGCCAAATATTAATTTCTTGACTGTGGAGCAGTGGCTTTTTGGCTTCTAATAATCTTTTCAAGCTCTCTCACCTTAAATTTGCTTTTCCCTCCCAGTCAATATTACTTACAGCTTTTATTCCCTCAGCTTTGGGAAATAAGTTGTGCAAAAGAACCATGTATGTAACTGATTAGGATTGTCCTCTGTTTAATTATTTAATTAAATTACTTATCTGTAGATACAGGAAATAACCTGTCCTTGTCTACCTTAATGGCAGATGAAATAAACTACTCTTGGGTAACAGACCTTTCATACAGAAAAATGTAGTCTGTAAGTTCTAGAAACTGTGATGGCTGTGCCTCAAAGTCTATTTTTCCCAAACAAAGCATAACTTGTTTCCTATACATGACAAAAAGACCTGGCTGACTAAATTTTCTGATTTGTTCTTCAACTGGCTACGCACTTCCCATGATCACTTTCTCCTAAGCTAATTTACCCATAGGGCTGAGTTCCCAATATCCACAAAAGGTCCTCATCTCTGTGCTCTCTCCTACTGTGTCTTCATATATTACAGCCAACTCCAGTCATGTAAAATGCTTACCATAGCCTGCTTTTCCAACTACTTCTATTTTCAAGTAATATTCTATTGTTACTTGTTATGCAGATTTTTAGCCTAACTACGTAAACTAAAAAGTCATTTATTCATCTTATCTTCTAGTTCAATAAATCTGCAACAAAATGAGTCTGCAATACATTTAATTTTATCATCAGTATTGATTATCATCATCACTGTTAACAAAGATGTCCAGACTACTTCAACTTGCCTTTCGCTAGGAAGACTAATTTTTATTCCTCATTTACAAACCTCTGCCAATTCAAAAAGATTTTTTTGCTCAACAGAATTCCTGCAAAAGCTCTCCAGATTCCAAATTCTTTCATATACTCAGGGATCCACTACTTGCTCACTTGTGAAGTGAGCACATCTCCAGGGAGGTCAATTGAATCCTGTTAACAACACAATGACAAAAATTTACATAATTCCGTGTGGTATCTTCTTATAGATTGATGCAATGACTATAGAAGCTTCCCCTACTTATTGTTACAGATTTATTTTTATTCCAGTGGAGCACTGCATCATCTTGCTGTCCATATGTCTTCTGCTGAATTCTGCCCAAAGAGTCTGAGGCAATAAGAATTTCAATGGTTACCAAGCTGCATTCATTACTAACACTAAAACTGATCAAACTTCACTGCCAAATTAAAAAAAAAAAAGTCCTCCCACTACCTCTATTGAGAAACTATTCCAGAAAATTACTCCTCAGACAGTTACAATCTAATTTTCAGCTGTATTCTTGTTGAGTTTACAGCATTGTTATTCTCTATTCTTCCCAATATGTAGTGATGAATTTCTCCCTCTCTCAAGGAGGCTGAAGCACCTCTCTTGAATGTTGTTTGCTTCATTCCATCAGGATTATTATCACGTACAGACTCTGTAGCTTTCTGTTCCTTCAGGGGCTTGTTGTTTGGTTTCTGACTCACAGAGCTGCTGGTAGTGCTACTGCACTTAAACTGAATGTTTCCTGATTTTCATTCTCTTTTTGTCCACAACATTCACTCAGTTTCTTAGCATGTTCCAGTCTAATGTTTTTCTCTCTGAAATTTCCTTTTTACGTGCATGTGAAATGGTGTTTAATATCTGCTCCTAGATCATAAATTTTCCCTATGATATGTTGGCCAGATTGTATTTCATGCACTGGTAGGAAAAATAAATGAAGTGGTGCATCTCTGTAGGAAGTAATATTTTCTCATGGGCTCTTAAGTGCAGGTATTTCCCAGAATTTGCTTAGTTATACAACTGCAAGAAAACCTGGTTAATGCTGTTTTCTCAACTGCAGTGAAAGATTTAGCACAAAGAATTAAATTTGTATGACCAGATTTTAACTACTTAACCTTTGGTCATTTATTCTTACTTAACTGCCAATATCTTTTCTGCAGTTTACTACACAAAATGTCCACACAACCATCTTTCAAAAAACATCTACATTTTCAATGTTTCTTTGTTAATTCTCTTCTTAAAAGACTCTACACACTGCCATAAATTTTGACTCCTTAGTTTCCATAGCTGATATTTCACACTCGTATTCTCTGGGGACAAAACCACCATTCACACAGAAAATATGGAATTCCCATGTGGACTGGGAACTGGTTTTGCACTAAAGAGCATGGGGGAGGATGCAAACAGCCAACAAAGAGTAAGTTGGAAGCGAGAGGCAGAGATCCTAAGCAAGAGAGAAGGCTGCTTCTTGTCAACAAGACATTAATTAGAATACTACCTATTCTTTCTAGGTCTGGAATTGCTACTCCCTCTATCTTAGCAGCTACAGTTTGAAATTAAAAGGCCTTATGTACATTTAAATAAATAGACTGTTATACTCATTATTTCTCTGAGGTGCCACTGATTTCCTTGGATTTCTTTCTGTGAGTACAGATTACGCAGTGTGAACAGTGTTCCAGAGTTCTCTGCAAGTTTTCTAAATTTCCTTAAACATGTGTCACTAATTTTTTTCCATAGCAAAAATCTGACACATCACAGCCTCACAATCTGTTTTTCTTCAACAAAGGGACAGTGACATACACAGAATAGTTTGTGCGAGCGACTCATTAAAAAAGCCAGATAATTCAAATAAATGCATTTTCTTTGTTTTACCACAATGTTAGCATTAGTATTTGTGACCAGTTTAAAGCTTTTCTATGTATGACTTTAAACAAGTCATTTATCTGTGTAATGCGGCAGATACTTCGCATATAAGAGAGGGATAATATTTCCTTTGTAACATGCTTCGAGCCACACAGATGAAAAACATTAGATAAGCAGCAGCTATTATCTTTGCTGTTATTAAAACCTTGCTGACAGGACACAGCTAACACTGCAATTCCTACAAGACCTCAAGATACAGTTTTGTGCATTTTACAGACTTGATGTCCTAACTCACTTAGCATAAAAAATAAACAACATAATATAATTGTTCTTTGCTTTACCTGATCTGACTTTTAATAAAAAGACTGCTCTTGGGGACAACAGCTCATTGTATTCTAATAAAAATTTGGAACAGCTGCATGTACTTCATTCCAAGATCTCTGCCTTGTGTAATTTATCTTCAAAGCTACCTTAGAGCAAACCTCACTTATTTACTTCAGTGGAAGTTTCTCCACTAGGCATGTAAACTCACCCAACCCATCTTTCCCCAGTATTTGTATTTAAAAATACCCAATCCATCTCTGCCAGGAAATTCAAGGAAAAGCAAAATAGTGTAGGCTATCCAAGGCTAAGCAAAAAAACGTCATCAAGGTTTTGGGAAAAATTGTACAGTCATTTTCTTCAGAAAACAAGTTATTTGGTAAGTAAATCAGTGAGTGAAACCTGCTTTCCTAGGTTTGTGTCCCTTGTTCTCTAAGTATAACTCTGTCTCTAACTAAACGCTTTATTGTTGCACTAACTTCCCCCCTTAAATCTGAATGGGAAATGTGCTGCCATTCTAGGACTCATGGATCCAGAGAAGTAAATATTTGGTCTTCAAGAGGGTAGTGAACTGATAGATAAAATGATGTCTGAATGCCGAGAAAATCAATATAAACCAGTGACAGATCCTTGCTAAATGATATTCAGCATAGCCCGAAAGGCCAAGCTCTTCAGGAGAGATTTAGCTTCACCATCTATATGTTCTAACAGTGGGCCTCTGTTCAGTCTCCTTGGTTTTGAAATCCTCAACTCAAAGACAAGCTTTTGCCACCCAGAATCTGTGATCACTATCGATCACATGGCCATTATAGACTTGTACAAGTTTTGAGGAAAGTATAAAGTTGCTTTTTGTTTCTCTATTCCTCTGTCCCCAAACAAAGTGTTACTAAAACTTTGTCTACTTATCTACACTGCACTGCTAGAACCATCCTGATCAGAACTAATATTTATTGATAGTGTAACTTCTAGTAGAATGCAGTTGAGAAAAAAATGATACTGAAATACAATATTACTCTTCCTGTAATATAATGATGTATATTGATATATATATAATATATATAAATAAGTCTTTAATCTGTACTAAGTTGACTTCAAACTTTTAACATTGATTAGTGTTCGCTTTTAACAGTGGAAATAGTTCAGCTTTAATGCTTAAATGCTAACATGTTAGGCTGAAATGCACCTGGTTTTACAGCTAGTCAGCCTGACTGCTGTTTCCCTGAAGGGAAAGAAGTGACATGGGATTCCCAGAGTAAAGCTGAAACATTAAAGACTGACAAGTATCTGAAAAATTTGCTGATGCATGTTGAGACGGCCTCCTCTCAATGGAGTAGCTGTGACCTTGGCCCTTGCATCATATCTATGCTAGTACAAATGTGAGAAATATTCAAGAGAATTGAAAACCTTCAGGCTTCTTCACAGCTAAATTTTGTCAGACATTTTTAGCCATATTTCATACTTCAGAGTGTATCTGTCATAAGCTATGCCCTTGGCTTTTACACAGATCTGTTTGTTTCAGGTCTGTGGAAAAGAACTATAGGAAAAATTTAAACCAAACCATCTGCATTGCTCCAGTCCTTTCTTTCAGGCTGTTTCTGGAGTGTGGTGACAAGTGATGGCTTTTCCACTCTCCAGAGAATTGTTTGCTTTATACTAAATGAATGAGAGGTCACAAAGAGTAGGAAAAGGAAGACCTTGAGCTAAAAGTAGTAAGAGGAGATCCTAAATTAAATGCTTTCAGTCATGGTCACAATCCTGCAAAATTTGGTAATACGGACTTTGGTTTATCTTCCCTCCCACTATATACACATGCAGTTCTGAAGACACATGAGTGAACAGTTTGTTCTCACCAGATACATCCTGAACCAAAGATAGGTAGGAAACTAAAAATTTCTATCTCCTGAATCAGTAATGACTCCCAGCAAAGATGTAATTTGAAGATCCCTCCTAGTTCACAGCTTCCCACATGTGAAGCAACAAAATTTTCCAACTATTGGTCCTATATTGACTCCTATAACATTCACATCCGTTGTGCATATAGCCCTACTGATAACTAGCACCCATGGAACATGGAATACAATAAAATCCTAAAGGCAGCAGTTTTCAACTTCAAACTAGAAACTAAGCATCATTTTAGAATATTATTTCTTTGCTGATTAGAATCAAATAATGCTTTTGAGGCTCAGTGTAAGTATTTTGGATTCAGTAAGAAAAATAAGTTGGATGGTTAATATTTTTTTTAATGATATTGTCATTTTGTGACAATATCTTGGACTGAAGGCCTTCAATGGAAACAGGTGCCTAAGAGGATCTTCTAGTCATATTCTTACTCTTGGGGCTGTCTGCAGGATTTGGCATTGCTGATTTCTGAATAGTTGCCTGTGCTGAGACGTAGAGTTAGCTCCTCTGCTGTTGTTGGCATCATGTCTTATTATCCCATTCCTCAAGGATGGAATTTTGTCTGAGAGGCAGCTAAGGTTTCTTCCTCTATTTGGACTGGAAAGCTGTTCTAAAATGTTATTGTTCTGACTGTTTTAATTTCCAGGTCAATTTATCCATAATCAACTTATATTAGCCTTTGGTAATACCAGCATTGCTCTTTAGCTTAAAACAGTCCTTTTGAATCTCTGCTAGCCCTCACATAGCAAAAGCAATTCCTCTCATATTCTCTTTTCTTAGACTAAACAAGACAAACTCTTGAGTGTCATCTTGTCAGACAGATCCTCTACTCATTCATGCTGTCTGGCACTATTTCTCTATGTCTGCTACCAGCCAAGTTCATCTTTCTTGAACACATGATCATAATAATCTCCTCAGTGTCTTGCACAACAGCATTAACAATTCCTAGTGTCTTTTAATGTTGGATTTCTTAATAAATCATTGGAAAATATTGTTTTGAAGTAGCTGCATTGCACTGACTCTAAACTGTCATGTTTCAAAACTCAAAAACTCAAAGGTCTTCAAGTTACATTTTTGTTTGTTTTGTTTCTATGTTTGTAGATGAACACCAGCCATCTACCACAATACATCATGTGGCTAATTTTACTTGGATGTTTCTTTAAAATGGCCTCTTCTGGTGTTAAGGAAAGAGATCCCAAAATATAAAGGTAGTTCCTGGGTGTCTAAGGTTGACTTACTCATCTTAGTATCAGTTGCAATCTTATAGTTAGGCATCAAAGCTAATTCTCTGGGCTCTTTTTATCATCAACAGACAGAGACAAGCACTTCCAGAGTGGGCTTAGCTCATCCTAAAATAGATATCTAGTACATGAGGGAGGCACTGCTCTTTGGAAATTGCCTGTCTCTCTCTATAGATGATGAATGGAACCTAGATAACTGTCTCAATTGTGTTGCTTAACTTGGGTGTATCAAAAGCAAGGAAAGATGAATCTTACTTCAAGTATATTAGGACTGTTTCAAAAGAGATTTAGGTTTTCTTGTGCCTATATTTTACTGAAAGAGAATAAAATTTAAATTTCTAATTCAGTGGGAAATATTGGCCATGTTTATATACTAACTGTAATAAGATAATGTGCAAACAGAATAGATACAGTGCTTTAGAAAAATATCTGAAGGTGTCAAAGGTTCTTGTTCTTGCTAAGTTGCACTGACAACTCTGGAGATCCACAGATACACCAGAAAGCTATGAATTCTAACCTAGAAACTAAATCTATAACTACGATTATTTATTTGAAAAGGACTGCTCACTCATATGAAGTTTCTGGTGAATGCAGGTGCTCATGGGACCTGAATAATCATTCAAGACAATATTATAAATATATTGTGCAGTACTGTGACAGTACCCTTCCTATGGAACACGTGATACACTGAATTAGACCCAAATGATTTATCAAAGGTTTTCCAGTATTTCATTTTATTGCGTTTTTTTTTTTGTTTTGTTTTGTTTTTTGTTTTTTGTTTTTTTTTTTGTGAATGAGTTTGATATATACATGCATACTATCACTATACTATCACTTCTAAAAGAAGTGAGGGGGAAGGGGAAGTCAAAGGTTTTATCTAAAACATTAGAGTTTGATCTCATAGTACATAGACATCTTTCAGAAAGTGGTAAAAAGTGCTCTGCTACGTGTACTTTTAGTAGGTAACGAAACATACTTAACATTTTGTTCCCCAAGTTTGGAGAGGTACTTCCAAATGACAACCCCTTCTGTTGTGCTGAGACATATTTTCCTTTCACCCACACAAACACACATAAAAAAGCAAAACAATGAAGTCCAATGAACAGTTCAGTTGTTAAATCTGCAATTACCTGTTATCTTTCACTGAAAGTCACCCTTCCATGAATAAGTGTTAAAATAAAATTGAGAGAGCTACTTCCACCTTGTCACAGGAAATCTTGCTGAGACTAATCTGTTTTTTAGAAGGTTTACTTTTAAATAGGATTTCCTTTCACTGAATGTACACACACTGAGTCAGGAAGCTCTAGTCTGAGTCAATGCTAAATGCATTTGGTTTTCAACTTGAGTCAGCTTGCAAATGATGGAACCAGTGATTCATAATTTCCATCCTGACCTTATTTGCTTTATAGTCACAGTGTGGCAGGTGAACTGTCATGTTCAAAATCATCAAATTATTTAAGGGGAAACTGATGCCTTCCATTAAGCCTGCCATGTGAAAGGTACATTTTCTTGCACTAAAACAAATTATACTAAGGTGGTATGATGCTCAGATATTTCAAAAGGTTCACATTTTTTGTAAGACTGGCATAATTTGTGTATACTACTAATGCTAAACAAGTTAATTGTCATCTACACTTGTTACAGGCCTATTATTTCTCAGTCATTCACTTCTAATATCTAATTAAATTATCTGTTTTTTCAAGGTAAGTCTGTCTGATAATGAATCAGCTATGTGGTATAAAATTCCCATGATACTGGAAGTCTGGTTTTAAATATGTATATGAAATGCTGCACTGCAGTCCATTTTGCTGGCATTTACAATTTCTGAATGGCATTTACTTATCTGTTTACCTTACCCTCTAGTATCCGACAAATAAAATAAAGCAAAATTAAGAATCAGATATTTAATTAAGTTAGGGATGAAATCCTCTGAAGTACTGACTTTCTGCCATCATGATTTGTCTGTGACAGCTTAGAATCGCAGAATCACAGAATAGGCTGGGTTGAAAAGGACCCCAATGATCATCTAGTTTCAACCCCCCTGCTATGTGCAGGGTCGCCAACCACCAGACCAGGCTGCCCAGAGCCACATCCAGCCTGGCCTTGAATGCCTCCAGGGATGGGGCATCCACAGCCTCCTTGGGCAACCTGTTCCAGTGTGTCACTGCTCTCTGTGTGAAAAACTTCCTCCAAATATCTAATCTAAATCTCCTCCATCTCAGTTTAAAATCATTCCCCCTTATCCCATCACACATAGAGTGATGAGTCTGTTGTATGTTTAATGTAATTTCAGTCACTTACCTAATCTTACCAGAACAATCTATGGGTTTTTTTTGAGTCTCAACATTTCTTAACTTAAGGTCTGTTGTCTGAAATGGAAAATTTGTGGGAAGATTGAGACTGCGCGACTCTTCACTTACCTCCTGAAATGCACCATTTTCCAGACAGAAGAAAAGCAGATTGGGAAGGGGATGCATGGCTCTGTCACATACTGACAAGGACAGTCTCTTGCCATTTTTTGAGTAACAGTTGTGGCATTATGACATTAAATTTGTATGTTTAATTCTGCTCGAACTGGAAAAGAACTTATAATTCTCATTTCCTTTTATGAAGCTACTTCAAAAGAAGGCTTGGCAATCTACATCTATGCAGCAGCATCTAAATTTTCGCAGTGGCTAACCCAAGGCTGCTTCTTGTTCAATGCACACTGAGCCAGTCTACAAAAGCATTTAAGGCTTATAATTACAAGCAGGAAACAGAGGCAGGAAAACACAATTAACCTAATAAATCATTCTTCAGAGGTGCTGAGTTTTCACAATATGCCTACATACATATGTATGAGGGCTGCTCAATAAGTAATACCTCCTATTTTGTTATTTTGGTCCACAACATCAGAATCAAATATTAGTGGTATGGCAGCAGGGTTTGAACCTTCTTGGCAACATTCCATCACATTCTGTTGCTTTGTGACAGATGGTAGCAAAGGGGCACCCTGACAAAATGGTGTCTGACTTGGAAGTGTGTTGGAAGCATGAATTCCTAAGTCGTACAGAGTATTACGTGGCATGCAGGCTCTTGTTCATGGCTAGCAAAAGGAATAGGATACTGAAAAATAGCACCTGTAGCTGAGAATTTGCTCTATCCAAATGTGTTATTGTCTTCTTTGCATCTGCTGTTGTTTCCACTGAAGTCATTACTTTCAGAGCAATCTATGCATATGTAGGTTATTCTTCATTTCTCTTTTAAGACTGGTTCACTTAACATGTTTAGGATAAGTGCTTATGTTTTAAGCATTGGCATAAAAAACTAGACAGTCTCAATGTAACCACCACCAGTATGACCCATTTTAGTTAAATTCACACATCTATCAAGCATTGCGTAAGCCAGAAGTAGTCACCTTGTCTCCCTCTTCAGTTAATGGACTTGAATTTTTTTTTCTTCCCAATAATTTACAGACTTGAGCTTTAGAATGAGGCACTTTGCCACATGGTATGATTGTACACTTGTTTCTTAAACAACTATTTAAAATTTAAATACCAAACCATTAGAAGTGGGATAAATCCACCTTAGATTTTGAATCCCACTAAGGCTGATTTCACCGAGCCTTTGTGAGGCAAATTTAACCTAGTCAGAATGAGAGGCTTGCTGGAGTGTCCCATTCCTTCTGTGAAATACTAAGAAATATGTGGAAATTAAGCCACAATAAAACGGAAATGACTGAAAGAAGTCATGTAGACATCACTTCTTAAGAGGAGAATTAATGGCATCAACATCACTTAGAAAATCTCTGGTAGGGCTTCTTTGTTCTTGTTGTGTCTCAGAATCTGGCCATGCTTGACAGTCTCCAGCATGAGCACAGCACTTTCCATCAGGAGCACTCTCCCACTCAGTGTGTGAGAAGAAAATGTGACTCACCAGAGCTTGGTAACACTTATTTAGCAGAAGGGGTTTTCACTTGTGGCTGTCACATAATGTAGGCATAATAAAGCAAGAAAAGATCAGTAATTCAGATGTCTAAATAGTGAGTTAAAAAAATTCCTTTTACTTTCCCAAGTCTAGCATGACAGTGTTCTTTTACCCCTCACTGAATGAATGAGTACAGAAAAGGGCTTTGCAATAAATCTCTGGATCCTCGATAAGTGAAAACCAAAGGATAGCCCACTGCCAGAGCTTTGTGATTTCAGCAAAGCTGTACTAGTTCAGGTGCATCAGAAGAATTAAGCACACAGTGCTGTCATCTGTAATGTTGAAAGGACTTGGCAGTTTGTAAGAATAAACTGTAAACTTATGTAGCTATATTATATGAGAAACACTTTAAAGTTTGCAATGTCTTCGGGTGGCCCAGAGAAGCTGTGGATGTTCTATCCCTGAAAGTCAGGCTGGTTGGTGCTCTGAGCAACCGTATGTAGTGGAAGGTGTCTCTGCCCATGGCAGTGGGGTTGGAACTAAGTGATCTCTGAGGTCCCTTCCAATCTAAGCCATACTATGATTCGGTGTACACTTTGAAAGCTGCACTATCAAATGCAGACAGAAGGGCAGTCTCTATGGACAGAATTAGTGTAAAGATGAGAGATTACATTCCTTGTATTTTACTGAGAAAAAGAAGTCTAATAATACTGTAGTGATAAGACAGCATGTTAAGACTAATTATAGAACTCTTAAGGAGTAAACATAAAAATACAGTTTCGAAAACTGGCAAAGGCAAATGCTCAAACTCTAGCAGAATTCAAAATAGCTATGAGAATAAAAACTTCATTTTGAGGAAGTATGATGCCTTTTGATATCACAAGAAAATATCCTGTCTCACAAATCTGTCTTTTAAAGTCTTTTTATTTTCTGTGAAATTAATATACTGAATTTCATTTTCAGTTTCCATTTCAGTTCCATTAAATTACTCACCTGTCATACATTATAATCAAAATCCCAATTACAGCTTCCCATGAGTGATATTCATCTTGGCATAGATCCCTCACCTATATGATCATATAAAATTCTTGAAACGTACCTGGGTGATATCCTACCTTCTTCCAGATAAACAACAGCAGGATGAGCATATCTGGGCCTTGAGTTACTATGCAAGCATTTTCTTGCTGAAAGTATTATAGTACTGGGAATATATTTATTCAGCTGTTAGAAGAAAACAAGCAGCTGGAAATTAGTTCCCTTGCTGACTGCAAGAGAATTACTGGGAACTTGCCTGTTTACTATCAAAATATATGCATTTGTCAGGGCATCTGGTCACACTTTATTTTGTCAAAAATGGATATTATGCAGTTAAAGTAGCCTGAATAACCTGAGGACTATTTAAGGTACATAAAAATTGTGGATTAATGTCTGAATGTTTTGAGATCTTGTACCAGTTTTTGTTTGAATACTTTATCACGATATATCATTCATTGTAAGAAGTACAAGAAGTACCAGCTACCCAAACCAAATTGTATCCAAGAATTTGATTTATCTCTAGAGTATTAACATACTTTAAGAAAAAGCTGAGCTCAAGCTTTATATCCAAGTGATGAATCCACACTGTTCACAAAGCTATGCTAACAGTACTAACGAAGTAAACAGATATAAATATTCAATATAACCAAAAATAACTTGTTACATTTTTGGTGCAGACTTTTTTTCAAAATATTCAAAACTTAAACACTCTGAAAATGGAATTGACCTAATTTTTCCATAACTAAATAAACACAGGAATGCAACTGCTTTATTTGAATCCCTATTAACAAAATTCTAAAAATGCTTTGAAAGCACGTCATGGACATATCACGTGTATGCACCTAATGCTTGGTGCAACTACCTGCTGAGAAACTAGGGGATGGAGGGGAGATCGCAGTTTCTGATGCTGGCACTAAGAGCAGGGAGAACAAAAGACAGAAATTCTGTCCTGCCTTTGATAAACGATAAACATGTGGAGGAAGAGGCAGCATTTGGGAAGTGGAGAAATGATGAAAACAGGAGATGATTTTGTATCTCAGCATATCTGTAATGCGTCTCTAAGTGAGACTGTAGCTTATTAGGAAATAGGTTTTAAATCCTGTAAAAGCAAGACCAACTAGGTTTGTTTGTTTGCTTGCTTTTTTGAGGCAGGGAGGATAGTGTTCATTTTTTCCCTACTCAGACTGGGGCAGACCTTAAAGCCCCCCATGCTGGACAGGCACATAGCTGATGACCAGTTAGGAAACGAGGTGGCAGGAAGTGAGGTAGAGTTAGAAACTTCCTGATTTCCATTGGCCTTTTGCTTATGAACAGAAAAGTCTCACTTTCTGGAAAATGCCTGACCAGCTTTAGTTGATGACCTTCCTTCCTCACTTCTGTGGAAAATCCTCCTAAAGTAGTCATGGAAACAACACCAGAGTGAAGAAATAGAAACCTTTCCCTTGCACAAGGAGGCAGAAATGTTATGGCAGTTGCTTTCCAAATAAAGCAGCCTCAGAATGTCCTACACAATCTGTAGATCTACCAACCCGTGGGATAAAGACAGCAAAGAAAATAAATGAGTGGGGAATGAAAACACATACATCCAAGCAGTGAAGCAGATTACTCACTATGATAAATTTCAGGTGCAAATACAGGTGAAGATTTATCACAGAGTCCCAGTGAGGGAAGGCAACACCTCCAGAGAGAAAGGAATGGATGTATGCATGAGAATGATTTTCTGAGTGAGCAGGTATGGGAGGCTAAGAATAGGACACGTTTTCAGCTCAGACATCCATCTACCTGCAACTTCTAGATGCTTTACAGCAGACTTTTCTATACCATGAAGCTCAACCTAAAACCATAGCTGGTCCAAACTTTCTCTTGTTTTTCAGCACTTACTGCTCAGAAGAGGGGAGCATGATTACAGTCCCTCTCTTCAGACCTTGTTGTGCAGAACAGAAGGGTATTGGTGGGCACAGAGGACATCCTATAAGAACACTTACTGTTAGTTCAGAAGTGGGTTGTAGGCAACTCAGAAGTAATTCATGATTTCTAAACAAACAGAATTTTAAATACAGTTTTTCTAAGAAAGTCATATGCTCATGGTGAAACACTGTCTTATGCATCAGTATGTGTTGTAACAGATGATTCTGCGTTTCACACACACAGGAAGGCTGTAATTGCCAGAAGTCCTTAATTTATTATAGGAGGAGCAAGAACCTCCTTGCATACCTCCTCCACCGCCTGAAATAAGGGTGGCTTTGATCTCTTTGGCTCTGAACACTACAAGAACAATTGGACTGAGACAAAAATACCAAGAGAAATCTGTGATTTTGTATTCTAACCTGAGTCACCTCAAAGGAAATCCATTTGCAGGAGTTGGGTAACAGATGTTTTAAAATCAAATGCTTTTAAAATATCTGAGGAATCCTTTTAAAAATTCTGAATTTACAGCATTTATCGGGCTGTAAATAGTAGCACCAGGAGGAATGAACACACCCAAGAAAAATTTTCAACCTGAGAAGTCATAGACAACATAACAGCTATTTTTCAAAGATCATATGACATCATCAATGAATATAGAATAAAGGACATTTTATCACAGCAATATTTCTCTGGTAGAATGCACTCTGAAAGGGTTGTTTAATGGGACAGAAAACCTGGATTTAGAGATCACAATGCAACACTTCATCTGTATTATGCAGTACAGCAACTGTTCCAGTGCTACAGATAGCCAGGAAACAACTGAGAAGATACTTTCTTAGGTTACAGGATGACATTTCAGGATTACTCAGACTAACACACATTAATATTTTACTGTGGCACCATTTACGCACAGAAAGCTTTACAACTATTAAAGCTAGATTCTGTGACTGATGCACAGAACCTGCACTGTGTGCTCTTGCTTGCTTTATGGCTTGGGAAATGCATTAGGAGAAGGTATGAACAGTTTCTACCACATCTACAACCCTTGACAGAGAGCTGAAAGCCTTCTCATCCATTTTCTCTTCCGCTGGATCAACCAACAAGAGTTGAAAGCAAGCTGCTTCTATGTGTTCAAAGAGGACTGGAAGAGGAAAGGAAAAGCAGGCAATTGATTGAACTGCCTACAAACTGTATGTATGCAGGGAGGTGAGCACTGCTATAGAGCTTATGCATACATTTGCTTCACAAATTGCTATAGCAGTTCAGGGACTTTATCCTAAGACTCCTTCCTCTGTCTGTAGGTTGCAGTGTCTGAGCACACTTCAGCTGCTTCAGTGCAGACTGCTGGCATAAACTAAAAGGCCATAGAACCTTAGCTTAAGCTAAGTTCTGGGCTTTGCACTAAAATGACTGAGGAGTGTTCATACTTCTTTTCTCCTGCCAGTTGATGACATGCTATTCTAAGGCTGATGAGAAGTAAAATATCAAATTGCTCCAGCTGCTTACTTCAGTGAGCATGCATCTAAGCCATAATTGAACAAGACCTGAAATACCCATATGAGACTGGAAAAATAATTTTGTGGTCAAGAGAAAAGATGACCTTGTGGTTAAGTCAGGAAACTAGTGTGAGTTGCTTAGAGCCTAGGATGAGAAATTCTTTCTTGTGCAAAGAGTCAGTCATGTACTACTTGATAGCTCAAACAGTCTTAAAATATTTGTGTATACTGTACAAAATCTTTGCATACTGCAAACCACTTATGGTTAAGCAGAATGTATTGTGTTATTAAGGCAGATGAATTCTGAGCAGCTTGAGTTTATCTCAATCCAATAGTTTTTTCAACCTAAAAGCTTCTGTTTATGACCTTCACAGTTGTTATTATTCATAATGAGCCTAAAACTTTGCAGATGACATTTATTAAATCTTCAAAGGAAGTCCTGTTTATATTGTAGATTAGAACCAATAATACAGGCTTCCATATTGTGACTTCATTGATTTTGATATGTCTATTCTATATTTCTCTTTCTAGGGAATTAACTTCCAATGCATTTTTTAATCTTTCTTTTACACTTCAAGACGGTCTTTTCCATAACACCTCACAGTACAGTAGATTACACTGGGTACATTTAAAACCTGCTTGCATCATTATCTGTTCCTTTCCTTCACCAGACAGCATCCAAAGGCTCAACTTTCCCCAGTATCTACCACCATCTAGCCCTCTGTTGAAAACTGCAGACCTCTCAGAGATTATTTTCGAAATTAAATTTTCTTTCTCATGTTGGTATGGGAGGGATTCATTATTTGTAAATTGTTACTGTTTTGACAACTGGCTTTTAAGCAAGTCAGTAGAGTTCCTCGTTCGATAGTTCTGCTCATGGCCAGCATCTGGTGGTATTGATTGACAGCCATCTGAACATAAACAGTGTGCCTAGGTAGCCAAGAAGGTCATTGCCATCCTGGCTTGTATCAGAAATAGTATAGCCAGCTGGACTAGGGAAGTAATTGCCTCTTTTTTACATGGCACTAATAAGACCAAACCTTGATTACCTGTTCAGTTTGGGCATCATGCTACACGAAAGATACTAAGTTGTTCAAGCATGTGCAGAGAGAAGCAATGGTGCTGATGAAGAAACTAGAAAGCAAGGTCAAGTTGGTGTTTTGTCTTGATAATCTTGAAGGATTTTGTCCAACCCAGATTATTCTACAATATGATTGTTAGTTCCTGTGATTTCTAACTGCTTAAAGATTTCTTTTTATAAGAATAAAGATAGAAGATTATGATTTTATAATATGTAATGTGTAACTGGTATAGTTTTGATAAAGCATTTATAATTGGAGAATGACTATGAATGAAAATAAAACTTCCAGTATGTGTTATTTTCATAAACTGTTTTCCTCAAATCCAAAGCAGCCTGAAAAAGGGAGAGAGATCAGGAGAGAAAGAGTGAGAGAAACCAGACAAAGGCTCTTGTATGGAAGACCTGTATCTAAAACTTAATCTGCTGGATACCCCTATCTCCTGTGGACCCATTAACATACATCATTAATTATCTTCTTTATATGTTTTTCCCATCATTTCAACACAATAAAATCCATTTCCATTTTAAAATTTCTGATGGGAAAACATTTCAGGTCCTATATCTTTTCTTCTAAGGTAATTGTTATACATTTCATTTTACACAAAATCTCCCACTGATTATTATAGGATGTATAACCCCATACATAGATAAGAGAGATGTTATTGTAGCTAAATTGCCTTCACAGAGCTAATAAATGATAGGCTGGAGTTGCAACTTCTTCATAACTTCTAGAAAAAGATACAAAAGATACAAAATTTAAGTTTTCCACTTTCAAGGTAAAGGACATTGGAAAATTACAACAAAAGCTATTTTTATTCCATAAACTTTGAAGATGAGAATTTCTCAGAATATCTTCCTTTCTCTAATGGAGAACAAGCCTCCATTACAAAACCCCGGAACCCAGGAATTATAAAACCATGTATCTGCAAGCAGAATCCAAAGCATTTCTGATTCAAAGCTTTCAGCGATTGCATTTATTTGCAGTAAAAGATCTGCAGCATGACTATGACCACAGTCCAGTACTGTGATGACGCAGGAAGAAACATCTATTCTAAGCTTCACTGGCTGCTCATTAGGCCGTGTTAAGAGAAGAGTATTCACAAGAGCCCACTCACAAGTCTCAAGTGGCTCTGCTGTTACTGTGGGACTTGTCTGGTGGAAATGCTTCAAAAGATGATAAGTTCTCATCAAAATTCAAGCCAGTTCAGAGCTCATGAATGTCTCCTCCAAGAAAGGCAGGCAGGCCTAGGAAAAGAACAAAGGGAAGAAACATAAATAGGTAGAGATAACATCTTAAAACCATACCAGCTATTTTATGCTTTTCTTATGGACTTCCTAATTTCTTTGCCTTTCTTCTTCATGATTCAAAATTGAGCTGTCCAGAAAATTTCCAAGCCAAAAGGACAGAAACATCTAGGAAGGATTAAGGTAAGGAGGTCTTTGTATTCACTGAGAATAAAGCAAAGTTAAACTGGGCCCAGCTTTGAAATGGCTGTAATGTCTGTAATCACAGCAAATTGCACCTGCTGCCAGAAATCATACCAATAATTCTTCCATTTCAATATTGCTTTTGCTCATCTTCTAAACCAGGGAATAGCCACTTATATTTCTGTAGGTAAATACTGCTACTGTGTATTGCAGATTTCAGATACCAGCTTAGTTATAAAGACTTTTTCCTCCATTAAAAACAATTTGAATAAAGGAAAAGGTGAAAAAATGTAGAAAAAAAAAAAAGTCTAAAACTTTTGAAATGTATTTCAGGGTGCAAAGTAATTCTCATTTGAAAGCCAGTATCATCTCCCACACACCTCAGGGATAAATGAATAGAGCTATATAGGAGCAATTTATTTGAAAGCTCATTACAGAGTTAAGGAAAGGATACTTAGCCTAGGAAATAGAAAATTGTTCGTGTCTGCATTTTGAGAGAGTAGCACATGCAATTTAAAGTTATTTCATAGTAGGTCATTCTTAAGAGTCCTCTACTCAAGTGGGTCAGTCTCTATTACAATGATTATATTTAATAATTATATATAATGATTTAACCAGTTTAACAGCTTTTGCAGAAACCAGCACTGTCTCAATAAAGGATCACAAAATCTCAACTCAGTATATTTGTTATATTATAAATACTCAATTTAAATATAAATACTCAATTTAAATTTGCTAGAAAACATTACTGAAATTATTGATGTCATATACAGCAAGTCACCAACAGGAAATATATTATATATCACTTTGAACATTAAATAAAATACAAACCTGAGTCCTGAGCTACTCCATATTACAGAATTCTTGTCCTATCCTTATGCAAATCTCAAAACCTTCATACTAGGCTGTTAGAGTGATTAAAATTAAGGAAAGATATTGTACAATTTTACTGTGTAGTCAGTTGCACAAAAAATGTAATTGTGTACATATCTGCCCACAGCTATGGTCTTCATGTCCCTCTAACTTTGCCATCCTCACTGGTAGTACATAAAATACTAAAATGAAATGAAGGGAAACTACAGCAAGTATGACATATTTATTTTTCTTTCTAAAGTAAGTTGGAAACTTGGGGTTCAATTTCTGAATGTATTTGCAGCAGTTGCTGACATTATTTTCAAGAATATCTCAGAAAAAATAGGTGATAATTCATCTTTAATTCACTGCCTGAATGTAATAATGGAAATCTAACTCTCTTTTTAGGCATTGAAGTACCTTTGAAAATCTATTTACTTTGAACTGAATTTAAATGAATCTAAACTCTATATTACAAAAAGGCACCTAAAGGAATATTTGAAATTTACCTGATCAAACACAGCTGTATCACAGAAACCTATTTATGAGCTAATGATTTAGATTTCCTTTATAGATATTGGGGCCAGTTATAATTTTTAGGTTATAATTCATTTCATCTGAAAGCATGCATCTATCAAGATATATATTGATACTAAATCCAGATGAATCACACCCTAAAAAATCACTGTTTCTCTAATAGTGAGTTCTGCTCATTGACTGTCAAAGAGATTGTGTAAGACCTGGACTAAAAAAAGTGGGTGATACCTGTACATAACTCAAGGTTACAACCATTTTTCAATTAGTTCATCTGAATTCTCTTTCTAGAGCCAGGCAAATATGAGTTAGATGCTGCAGTTTTGATACACCAGCCTAGATGATGTGAACCTTTTAAGAGTCTTAATTTAGAACCCACTTAGAACAACACAAACATATTAAATTACATAAACAAAGGAATTGCACACTCAAAAATAAAAACTTCCCCCAAAATAGAGATTAATTTTACTTGTAACCCCCAAAACTAAATATCCTTGATACTAGGGGAATTCCTTCACCAGATCTTGAATTCTGAACTCAGAATGGTTCGTAGATATTTTGTCAATACTTGCTGATTTAAAAAATTTTTTATTTCCTCTCAATAATAAAATTAATAAGCAGAATCAGAGCACAGATAAGCATTAAAGGGAAAGACAAAAATGTAGTGACAGTAAAAATTCAAAATGAAATCTATGTCAATTGGAAGATGGTGCTTACATCCTATATAAAACACTAGATGTTTAAACACAGTATTATTGTGGGTATCAATTAAAACAAAAATTCTACTAGTCAAATCCATTCCAAGTAATTTAAATCTAGTCCACTGTTGTCTAATAAGTATATTAAAAAAAAATCACTTGCATGTGTATCTGAGGAGGTTTTAAATCTTTTTGATTGTTACAGATAAGCCATTTGTTCTGCTTCCAGTTAAAGGTCAGCCAGTATTTCCATTAACATCTTACTTTCAATGTTTATAAATGGTCTGTGAAAACTGAGAAAGTAGACAATTTTTTCAAGTAAAGAAAATATGAAGTAAAGAAAATCGAAAAACATATTTCATTTCTAAAATATGGAACGTCAACTAGAACTGCACATTTGCTTAATTCAGTGGTCTACTTTTGCTGTTGTTATACATACTTTGCTTTGGAAAAAAAAAAAAAAAGACAAAAGAAAAAAAGAAATAAAAGTTTTTACTTCGGGTTAAAAAAAAGCTTCACAGTTTTTCAAGGAAGGAAAATCTGTTTTTCTGTTCAGAAAGCTGTCCATTTTTGTAGGGCAGGATTTCTTCATACCAAGAAATCTATGTATTATCTTTCTAAAGCGACACTGGAGAATGAAGAGGCATTCTCTTTAGAAATGTATTCCAGCATCTTTATCGGTCATAAAGATTAAATTTGGTACAGCATAAAATTCTTTCTGCACCAAGCAAGGTTCTCCTTGGTCATGTGTAGACTCCATAGTATAGAGATCATTCTACACAAACTTGGTGTTCAGTTCAAGGGCAACAGAGACCTGGAGTTGAGCCCTGGTTTGAGCACTGGCCTACTGACCTCTGAGAAATCCACACAGAATCATAGAATCACAAAATTATAGAATCATAGAATGGCTTGGGTTGGAAGGGACTCTAAGGATCGTCAGGTTCCAACCCCCCTGCACATGTGCTCCACTCTCCCCTGCAGATGACTTCTTCTGTAAAATTTTTTCAGATATATCAAATCAAAGCTGATTTTTAGCAACTTTTTGGTACTAACAAATTGGACTAGTTGAAGAGCTGTAGGGATACGTTGCCTGTCATGGTTGACTTTGCCAGAGGGAAACATAAAATGGACTGGGAGTCGCAAGAGTTCCCTTTTTGTTCCCTGGCTACTTCAACTACTGCATTAGAGTAAGGAGTTTGGTTTCAGAAGTTCTCTCTCTTTCACATTTTATTTGATGTATTGGATTCAATTGTAATTATATTAAATTATATTGTATTATCTCTCATTCCACTACTATATTTAGTAAACTAAGTTTTATTTTCGAAAGGCAAATGGGATCCTGGGCTCCATCAGGAGAGGGGTGGTCAGCAGGGACAGGGAGGTGATCGTCCCTCTCTACTCGGCTCTTGTGAGGCCCCATCTGGAGTACTGTGTCCAGGTGTGGAGCCCTCAGTACAAGAAAGACATTGAGATTTTGGAAAGGGTCCAGAGGAGGGCGACTAAGATGATCAGGGGGCTGGAGCACCTCCCCTATGAGGACAGGCTGAGGGAGTTGGGCTTGTTCAGCCTGGAGAAGAGAAGGCTGCGGGGTGACCTCATTGCAGCCTATCAATACCTGAAGGGAACCTACACCCACGAGGGGAGTAAACTCTTCAAAAGGGCTGACAACAGCAGGACTAGGGGAAATGGATCGAAGTTGAAGGAGGGAAGATTTAGGTTGGATGTTAGGGGGAAGTTCTATACAAGGAGAGTGGTTAGGCCCTGGAACGGGCTGCCCAGGGAGGTTGTGGATGCCCCGTCCTTGGATGTGTTTAAGGCCAGGTTGGACAGGGTCCTGGGCAACCTGATCTGAATGTGTGTGTTTGGTGGCCCTGCTAGGCAGGGGGGTTGGAACTACATGATCCTTGAGGTCCCTTCCAACCCGGGTGATTCTGTGATTCTGTGATTATTTTGCTTTAGCTCCTTGCTGCTTTTTTCCTTCTCCAGGCCCACCTCCCTACCTTTTCTGTTTCCCACCTCCTCTTCCCAGAGTGTGAATCCATGGGTCCCTTTGCCCCCTTGTCTCAGAAATGAGGCCAAACCATGACAGCTGTTGTTCAAAGGGAACCTGACAGATTGGAGAAATGAGTAGACAGGAACTGAATGAAATTCAGCAACGTCAAAAGCAAAGCCCTGCACCCGGATATGAATAATTTCATGCTCCAGAATAAACTCAGGGCAAACTGGCTGGAGAGTGGTTTCCACTGTCTGGAAAGCAAAGTCCACCATGTACAAAGGTTTATTTGGAACTCAAATGTCATTACTCTGAACACTCCCTCCTACACTTCTTTCTCCCCAGCCGTTATTACTGAGCCATATGATATGGGATATTCTTTTATCTCTTTTGTCAGTCTGGGTCAGCTGTTCTGGTCCTGTCCCCTCCCAGCTTCTTGTGCACCCCCTGCTTCTCACTGGTGGGTCTGACTGAGAAGCTGAAAAGTCATTGGCTCTAGATGAGCGCTGCTCAGCAACAATTGAAACATTGGTGTTATCAACATTATTGTCATCCCAAATCCAAAATACAGCACCATACCAGCTATTAAGACGAAAGTGTACTCTAACCCAGCAATAATGAGAATAATAGATTTTTTCAATTAATACTGTACTATTTTTTTTTTTAACATGAAGTGATACAAAGAATTTAATGTACAACTGTATTCAGAGGTATAGAGTTTTGATGCTCTGCCATTCAGAGCTTGTGTTATTTGCAGCATGTGAATCACCGTTTACCAATAGGAATGTCACCTGCCAGCTCTGGCTCTTATTTTTTTCTTAAACCGATCTTCTGTACTGAAACAAATTTTTGGAAACACTGCTCTGTTGCAAATAACAGTCCTTGGAGAATGTAGAAAGAGACACATATTTGCATGCATTAACTTATTTTGCTACAGTGTCTTTTTGAAACCCAGAAAACAATGAAACTGAAGATATTAAAATGTGCCCTTTCAGACAGTATATATCACATTCGGCTTTCAATTTCCCTGGGGCAGCCCAACTGCATGTAGAAGGAAGGATGAATCTGTATATAATTTAGAAAATAATACTCTTCTTTGATCTATCATAATATGAAAAACAAACAAACAAAACAAAACAAAAAAACACCCCACAAAATAAACAAAACAAAATATAAGCCAAGACTCAATACAAGCATGTTAGAATTCGAGCACATTACTAGCTTTCCATCTGCCTATAGAACTATACAATGCATCCATCATCTGTGTGACTATTCGCCAAACGAATTTCAAAAATCATCAACTCCTCTGCTCTCTCATTATGCAGGTGGTGTGCAGTGCCAGATGCAAAATAATTGATGTAGTTTCAAAGTTCCCTGCACTGTGTCACAATTCATACATTTTAAAATATGTAGGGATTCACAATCTATGTGAGTGTCTGCTAGAGTCGATATTTTTTTCCATTTAATTTTAAGCTGTCTTGGTAATCAGAAACTTTTTAAAAATTCAAAAGGTAACTTGCATTCTGTAACGTTATAGATTCTGAGTCCTGTACATAACTAATAGGGTTTTAGAGAAATAATTAGAATACATTCAAAAATAATTTGCAAATTAGTTGGAAGATAATAAACAGAATCCTAGCGGTAGCACAAAACGCCCAACATTCAAGAAACAGAGAAATAGAGTTTGTAAACAATCTTTCCAGGGACATGTTCCTAATTGATATATCCGGTAATTGCAGGTTTTTGTTTTTTTTTTTTTTATAGTAAAGGAAAATTAAAATGATTTACCAATTTTATTCAGTCATTTAAAGAGGATCTGGAGTGGTTAGTTCTATTAACATATCCAACTGTTGAGGCCACATGAACACAGGAGAGATACCTGCTGGGTCTGATTTACGGGTACCTACTGAGAGGAAATAAAGAACACAGTCAGTTCCCTATTTATTGTCATCTGCTGCAGGAGTGAGAAGCAGCAGAATACTAGATAGGAGCTTATGGCATAATGCTCCTTTAAGAACTGTCCGTAAGTCTTTTCCTAAAACTGGAACAGATATGGCATCACCTTCCAGAGCTGCTGTGCTCCATTTCTGATCTCACTGTTTAATTAAATGATTGAAGAAAAGCTGATGAACAAAAATATTATGTATAAACATAGGCAGGAGGATAGTTGAGGCACTACCTTTTGTAAAAACACAGACCAGATATGAGGGCAATGACTTTCAGTGTATATACGACTCTTGTCGCTTGATTCTCCAGACTGCTAACATAAAATGAAATCAATATATCTTGATTGAGAACTTTTTTTTTTTTTTTTCTGTATAGTTACAGACATTTGTGGTTTTGGCATGACACATCATTTCAGCCCTCTGACAATTTTAGATAAAACTCATTGCAAGTGAGAAGTCATGGAAACTTTCTCAAAAAGTCTTATTTGTGATACTCAGAAAATACAAGGGAGGAGAGGATGTTACAGATATGACACCACTGGGTAGGAAAGATCAAGGGAAGGAAAAAAGCATTCATGCTGTACTTTAGCAAATCAATTAAAATGATGACAAGTGCTTTCCTTTCTGCTAACATTAGACTACACACAGTTCATCAGAGAACACCTGGCTATGCATCTTCAGTTGGATGCTGCTTTTTACACTGGCTATAGTAACACAAAAACCAAGAACTCATTGCTTTTTTCAGAGAAGAATTCTCACTAATTGAAGTGAAATGTGATGAATAGGGAAGACAGCTCTATTGCAGTATTTCCAATACGGACTACAGATTGCTCTTTCTCTCTTACTGACTTCTATGTGTTCAATCTACCGGTTAGAATAAAGAAGTTCAGTAAGAGTTTTAATTTAGAGTTCTTACTAATCATCAGGTAAGAACTCTACAGTCACAGTCGTATTGTAATTTCCAGTCTTACTTCAAAAGATTTAAATCCACCACAAGAGTCTGGACAATGTTCTTGAACATATGGTCTAATTTTTGGTTGGTCCTATGTGTAGCCAGAGGTTGGACTTGATGATTCTTATGTGTCCCTTACAATGTGGGATATTCTGTGATTCTGTGTAGGGTAGAATATGAAGGTTTCTGTAGTTTCAGTGTGGGAAGATTTGAAGATCTGCTGATCTTTAGTTCCACAGCTGAGAGGAAGAAGGACCTGGTATAGGGAGCCTGCTTTGGCAAGGGGGTTGGACTCGATGGTCTCTGGAGGTCCCTTCCAACCCCTACAATTCTGTGATTCTGTGATTCTGTGACTAATCCAGGAGGTTTCTTGGGTGGGACACAGCAAGAAAAATGCGTCATGAAAACAGCAATATGCTTGTTATCCTAATCTGATACATGAACTGATTACGCAATTACATGCTATTACTTTAGTTTTAGTTGAGCTTGTCTATTGTGATGTTCATGCTACTATATATGTGACAAAATCTTAGCTGATTATTTCCTACTAAAAGCAACTGAGAACTAATCCAATGGCACGACTATGTACAGCTTGTGCAATAAATACACAGGAATTACCAATGCAATGAGAAAAATGTAAAGAAGATTAAAGATTAAAAAAAAAAAAAAAAAAAAAGTAAAAGAAAGAAGTCAGGACTATGTGTGGAAACTAGTAATACATTTCATGTCCAAACATGAATTCTATCCATCTGCAAAGTGTCATGTGTCATAAAGATCAGAAAGAATAATTTTGGGTTGTACAAGCTAAGTTTTGATTGTAAGCTTGAAATAGATTTTTTTTCTCTATGAATTTAAGGTCTACAAGCAAGGCAAGCAAATGAAGAAAGAAAATAGAAACGGGAGGGAGTATGGAGAAAGTGAATCTCTGGGGAGAATAATGGAGCAAGGGAACAGTGGGATATGAATGGAAAGCCAATGAACAAATTACAAAACATGGATGTGGGGTCACAGAGGAAAGCAGAAAAGATAACAGTCAGAAAAAGCTATAAGTAGAAATGCAATACATCGCACACATACAAAAGTGAATATGTTAATTGTCTGTTATAAATAAATTTGTTTTAGGTGTGAAACCAACTTTCTCCTTTAATGTTATTTATTACTATCCCTGTAACCCTAAAGCCTTTCACAGACTGAGGGCTCAACTGTACACCCATTCTGGAGCAGGTTGAGCTGGATGGAGCATGGGGTCCATGCTCTGTCTTCCTCATGCTCCACCTCCTCATGAGGTTCTTCTGTCTCTGTTCCCAGGTAAGTGATTTGGACCACCACCTGTGCAAGTAAACTTTCCTTATAGAGAAAGGGACTCCTCTGTTTGTCTGCTTTCTGTCTTTCTAGCATAGCCTAATCTTTACATAGCAGCTGAACAACTGCAAAGATCATTGCAAAAATGTAGCTGGCTCTGAATGGAAGGTGAGAGATAAATATAAATAATAAATAAAAGTTAGAATGTGATAACTTTCATGTAGGGAGTAAAGAAATGGATAGGCTGCAGTTCCTCCCAGAGATAACGTTGGCAAAATTTCTTATTTCCTTCAAAACAAAACAAAACAAAAAAATCATTCCTTCTATTAAATGTCTTGATTGTTTTTAAACATATGTATTATGAGGCCAGTATAATTTTGGAAATGATATTTAGTGCACAGCTGATTCTGCCAAAATTTTCAATCAGCTGACTGATCTGGGGGACCTGCATATAAATACAGCACCACATTGATTTTATGTACTTGTTCAGCTGTTTCTGAGCACTTGACAGGCCTGACAACGTGATCGATCAGAGATCCCATTCACCCAGACCTGCAGGTGCCTTTTATGCTCTCCCTGCTGGAAGATGACAATCAGACTTATTAAAGGCAACACAAAGCATTACCACGGACATGTTTCCTGTCAGACAAACGCAGCCAATGCCTATTATGATTTTATCTGAGAGAAATTGATTTAATCAGCAGTCTAAGATTTAATCCATTGTTAATAATGCAATTTAAAGCTTTTCTCTTGTTGCTGATCAACCTAACTAGAATTTAAATGGGTAGAAGTGATGTGAACAAGCTCATAAGGGGCAGAGTTTATCTCTCCTGTCTGTGACAGTCTCTTTGATGTTCGATGAGAAGGACTAATCCTCATGATTCCAGAAGCCATCCTGTGAACAAAAAACAACTTACCAAAGCTGCTATGTCACATACTGCTGTCTTAATTTTGGCTTTGCAGAAGTTTCATGTTCTTTTAGTCTGATGCATCTGGAAGATCTATTTTAAAAGCTGACAGGCTGTGTAAAGCTAATGTTACATGTATTTGCTGTATTAATGATTTCTTCATTTGAAGTTTGCTTTTAGTGTTGTCTTTCTTTATACTTTGTTTTTATCCATATTAAATTCATTAGATATTACTTGATCCTATCATTTGTGAAAAAAGTGCTGTTTTCAAAGTGATTATTTTAAATATTTAGTCTACTGAAGTTACAAGAGAAAACTCACAAAATGAGGCTGTAAAAATGACTAAAAAAAGCACATTGACTTCTTATAACATGCTTACTGTACTCTGTGACTACCTGCTTATAGGACAAATGTACTCTTATTGAAAGATCTGAACAAATAATCAAGATCTGATAATGACTTCCAAATATTGCAGTCATTAAACTTGTAAAAATGAGGTTTGAGTACTAAAACATCTTATATTATTACTTCTTCTTATTCAACACATCAGTTATGGCTACACATCTGTCTCCCATGCACCTAAGGAGTATTTGATGTCAAATTCGGTTTTATAAGTGTTGCATCTTTTGTGTGTCTGTTATTTAAAAAAAAAAACAAAAAAAAAAAACAACACTAAAAATATGAAGATGATGGCACATTATGTTCCTCTAAAACATCATTAGTTTTGGAGAATGTACAGCGTGGTGTGTTCTGAGGGGAAGAGGTAAAAAGGTCAGTTCACATCTCCCAGGGAAAACACACCATGCCTACAGGACAGCAAGGCTAACCAAACCAAGAAAACAATCAGAAACTTAAATTCACAAATAGGAGATCCTTAAATGTTTCACAGTTATATTGAAATTCCTTTGTGAAACTGGATTTTGTGTGGTGAAGATACCAAGTAATATAACTGACTGGTGTTTGGAACTAAGGTAATCTGAGTGCTCTGAGAATTGAGGATGAAGCAATTGCTGTAACCGAGACCACAGAAGACAAAAACCTTGGGCACAAACGATTTCTAATTGCTTAACAGAAAACTGTGGCTTTGCTCACATGTGGCTGGTAGATGTATTTCATTTTCCTGTTACTCCATGTTTTTCTCTGTGGTCTGGGCATGTCATATTGATACAACTCTTTGCATCTTAGATACTTCTGTGGGGGAAGAGCAAGTGTGTGGTTCAACTTGGGATCCTGGTTATATGGAAGGCATGCTCTCAGTTTTTGACTGCAGGTATTAGAGAGGACTCTTCAGTCCAAGAGTTGTCACCAGGAAGATGAAGGGAAGCCAGTATATTCCAACATATTTTTCAGAGAACCGAAAGTATCTGCACTCAGTATGAGCTAGGAGTTTAGTTCTAGTCTTGATAAATTTTAAGGAAGAGCATGCAAGCAAAGATAGTGTCATGTTGACAAGTCAGGATTTTGTATCGGAAAGATAGGTGTTTTATTCATCTATAGAAAAATGGAAGGTGAAAATGTGACACAGGTTGATTTTCCCCATGAAATCTATACAGGGAGTGCATAGCGCAACAAAGAGAGAATGATATGGACACTGAATTAGCAATTGGAGAGATTGAAATAGGGAGATAAAACAGCAGAGACCTACACAAACTCCAAGAGAAAATAACTTTGTGAGATCATTACCATCACTGTGAAAACAACAAGGCTGAGGTTCTGCAAGACACCGAATAAAAAGCTCACTAAAAAAGGGTGGAATGGCAGTTTCACTGCAGAATAGGTCAAAATGGAAGATGTTGAGCGTGGAGTTAGAGAATGAAAATTGTTCTTAGTTTTGGGATGAATTTGGAGTGAAAAGGAAAAGGAAAAAATCTAATAATGGATTAGTGGTATCACCGGGGATCTTTGAGGAATGAAGTCAGTGACAACTGCTGTTTAAAAGACCATAGACTGAATACCGTACATATAAAAGTACTGAGAATATGAGGAAGATATATATCGACTTGCCAAAGAGAATTTCTATACATATATATACACGTTATAATTAAGGTCATACTTCAGAAATGGTTTCTGCTGACAATGGAGAATAGGTATCTGTTTTCACTATGCTATCAGTAATGCTAAGACACATTTACAGCAAAGCATTTTGATGTCACTGTTTAGACAAGCACAAGGCATCACTGAAAAAACAGTCACCCTGCATTATCTGAGCTGTGGGAATAGTTCCAGGGTCACTCTTAGAACGGCAAATGGAAAGTCAGACAAATTAGCACAGTACTTGTTCATCACAGGCTAAGTTAATTTGATTTGCCTTGTGCATACTATGGACTTAGAGAAACCTAAATGGATAGTTGCTCCTGTATAATGCGCTTGAAGGTGGGAGCTTTCAGTGTGAAATCATACAAGTAGATGAGAATAACTCTTTTAATTCAGTAAGTCACCTTTAATACTGCTGTCAGTGTCACAGTGATCAGTTAAATGGTGGTGAAAATGAAGACTTCCTTCCCACATTGCTCTGATTTTAATGAATTCTCCCAATACCATTTGTGAAATGGTGATCCATTTTTTATTACCCTGCTCCTTCTTTCCTACACTGAATCTTCCAGTAACTTCCTCTTCCTCTTGAAAAATCTGAAAACCTTACTCTCTTGTTCTGTTAGAGATTTCTAATGATTCATGCGTATTAAATCAAAGCAAACCACCAGGTTTTGATTGTTTCCTAATCTTTCTTAAAATCAGAGGCCCATTAGTGTGGCCCCTGTAACAGAACTCCGGAATTAGAAATCCACACAAGCTTCCCTCTTGGTCATCAAGCTGTATGCCTGCTCACAGAAAATTGCTACAGCTGTCAGCTTAAGTGAAATGACAAATACGTTTCTCTGCATATTTGGTTTCAGCTAGTTTTGCTCAATTCAGTATGACTTCACTGGCACGACAAGTTACACAAGTGTTGCCAGAAAGAAAGACAAGCTGTCAGGTATTTACCATGGGTTAACCCTGTAATGTAGTGTTACACACCATGCCTGTGTTTAGTCCTATGGTCACGGGACAGCACTTTTTAATATAAGTGGCAGATTGCTGTGTAGCATGTTGCCATTTCTCTATTTTCTCAAGGTTATCTAGAATTGTACCTCATTATTTCCAGTGGATCATCTGGTAATGATAGCATGTAATTTGAGATAATGTTGATCCCCCCTTCTTGTTTATCAGAGTTGAAGAAATCTTCCCAAACCACCTGTAATTTCAACAACTATTTCCCTTGTAGACTGCAGGCCCTCATGCTCAAAATAACCAGAGTCAGAAATCTTCAAAGTGATCTGATAAGTTCTAAGGAAACAATTCTCAGGATGGAGATGGACTGACAGGCCCAGCTATCACAGCTTCTCCTCCAAGAAATCTGAGGTTGTTGGGCCAACTGTTATTAAATGCTGGGAGTTGATTGCCTTCTTAATTGAAAAGTTCAGTCTATGGCAACTCCCATGACAGATTTTGGCATTTTCAGCAATGCTCAGTACCGAGGATAGATAAAGAAGGGATGGGAAAGGCTGGTCCTTTCACCTGAAGGGCTGGAGATGTTATTAATACTGATAATTTGCACAATAGAAATTTTCTCTGTGCTTAGAACTGTTACGTGTTTCTGACGATGACAGTTCAATGAAACTATCCTGAATATTGCTATCATTGTGGATCAGGATCAATCAAACAAAGAACCTTATGGAAGTCAGTGCATCACGTATGCTTTAACTGTAACTTCCAAATTGATCTTAAAAAGGCAAGTCTGAATCTGCACCATTCACTAAACTTAGTTTCATTACTTCTTCATGAATAGATATGTTGTGTTTATTGCCAGAAAAGCAGGGATGCACACAGAACTCTATTACATTGTCCAAAAGAAATATTGAGTTCTCAAAGAACCTTGTTCTGACAGCTCCAATCCATCATGTCCATATTACACTCATAATCTCTTGTTTCATAATCAGAGGTGCTTGGGAGAAGGAAGGGAAACTGTGAATATATGGGTGAATTAGCATCTGATTAGCTACATTCATAGAAGCTTTTTTTATGTGTTTATTCAGAAAATATGAAATTCAAAACTTTGAGTGATAATGATCACTGATGTGTACTATTTATATAAGAGAAACACTGTTTAATTTTTTTTTCTACAGTTCCATGGTTTACAGCATTTCATTTAGTTCAACAAAGATAAAGCAAACACCTTAGGAATACAGTTCATAAGATGCTGCAACATCTGGGAATGAAAACGTGGGTTGCTTTCTGCATAGTTCTACAACTGCTGAATGCTCACAAAACAAAGAACAAATAATCCAGGAAGAAGATTAAAAAAAAAAGAAGTTGACGTTTATTTAGATGCTTTTGTTACTGTTCTCACCTCCTCTTTCTTTTCCCACCTGCTCTTCATCTACCACATTGTTGGCTGGATCTGATTAATCATTTGCAGTCTGCAACATCTTGTTTATAACTCATCCAGCAGTGGCTTTTAATGCTTTTGGAGCAAATACCCTGCTGATTTTTTATGAGTTCTTGCAGTTACCTCAACCTTCTCCTTTCATTTGTCTTCTGCCTATGGGACTGTTTGCCTTCCTGTCCGGCCTCCTGCCAGTACCCCGCTGCTTGAACACTACAGCTTTCTTCAGGTTTTTTCTCTTGACCATGACAGGAGTTACTAACTTGAGCTCCACTTTAGTGGGTTTTCTGATATGCAGATATGTGACCAGTTATGAGATAATCTGACAGAAGAGTGACCCAGTCTCCCTAACCGGTCCATGACCTCTCTGAGTGGAGAGCTCCAGTGGGTGACTGGTTTGGGCTGTTCCGGGTTTACACCTATCTCCCAGGACTGGATGCGCTTCTGGATGGCTACCAGTCAGCCTGTTACACCTTGCCTTTGTTGCTTCCCCCATTTTTAAGCAATCAGTTACAGCTCTGTTCACCACTATCTCATTACCACTTTCCTCCCTTTGATATTTCAGAGGAAGGAGAGGTTAGCTGTCCTATGTGAGCACAAATTAACTGCAGTTACAAAAAAATGTGACAGCTTGTGGAAATACTGGTTTGAACCAATTATCTCAAAGACTTGTGCTTGTTTGAATCCCACTGTGCCACACTGTCTCTGGATACAGAACGGGTAGTCTGGCATTGTGTATTCTAGAGGAAATCCTATACATCACTATGTTTTATTCATGTTTTGTACTACTATCTGGCTACTTACCATATAGGACTTAATCAGATGAGTGAATGTGATCAATTCATTACATTAACTGTTTGTAACACATTCACATACACACATGTACACATTTGAATATACATCCATAAATTAATTTCTATGAGTCCACTGCACTTGGCAATCATTTCAGTTGCTTTTTCCTTCAAATCCCATCACCTCCAACAAGGCAATGCTCTCCTGTCAGTAAGCCTCTGTGAAATAGTTAAAAAAAAACCCTGCAACTTGATGGAGCACATTATTTCTCTGCCTTTACTTCCTTTCCTGCATGAATCCATGTAGATGCTGAGGCAATGTGTACCCAGACAGTCACTCCCCGTTTCACCAGAGGTGCAGGTGGGAGTATGTTTGATCACTGTAAATCCATTCATTTGTCTTACTGATCCCTCCATTTGAATGCTGTCAGTCTTCTCCTGTAAGGCTAACAGAATAATCCTTTTTCTCAGTGCTGACCCTGTCTCACACGACACTGCATGAGTATACAAGGATGCGGGTGACATTTGCTGATCCATTCTGCATTGTTGTCATACTGGTCCCCGTGACTTTGGTGATGTGGAAGGCTGATGACAGGTGAGGTTTTTAACCAAATATGGGCAAAGCCATGTGCTGACACACTTGTTATTTTCACTTGGGATATAATCGTTCTCTTTCTGCAATGTTAATAATTGTACAGCCATGAATACAAATACAGATCTAGTCTGAGGAATGTATACACACTGAAGTACAAATATCTAATGATGGTTCAGCAGCTCAAAACTGGAATGGTATACTTCTGCAGCTGCTGTCTGTGCATCTACTCCAGTCTGACGGTTCTTATTTGACTTTAACCACCCCAGAAGGAAAGCATTTTGGCAAGATTAGTTTTAGAAAATCAATTAAAGTAAAATAATTTTAGAATAACATGACATAATATTTTCTGTTGCCATGGACACAAAACAATGAAGGCATGCATGAGTTTGTAGGGAAACTGTCTAAGTTACCAAAAGCTTTAATAAACAAGCTAACAATTGATGTTTGAGGGCAAATGGCCTTAAAAATGAAAATAATAAATACACATTCAAGTCTCTGCACTAAATTGCAGGTTCAAATGTTTTAGCTTCTAGACCTTCGACTGCTTGTTTTGTTGACTACCGCCAAAATATTAGCATTGGTGCCTGTGATAAATTGGGCTCACAAAACCATAGAATCTCTTTTTTCTCTTTCTGTCTGTCTGTCTCTCTCTCTTTTTTTCTTTTTAAAGCATAATTATATGTGCTGCATTCCAGTATCACAACAATAAGTAGCAGTTTTTGAACTCATGCTATGTGAAAAGCCGTTTTAATTTCTCTATTACATATCAAATAATCACCTTACTCAACATTAACTCTCAATTCACTGGTAACACTTTTAAATTGTCCATTTCAGTATGCACAGTCAAGTGAAGTCTGAATTAATTAAAAACCCTAATACTTCTGTCTAATAAGAACTGTTGTGCTTACCTACACCAATCGACTTACTTTCTCATCAGCTGGTGAAAAGCAGAACTTGAAAAATAAATATGGCTGAAAATTTGAAGATATGCTCATTTATGAAATTGGATGGTTCATGGCTGAATCTTAGTTTCTGACACGCTTGTGACAAATCAACTCTTTATCAGTTTATCTATTACAAAATGCAGATAGAAAGTGAAGCCACAAGGGATACCCAGCCTCAAATAAACTTTAATGTTAGAATCATAGAATCATAGAACCACCAAGGTTGGAAAAGACCTGAAAGATCATCCAGTCCAACCATTCACCTATTCCCAATAGCTCCCACTAAATCGTGTCCCTCAACACAACATCCAGTCTTTCCTTGAACACCCCCAGGCTCGGTGACTCCACCACCTCCCTGGGCAGTCCATTCCAGTGCCTGACCACCCTTTCTGAAAAGTAATACTTCCTAATGTCCAGCTTGAATCTCCCCTGCCGTAGCTTGAAACCATTCCCTCTGGTCCCATCACTAATGACACGAGAGAATGTTCAAGCTATTGCTTCTATTTCTGCAGATTCTGAGAGGTTCCTTCTGTCTTTTTCCCTATATAGTGGTAAGATTAACTAACCTAACCATTTCCTTCTCTCTAGATCTCATCAAGCACAGAGCAAGAAATACAGAGGAAAGAAATATGGATAGAAGCTGTAGGAAAGTCTATGCTATTTGACATCTGACAAAAGGATAAATCTGAAGGAGGGATTGGATCAGGATAATAAGCGTTTACTGTTCTCAGCTAGATTTTGAAGACCTTTAACAAAAAAGGATGAACAAACCTGGTTGAAGAAAGCAACAGGAAGTAATCCTTACTTTCTGTGTTAAGCCTTACAATTAGATGTGTGCACAGTTTATGTCATATAAGCAAATTATTTAGTTCAGTAACAAATTTATACCCAGGGTTTGTTGTTACCGAATAAGAATAAAAGAAGAAAGTTGAGTCCAAGCACTAATCCATCATGTTGTAAGATCAGAAATGGTTGTACAAGAACCTGTATCTAACCTGCCCTACGGCTTCTGTCCAATGGAATATAACTGGTTTTATTTCATAATGTTCAAGAGTGATCCCTGGTAGAAATGCTGATTTTATGCTCCAACTTCACACATCTTTATTAGCAGATTGGCTGTGCAGGCATTTACTGACATTTGTCCCATTCCTGTCAGCATGGAAACCATTTAATCTATAGTGTGTGTGGATTAATTTTCAGATGTGCAGGCAGTTGATTTTATAGGTTATCATTAAACATAACCTATTGAAATGATGAACTGAAATTTCAGCTGCATAAATCTGCAAAGCTTCATCAGTTACACTGGGTAACACCAACTGAGGAACTAATTTGTCTTAACTGAGAGAAGCAATGGAGTTAATAAAAGTCTGTGAAAAAAATCTAGAATCTGTAATGTCACTGGGAAACTGGAAGGATGATTTTAACATCATATCTAGTAATAAAAAAATGTTGCACAAACTAGATATATTTTCTGAATTAAGAGTATTAAATGTAAGGAAATACAGATTTCAATGACAGTAAATACTGCAAAACACGGAAAAATAATGGAAGATGAACTGATTGCAAATGAATTACTGGAAGACATGAAAAATATCTGTTAGATTGATGTATACCTCTTCTGAATCAGCATTCTTACAAGTGTAGTTGTTACAAATACAGAGGCCTGTGTATTTTTATTCTTATGTACTATAGCTGCATGAATATAACTGAAAGTTAAAGCATTTTGGTTAGTGTAGGGTGGTATAGGGTCAAAACAAATAACAACAAAGCAACTAACAGGAAAAATGGGAAAAATGCCAAGCATTCATTGCTTTAAGTCCTCTTACCTAGAAAGTTGGGAAGTAAAAAGGAAACTCAAAAAAAAAGGGTTCTAATTTGAAATAGCTTCTAATCAACAGACTTGTGTAATGCAATAAAAATTAGTTTGCAGAAAAATAGCAAAGTATTTTAAAATGTGTCATACTGAAGTCTGTTTTTTTATTATCAATCCACTGCTGTTTCCAAAATCATTAACTAGATATTTTAACATTAACTAATATTCTCACATATACATGCTTCAGAAACTGTGGTTTTAAGGATAAAACTGAAGAATGATATCAAAGGTATGTGATAAAAATCAAGGCAATGATTCAAAAATTACATCAGAAGAAAAGCCACAAGTGAGGTAGGTAGTCTGAGTAGTTCAGAAATAGAGGTCTTCAGGTCTTTCAAATCACCTTATACTTTAAAATCAGAGCAGAGCTGTATGTCCAAAAGCCTTAATTTAGGTCAAAGAACTTCACTGGCTAATTACAGAGTAAAGCCTTAAACTTAAATCTCCCCTATCACACGTATTTAGGAGCACACTTAATGTACTATCAGGTCTTCGGATGACAAAGAAATTGCCACACTCTAACATCATTTATTTGCTTAATTCCAGATTCAAAAAATTTAACCGTGTCTTTTGTTCTTGGTGATTAAATTGTTCTCTGTTATCACAAATCTCCTGCTAGTCATAATGTTGGCTGGTACCAAATTGACTTAAGCTTCTTGGAAACATAAAAGCACCACAGGAAATTTGTTTCCAGTGAATGGAGCAGCGTCACCAACCATTATATCTTAAAATTTTCTTGCTTACATAATGATTTTGATGTTTTTCTGATTTCCAGAAGCAAGTTTCTAGCCTTCAGCATAGCAAAAAAAAGAAAAACACAACACCTTTGAACAGAGGGGTAATACAGCTTATACCAAAAACTCGGGGGAAAAGTGAGAAAAGGAAAAAAAAAGAAGAAAAGAAGTAATCTTAAGAAAAAAATCTCATGCTCTGATGACAGAGCTAAACCTCAAACTTCTTCAGGACCTTGTTCATGATTTTGGCATTACTAGAGCAGTTTTCCAATTCCCCTATTATCAGTATTTTTGGGGATGGAATATTGTGTTTTGTTCTGGACATACAGAAGAACCCATGTACTTCTACATTCAGAAAGCTCTTTTCCCCTTTTCCTTTTTTCTCCTTGCAAGGGAACGCAATGTGATATTCTACTGTCTGCTTGCCCTGAGGCAGCAAATCACTGCTGAGACATGTTTCATTCTGTTCTTAACAACTATTATTAAAATTACCTAACAAAGGGGATTCTCAATCAATAGTAATTGCGTACCCTAAAATTTAAAATAAACACAGAATGATTTTTTTTCTTTTATATGTCTGTTCTTGCTTTCTTTTCTCCCTAAAGAAACTGCTCTGTACTCTGTAGTACAATATTAGTTTTGGGAACATCAGACAATGGGTGTAATTCAAACTCGTTGATTTCTATGGGAACTACACTGATTGTTCTAGGCCAAAGCTCTAGAAGACTGAATGCGGCTATTTCAACAAATTATTTACTCTGGCAAAGAAGCCTTCAGCCTTCAGATAAGCACAAATACATAATCTGACTCAAAGAGTAAAATGTACCATGGGGCTGCAGGAAAGAGGGCTCTGTTCTTGCAAAGTCATGTTCCCTGCATGGATATATGCTACTCAGAATTCAGAATTGGTTTCACATGGACATAGGATCATGGAATCGCAGAACTGTAGAGTTGGAAAAGACCTCTTAGATCTAATCCAGTTGTTTACCTACCACCAATATTGGCCATGTCCCTCAGTACTACATCTACCTTTTCTTTGTACAACTCCAGGGACAATGACTCCACCACTGGCAACCTGTTCCGATGCCTCACCACTCTTTCTGAGTATTTTTTTGGTTTATGTTAAATTCACTGTTACCTTGCTTCCAAGATTATTCATAGAAGGAGGACAAAAATAGTAATAAACACAAAGGGAATCTATTCATTTATTTTCCTTCTGTTTCAACAGAAATTTTATGCAGTAGTTTCTTGGTTCAGGAAAAAAAGCCTAATTCAGATCCTTTCTCCTTAACATACAATTGCAGAATGTCTATCTAAGAATTTTTTAGGCTGTTTTAAATGAATGCTATTGAAGTGACTATTCAGTAGATGAAGAATAGACAGTTTAATTTCAGTTTTAGTGGGAGTGGAGCATAAACAAGGGCTGCTTTCAGTATTTTCCAACAATATTTCTTTTAATCTGTACTGCATTAATACTGTGTGAGCTAGTAGTCTAGACTAGGCGGCAGTATATAAAAGAGAATAAATTGTGCTGTGGCTACAATCAAACCTGATTAAGTAATGCCTCTGCATAGCATAATTTCAGCAGAGTGGAAGGAACAGCTAAAAATACAGCTGTTCAGAGAAACTCTCTTTTGTAACTCTTTAGATAATTTGATATTTAGCAGTGATGGCTCCAGCTTTCAAGCGTAACTTCTGTTCCTCATATGAGAGACCTCAGGAGATCAGTAGTGAAACTGTCCCCTTCAAAAATAAAGAGTATGTTGGGACAGAAGAATAAATGTGTCCAAATACCAAGTATTCTGGGATTGCCAGGCAATAGAATTAATGTCCTTTGGAGACTACTTCACTGATCCAAATTAAAAATCAACTGCTAAGCCACGTTGGCAACGCAGAGCAGGAACACTGAATCAGAAACCTCTATGACCTCCCCAGCAGCTCCAGTCTGGTGGCTGTTTCCAACAAACACTGCACAGAATAATCTTGTGCACAGAACAGAAACATCTGCAGAGATCACTTTCCCTCATCTTCCCAGTGCATCTGAACCCGTAGGATATGATCCTATTACTGTACCAGGTAAGGAGTCTACAGTTCTATGTTTAGGCTACAGAAACTTACCCTTTCTGTTTGAGGGATACTCAATTCAAATTCAAAATTGAGTCATTGAGAGAATCTAAAATAAATGTGCATTTCTTCCACATGAAGTGCAGTTTATCTGGCGTTCTTCCCTTTCTGTATTTTCTCGCAGTGTGCCATTAAATCTCCTCCACCATCCATTATGAAAATGTTTGACTTTCAGTAATATATGAAGATATCTGTACAGAACTTATAAATATGTATGCCCAGGATTTTTTCTCAGAATGATCATAAAAGTTCACTCATAAACAAACAAATTATCAATTAGAGAAATGTTTGGAGAGCAAGAATTGTTCTTTGTTTGCAATGTGCTGAATCTAAAAGGAATTGTTCCTCTCTTGGTATTTGGCCTAAAGCACGTAATCAGCATTTAAAGAATTCTGCGTTCCAACGGAATTAAATGCATCTTTAACCATTAATTATAGTAACAGTGATTGATGTTAAGCCCCTTATGCCTGTGGGAATACTCCTAGGTAATTTTACAGGATGTAAAACCAGTGCTCAGCTAGGTGACCAGCTCCAGAGTTATGACTTCAACCCCAATAATGTCAGTGCTTTTACATCACTGAAATTAAGGAGACTTCCCATGGCCTATAAGAAAAGAGCAGGATAAAGATTTCTTGTATCACAAAGGACACTGAACCATATTAAACATATGTAAACACCCCTGTGTGTTTCTATGCACAAAATGGACCCAGCTTGGGCTTTGACAAATGGAGTTCCACACCTGTAAATATCTCAGGGCCAATTCAGATGTTAGTAGAGGCTCCTTTGAAAATGCATTTCATAAATATGCTTCTGCCCCTGAGGTCAAGTTTTGATGCCCTTTTTAATAAGTAGTAATTTTCCATTAGAAGCAACCATGGGAGAGAAAAGACACTATAGTATGTCACAAGTGAGAGTGAACACAGACATCCTTTCCCAGTGTCAGTTCTACAGCAAAACAGGTAAGGTTGTCTAATAGGTGTATTTACTTTTTTATTTTTTACCAGAGCACCAATATTTATAACTAATAGAATAACAGTTTGGCCTTTTCTGTTAACAGCTTTTGCAAAAATAAAATAAAATCTGCAGACATTTGATGGAAATTTATAACAGAATACTGATGACAGGTTAAATTATTTGAAAATGAAGTAGAATGAAAGCAGATGGAATTATTCATTGTTATAATAACTGTTTTTTCAGACAAATTCTACTTTTTTAAAAAATTGGTTATTAATATTTGTGATACTAAGATGATGTTAAAAATGATACATTTCTCTAGTATAATAGTGATATGTACTAAAATTTTATTTTTATGATTCTCTAAACTTAATTAGCTCAATGACCAAAAAAAAAAAAAAAACCAAAAAAAAAAAAACCCACCAGGCATGACAGCTCTATAAATCTATGAAGTTATTGTTCTGAGTTTTTCTTCACATTCATTCCACTATAACAATGATCTGAGCCCTCTCTCTTAAATATTTCCTCCATTGCGTAATCACAATGGGCCTAGAGTGAAATTTTAGTTCTTGAATTTGTTACTGAACATCTTTTGAAAGGCATACAGAAGCCTAAACAAGCAGTATGGACACTAGAAAAGCACTTTGATTTCAAAAAAACACAAGGATTAAAAAAGAGTGCTAGATATTCCTATTTAAAAATTTAGTAGGGACTGACCTCTTTTTACTTGGATGAGTATTACTTCATGCTTGGTATCTCGAGTTTAAGTGGAAATTAAGTTCTCAATAGGAGGCCATAACTATTACTGCAGGATATTAATTTTAACACAACAAAGTGATATGTTTTGATAAATATCTAGGTTATACCTAAGCCAGCACCATTCTATTTCACACTCTTTTACTGTGTACCACAGACTCACTTCAATATGGAAACTACTAACTGCTTCCAAAGAACAGCAGGGAAATCCCATGAAAACTGCAATTATAATAACTGTAAAGAATTAAAATAGCTCTTGGGCACTTTTTATTATTGTTTGGGGTTGTCAAGGGAAAGAAATGAACAAAGGAAAAGAAAGATGTGCTCCCAGCACTAGGAAACACATTTAAAAGAATCTTGTAAACAAGCTGGCAACAATTCTTTCAGGGTTATAAATGTATCAGGAGCAAAAAAAAAAAAAAATAAAAATAAAAAAAAAAGAAAAAAGAAAACCAAACAAAACCACCAATGAAAAAAAAATGAAAAAAGAAAGTAAAGCAATGCAGCAACAAGCCTCCAAATGAGAACATTCAGAAGGGACTGCAGAGTGACTTGTAGCTGTAAAACTGTGTTATGATTAACGAATAGCAGCTGGAAAGACACATTTAGAGGTGGTAGAGAAGTAGTAATCTCCTATTAGCAGCCACAATAGTACCTAAAGAAAAAATAAGTTTCTCTTGTCATAAAAAAGACACAGAACTGCTGGATTTTTTCAAATTGAATGAGATTGATGGATATTCTTTCTACAGACTCTGCTAGTGGCTTCTCATTCTGCAGAAAATTACTGGAAGCAGTGAGACTGGCAATTAAAGACCGGTTGTGGCTTCTTTATCTAACCAGTGATCTCCAGGACAAGTTGAGACTATTCAGTCATTTTGCACAAACCACTGACAGCTATTGGTCATTAGTGCACTGAGCCAGATTTAGACAGTCCTGAGAGGTCAATGGTTTTCTGTCAGTCCCATCAGACATGCTTTCTCTTCTCTGGATCTATAATGAAAAGGAGCAACTTTTAAAATACTTTGAAAAGACTGATGAGCAAAGAGCTCTTACTCTTCAAAATCATGGAGCAGAAGTCCTCCACAGGATATAGAAAAATAGAAAATAACTTTTCTATTAGGTAATACGCACTCCTAAAAGACTTTGACTAACAACAAGAAAAATGTTTCACAGCGAGAGCAGTTAAAAGCTAGAACTGGTAGCCCAGAAAGGTTGTCAGACCCTGAGCATTTTGATCAACTTTGAAATTACATTTGCTCCAAGAAGTTGCAACTCCTGAATTTCCTTTTTTTTTTTTTTCACTGAGTTTTTCTACAACTCATCCATTTTAGAGCTGATTCCCATTTTTTCCAATGAATTAATGCTCACAGCTGGTGCAGGGTGTAATTCCTATGTCTTACTATTCCTGGAAGTTCTTTCCTTTAGCAAGACAGAAAGAGAAAAGGCATGTGAAATAAAAATTAAAGAATACATCATTACATTTTTGTCTGGAATCAGAGACAAAATGAAGGCATAATAGAATTGCCTTTTTTGTTTGTAATCTATAGCTAATAGTACTTCAGAAGAATTTTAGAATTCCAAAGTAGAGAGTGGGAATAATAAATTATCCTTTCACTGAGACTGGAAATGCTGCAGTTATAATGAAGTTTTGATAGAGAACTGGAAGTAAAATGACTGCAGGAGTAAACTTTTTTTTATGGTTACATAGTGACACTGCTACTTTTCAAACACAGACAGCTGGGAATCAAAAAAGATGCCTTTTTCCTCTTAGCTGCCATTTCCACAACCTCTCCTTATTTCTCAGGAGTCTTTCCAGTGTAATGTTATAATTAGTAAGGTTTCTAGCTGAAGTTTTCAGTGCAGTGCAGTGGTTATGCCATTTAACTCCCCTTGATTAAAGCAGGTAATAACCTCCATAGAAGTGTTTTTACCTGCTCTAACTCATTTAACTGTTAACTTCATTCCACACAAAGCAAAATAGTCTCCAGCTGTCTATATGACGTATAAACCTATTTTTACCAATAGGACACAAATGCCTAGAATACATTTATCACTATCCTTCAATTAGTAGCAAACAGAAGTCAAACAGTATTGTTCTTTAGAATATCTCCTATTCTCATTTGGTGAAATCAGGTTGTGGATTGATTTAAAAAGGCCAAACTGAAGGACATACTAAGGATTTAACTGAGCGTATCTGGGAATTACATGCCAGTAATTACACAATTCAAAATAAGGAACAAGTAAATTAAGAAATTATCTCTTTTTCTTTATGAGAACTGCATTTAAGCTAACGATTGAATCACTTCTTACAATCGTTCCCCTAATTCTTAAATAATTTGGGAACTCAATTGTCCCAAATAACCAAAAGACACAACTAAGTTTGAATGATGGCACTTTCTTACATCAACACAGCTTTTTATGTAATACTATCAATACATCAGGTTGAATTACACCTGAGTATCTGCAAATAAATGTCGTAGACTTTTTCAATTATGTCTGGTAAGGGCTCCTTCTTTTTCAAGCACATACACACAATGGCTGAACAGTGGAGTTTCTGACTGTGCCTAAAACCTCCTTTAGCTACATTTACACTTTGTATCAACTGAGAAAAAAAGAGTGTAAACCTAATTCATTTATTAAACCTTACGTTCTAAATGTGAACATAGGAATTACCTGTGTGGTTAGCAAAATTGTACATAGCTGACACTGTTATTTCAATAGGATAGAGGAAGTACAGGCTTGCCAGGGCAAAGATTTTACTTCTGTTTCTTTGGTACAGTTAGCAGAAGGTAGAGACTTTGTCCTACGCTACAGGATGCAATGACTGTATGTTATTTTGATTGACATATTTCTTTTTTTGCTGGACAGCTCAGATCCAACTAGCAAACTCTGGAGTGTGTTTGATCTACCTTTAATCATCTAATGATATATGGACCAAGACAGAAATCAAGTTTTTTCTACTAAGAGGAAAGAAAATTCATCCATCTCAAAAGGAAAATTCAGATTACTGTAACATGAGCAAGTGTGACACACAGAATGATTATGACAGCATATTTAACAGCTGGAGAAGCCTACCTCTCTTTAGTAGCTACAGAGACACATAATCTCATTTTGAACTTTTATCTTCTGCACAACCAAGTGGATAAGCAAAAATTCTTCTTAGAATCATCAATTGCTCAGGATGGAAAAGACCTTAAAGATCATCCAGTCCAATCATGACCTAACCAAACTATCCTAACAACCCTCCGCTAAATCATGTCCCTGAGCACCACATCCAAACGGTTTTTAAACACATCCAGGGATGGTGACTCAACCACCTCCCTGGGGAGCCTATTCCAGTGCTTAACAACCCTTTCTGTAAAGTTTTTCCTGATATCCAACCTAAACTTACCCTGGCACAACTTATGGCCATTTCCCCTCGTCCTGTCACCTGTCACCACTGAAAAGAGACCAGCCCTGCTCTCGCTGTAAGCACCTTTCAGATATTGGAAGGGAGCAAAAAAGTCTCCCCTCAGCCTCCTTTTCATTAGATTTAACAGCCCCAGTTCCTTCAGTCTCTCCTCACAGGGCATATTCTCCAAGGCCTTCATAAGTCTTGTTGCCCTTCTTTGGACCTGCTCCAGCACCTCAATGCCCTTTCTGTACTGAGGTGCCCAAAACTGAACAGGGTACTCGAGGTGAGGCCTCACAGTGCTGAGTACATGGACAGGATTACTTCCCTAGTGCTGCTCACCACTCCATTCCTGATACAAGCCAGGATGCCATTGGCCTTCTTGGCCACCTGGACACACTGCTGGCTCATATTCAGCCAACTGTCCATCAGTACCCCAAGGTCCCTTTCCATCAGGCAGCTTTCCAGCCACTCCTCCCCAAGCCTGTAGGATTGTCTAGGGTTGTTGTGACCAAAATGCAGGACCTGACACTTGGCCCTATTGAAACTCAAACAGTAACCTTGGCCCATTGATCCAGTCTATCCAGGTCCCTCTGTAGTGCTCTTCTTCCCTCAGGCAGTTCAACACTCTCTCCCAACTTGATGTTGTCTGCAAACTTACTGAGGGTGCACTCAATCTCCTCATCAAGATCACTGATAAAGATGTTAAATAGAAACAGCCCCAGTACAAGCCCTGGGGGACACTGCTTGCCCCAACTGGGACAAGCCGCCAACTGGATTTAACTCCGTTCTTAGAATATTCTGATGCACACAAACGTATGGCAAGTTTTCTTCTTCAGGATATGGTTTTAAACTAAGACAGGGGTGGTTTAGGTTAGATATTAGGAGGAAGTTTTTCACTCATAGAGTGGTAATGCTCTGGAATAGGTTGCCCAGAGAAGCTGTGGATGTCCCATACCTGGAAGCAGTCAGGGCCAGGCTGGATGTGGGTCTGGGCAGTCTGGTCTAGTGGTTGGCAAGTCCGCGGCAGGGGGGTGGAAATTAAATGATCATTATGGTTATTTTCAACCCAGGCTATTGTATGATTCTATGATTCTATGATTCTACGATTCCTTGTCCTCCGCTGCTGTCCAGACATGGAAAATATATAGACTTGGAGATAAATAGTATCCATATTGTCACTGGTCACTTCAGCTCAATTATTTTGACCTATAAATAATGAACAATTAGAGGCAAGGTATTTCTTCTCGCTAATTGTTATCTTCTTGGGCCTCTTTCAGTCAAAAGGGACTGAACAGAGGGTCTCATTCTTCCCTATTCCCTATGAAGACTTGAAAGAGGACACTCCAAAATTAGAAGTCTCAATTCCATGTCTGCCCTCTTGAAAGAAATCATATTAATATCCATTAGCTTCAACAGGATCTTCAAGATTTACTGTACACAATTATCCCTCAATAACAAACTAGTTACCACCAAGTTCTGGGAAAAAAAACAAAACAAAACAAAACAAAAAAAAAAACAAAAACAAAAAAAAAAAAACAAAACCCTCAATTTCTGATTTAAGCTACAAAATAGTAGTGGCAACTTGTGACAGAGCAGTGCTCTGTTTAAGCTCCTATAGTCTATATTAAAAACTGTAATATTACTATCATCCAGAATCTGGAAAAATGCATCAAACTACATTTAAAAATTTTATACAATTAAAATTAACTGAGATAAATATCACACTACAAACAGATGTCGATGAAGTTTGTTTTTTTTTTTTTTTTTTTTTGCCATTTTTTTCAGTACAAATTGTCATGGTCTGTGCTAAATTCTGGTTGCAGTGCACCAGAAGCTATCAGATCCCAAGTATGCAGGTAAATAGGAAATTTACGTGGTTCTTCTTGAAAACTTGTGTAAGTGTTCAGAAGCTTGCTGATGTCAGTGCAGCTGAGAATACCCTTTCATTAATCCTCAAACATTTTTGTAGAGTGGCATATAAATGAGCCCCTGCCAGACAAATATTTGCAAAAAAAAATATTCATATCACTTCATTGTCAGCCAAAAGAAGGATTACTAAATTGTTGAAATCAGACTCTCACTCATAACTCTTGGCTGAAAAATATGTATAGATTTGCTCCACTGAAAAAGGCTTGCTATCAAATCAGCACATGAACAAGTTTTCAGTGAGATATGGCACACCTTTTTGGATCTTTGTCTAGTGATACAGTGACAGTGTTATCAATGAGCCTATTGCTATTCGCTGTCTAGCAATTATTCTCTAAATTTGTTACATTCCTGATTAGACAGACAAATTCACCTTCAAGAGTTAAGCTCAGGCTCAGGAATTCCACTCCAGTGAGCAGACAGCAGCAAAACAGAAAAGAACAACCAAACCTTTCCCCACCAAACCTCAGACTGCAAGACATGGACCGTCAGTGATTTGCAGAAAACTTTCTAGCAGACTGCCATCAGCCAACATGTGATGAGCAGTGATCTCTTTCTGCCTAAACTGGGGCACAGGAGAAAATGGTGACTTAGGACAGGACATGCATGTGTGTCTTCTTCTCACTCAGAGAAGAACTTCCCAAATGGCTGCTCCAATTAATAGCTGGTAACAAATACATGAATCTTTGACTTATCCCTCTGTTTTTGTTGCCCATCTACACATCATACATATTGGTAGCTTACGGTTTTAAAAGTTATCACATAAGAAAGAATGAAGTACGTCATGTGTTATGTGTTGGTGCTTTTGAAACAAAAACGGGCTCTGTTTGCTTTGGCAACTGCAGCTTGAATAATTTGTCTGAACAGGAGATGGAAATCTAGCAGCATATGGTTGCAGATATAAATACAGATCTAGAATTATATACAGACATACTATACATTAAAATGAAAAGCATTTCATGGGCAGTTGGTCACAGTGATAATTCCAAAATGCAGGATTTAGTTACCATTCTCAAAGATTTATCCCTTGCTATACATAGAATCTTAGCATCATAGTAGTCTCAAATCCTTATTGTAATCTAAACTTAGCTAGGCAGCAGATGACCAGGTTTACCCCAAACTACTCAAAGACGTCATCAGATGCATCTTAATATACTATACATAGAGCAGAATGAGACAAAGTCATTTCATGTGTTTCAAATGCGTGTATGATTTATCTATCTCATTACCTTTGCAAGGAAGAGAAAAGAGGGGAAAGTCTTGAATCTCCATTAACTACCAGGGCAAAATGATGGTTTAAATAATGCTGTTTAAAGTTCTTCATAGTTCGATTCCTTGCTTTCAAAAATAGAGACTTTTTCCTACTCGTAGTATAACAAGCAAGAGTGATAGATGTGCTGCAGTATGAATATTCTGGAGTCAGTTTTTGATGATGGATGAAAACATAAGAAAGTGTTTTGATGCTGCTTTATATATTTCTGACCTAACTCTTGTAATATTATTTCATTTATTAAAAAAATAAAATGCCCTCACTATTTTCCTACAATACAATTCAAAAACCTTTGGAATGGATGGGATATTTTCCACAATCCTCCAGGTTTGCTGATTGCTTAACCACGAGGTTAATTCTGGATTTAAGTCTCTGTTGACACATCATCTAATGATTATGTGTATTGATTTTTACACTGGTGAATGAGTCTTATAAAAAAGGTAGTTCAGCAAAATAAAAATGACTGATTTTCAGTGCTGAAACTGAAATTTTTCCTCCTTATGTACAGAAGCAAACTGTGACAATCGTGTACTCTGCTTGGGAGATGTAAGTAGAAGTGCAATATGAAGGGAAAAAAAAACAGATGAAAAAAACTCAAATCTGCTTGGAACACGAAGACAAAGGGAAAAATATATATATACTCTTAATTTGTGACCAGATACAAATCAATGCAACTCTAGAAGTGGATTCCCCATTGAGATTCCTCAGATTATTAACTGATACTAGAGTCCTTGTTGCTGTTGCTGCTGTGCAGAGACAGTTTGGCATAAGAATTCAGTAATGAAGGGTGGCGCTATGATGTAAAAATACATTCCTGATGCTCTATGAAACTCTACAAATATTAAATTTAGCATAATTAGAAATACTACTGAGATATATGTCATTTGAAACATGTTGCTTGTGTTGAGGAAAATAATCTAGATTATTGCATAATTGTATAGTCCTCATATAGCATTAAAAAAAACCAAAAAACAAAAAGCACCTTTTAAGGTCTTTGTTGATTGAACAGTACGTGTCTACAGAAGCCATCAGTAAGTGCTTTTTTAACACTTATTGTCTAACTGACAGCTTTGATTTTGAACCAAGAATCTCCTCTAGTTTCACTGGGAATTGTAAGGAGTTCAAAAGATACAGTAATTCCAATTATCAAAACCAAACATCAAGAAAATATAAAGAAAATAATATAACAAGATAAAATCTTTTTCTGTTACACAGCCTTTTGTTAGAATATCTAAACTGATCCTGACATTGAGTAGGAGATAATCATTTGTTGCGGAGGGATTTTTTGTTTCTTACACAATTCTTGAATGAATCAGTGTCTAATGCAAAAGCATGGAAGAATATGAATTAGTTTTCAAACCTGCGATGCATTTCAGAGTGCTCTGTCATTATTATTATTTTAAATCAAGAGGTTTTAAATGAAGGAAGCAAATCTCTTGTTTCATCTTGTGCAACTCTTGTTTCATCACTACTGAAGCATGGGGTGATATTTTATAAGCCTGATTTGCCAATCTGACCTCTAAAACAATATTAGTCATTAACCCTCTGCTGACAAAAGAAACACCACTCTGATGGGAAGACAAATCTACAAACAGCACTTGGTAAGTTCAGTGTTTTAGTTTAAGCAAGAAAGTAAAAAATATTACTGAATGGTCTGAATTGCATCTGCTTGAGAAATGTTTAGTTGTTGTACTTTGGGACATGATTTAGTGAGAAATATTGATCACAGGTGGACAGTTGGACTGAATTATCTTGGAGGTCTTTTCCAACTTTGGTGATTCTACGATTCTATACACGGCTACTCTGGCATATTTATACTTCCTATGCTTTCACACAGAGAATGACTATTATCTTAATATCTACGATGTCCTCCATGTATATAAAGAACACATTTACAAGTGTCATAATGTACCACCAGTAGATCCTCAGGTTAATTGTTATGTACTCCATAGGCACTATTTTGTTTGATGAGACTGTGGCATTCATCACAGTACCCAGATGCCTTACAATTGTTCAGACAAGCATTTGGTAAGAATTGGTTCTGTTCAGATAAATTGATTCAAAATAGAGATCATAATTGGGTATGCTAGATGCATTCCTTGAAAATTAACCCCTGTGGCCAATACACATGGAATTAAACATAAGCAAAAAAAGAACGTATTAAAAAAAAAACAACAAAAACACCTAAAATTGATCCTGTTTTGATGCTGTTACACTACTGAAACGAGCAAATGACAAACCAAAAGGCCCCTCCCAAGATCATATTCTTTACTGGATTTCAGCCTTTTGGACCAGCAATGAAGCTACAGTGAAAGACAACCAGAAAGAATGAGGCAGTGCTGGAGACCACCAGGAAATGAGCCGGCCATGATTTTTAAATTATAGCCAGTGCCTTGATTTGCATCCAAGGTGCACTGGGAGCCAGCACAGAGATGTGTGTTCAAAGAGTCATGTGTTCATACTGGCCTAGCCCACCTAAGCTCCAGCCTTTCTCTGCCAACATCCCACACTTATCTCCTTTTCTTCCCTGGCTTGACTAAAAAGGACTATCCGCATCTCCCACTTCTTCAGCTTCTCCCATGAGATTTCTCCTTTAGTTTCATCTATTCTATCTTCTGGTCCTGACCACCTGGGAATTGGAGTTAAGCCATAATCTAGATCTACTCCTTTTCAAAGCAACTTTAATTGTAAAGCTATTTCTGAAGGCTGAATTTAAATGATTATGAGGTGTGTCATCTCTTACTGAAGTTTTCTTTGACTGGCCCAAAATAGCTGACCCTTGACAGAACCACATTACCACATTGCTTCTGACATAAGAATGAACTCTGCTACAGTTTTTTGCCAGTCACTTATGATTGTTCCCACCTGTCTCTATTATCTAAGCAATGCTATTTTGGAGACCAGGTCAACACGGGGAAAAGGGGAAAAGTTTACCAATGTAACTGTCCTGGCAAACCTTCCTTGTGTGGGTGCAGCTTCTACCGGCAAAACAGAAAAGAAAAAAAAAAAAGTAATCTTGCTAGTACAAAAAGTACTGGTTCCAGGGTAGAATAGATTATACTGGCAAATGCACTTTCCATTCTACTGTATCACCAAGCTTTTGATAATATATTAAAAAAAAAGTTAAAATAAAAATAAGCTTAGTTGATATTGCTGCATTGGAAAATGTGTCTGCTGTAGACTAGGCCAAACTTTATGAAAGAAATACCAGTTATGTGGACAAACAATGGAAATTCTATTTTCTCTAGTGGGAAAGGGGAGCGAAAGGACCAACAATGAATTTCTAAGTATAAAACATTCATTATTTCTGACAATATTTGTATCCTGTGAAAATTTATAAACAGGGAAGAGTAATGAATCTAATTATCTCAGCCTTTTATTGGGCAGTAAGGGCAGTTCAAGAGAAAGCAAGAGAAACAGTAAAAAATATCTCAGTTTCACCATGGGAAACTTATTAAAAGTGGGACTTTCCAAGGAGCCCTATTTTGTAAAAGTGCATTTTGACTCACGCAGTTAAAAAGGTTGGGGGTTGAGGGATACTGCAAAGTTGATGTTTCCCCACCTTCCCGTTTCCTTCATTCTTAGGTTTAAAATTTGTCAATGAGAAGGAATAAAAAAGAGCAGCACTGATGGCGGTGACACTTGCAGAATTTTTTTTGTTTGTTTGTTTCCCTCTGGACTTCCATAGAAGAGCCACTTTAGTTTTTCTTGTTGACTCAAAGGGTTCTGACGTTGCAGAAAATGGTTAAGATCTTTTTAATTGTTATTATTGCACAACAAAATTTCTGTGTTGTTATTATCACAATGAATGTTATTAGTGCTGTTGTGAAATCTGTTTTCAGAGGAGGTCTGTCAAGATGAGAACTGTCATTTCTGACTTGCTGCTAAGGGCAGTAGGTGACTGTAACATTTTATTGTTCTTGCTTCCAAAAGGTAAGACTCATGTCTTCAAAGTGTGAGAAAAGAACTTGTTTTGTCTTTGTTTTATTACTCAGCTGTCATGACGATGACGAGAGTTGTTCATCAACAGTACCCTAATTGCAAAACTACTCTGTTCCCTAGCAAGGACTGGCCTCACTTGTAAATGGCAGGCATGAAGAGTTTCTGAAAGAATGAATGGAGTGGCTACATTGAATTTTTTGCATTCTTAAATATACTACTGGCTTTGGGTGAAATGAATTTTACTGGGAGCAGGTAACTGAGGAAATCCTCTCATTAGATCACAGACATTTAGTGGTGAATCTATGGCTGTGAGTAAGTCCCACTGCAAGTGGACACACAGGGAGGTGCCATGTAGATTGGGGCTGAAAACAATAATAAATAAGTGCCATTAAAGGTATACTGGATTTGAGTTTCACACTTGTGGATGATTGTAGAAGTATTTGTTTTTATTTAATTTTGTTGGAAATACATTAGATAAAAACACCTAAAGCACTTTCTTCCGGAAGGGGACAAGTTGATTTACTAGACCAGAGATGTATGCCATGCTGTGGCAATGACTCATTGGGCACATCTCTGTGATTTGTAGAAGGACAGTTAATGTCTGTACGAGGTCTTCCAGCTTTTTGATAGAGAAGGTATGTCATCACACAGGAGTAGTCTCAATCAGGTCAATGAATCTCATCAAAGGAGCCAACTTTCATCTATGTCTGGATGTTAGTAGGAACATGGGTTTAAAATTTAAAGATAAGATTTAAATAACATAATGTACAGAGCAGTCACTTCTTTGCACTAGAGGGAGGAAGAACTTGACAATAGCTCCTTATAAAACTTTGCTTCATCTCCCTGTCTTAAAGCTTCATTGTCACATTTCAGGGCCAGTTGCTGCCACATCATTGCCATTACTTGCACACACTCCTATTCGCACTCAAGTCAGACTTTGATTAATTTTATGCCACAGGATTTTATAACAGTGAATGTAGGACTAGCAGGCAGAAGAATGTTAATCAATCATGGAACCACAGAAATTAGACAAGGAAAAAGACATGTTATTAAGTCATTTACTCCATCCCAGTGCCAAATGATTGTTTTCTGGAATACATACTTGAGCTCTTTGTCCAGTTACTTTTCAAATGGCATTAGCCACACAACAACTTGAAAAACACAGCTGTTCTGTATTCTCATGAACCTCACTACTCAGACAGCTTTTTCTAAAAGTCCATCCTATAATTAATTTTACTTGTATCAGTCACTCTGACTCTTCTTCTCATACAGAATTAAAATAATTATTCTTCTTCACTTTCAGTACTTCCATCCTCCTGATTTCTATACTGTAAAACTATTATCAGAATCAGCCTCTCCTGCTGTATGTTTTCTCTTGTGTAAAACTATTTATAGCAGTGGGGGAACCGAACACACATGCAGAAAGATACTTGCCTTCTTCCTGGCTGTCAGCTACCAGTACTGGCTAGCTCTGACAAGAGGAAGGCAGACACCAAGTTATAATAGCAAATAAAATTTCTGGTACAACACTTCAATGTCTAAAACACTTGGTAGCATGGCACAATTTTTATTATAGAAACTGCAGTAACACATTTTTTTTCTTTACAAGACTTGACAGGAAAGTATTTATTCACAAAAGATTTCTACAGGTAAATATATATACACATATACACATTCACAAACAGAAGACAAGTGAGTTTAGATGGTGAAATGCTGAGAGATGGAGTACTGTATACTGAAGACCAAACTGTGAATCACTCACGGAAAGAAACATTCATTCCCTCAGAGCTGAAACTTGCTACTCCAACAAAAAGAATAGCCTGGGGATATCTGTCCTTTGCAGTATTTTAGAGGTTTTGGTCTTCCTCCTTTTTTCTGTGTCTGTCACTAGCAGCTGACAACTTGTCTTTCGACTGTGCAGATCACACCTGACAAAGCAGGCACCTGTCAGTCACTGCTTTATAAGGTGTAACTTCATACAGCAGGAGACTTTAAAGCAGCATGTGTGGATAATTTCATACATTGAGAAATGTGATGATTTTTTGGGGGGTAAGAGAAGAAACAACAAACGAAAAAAGGAAAGTAGGAGAACATTATAAGATATGGTGGTCAAAGAGCAGAGGACTCCTGGAGAATAAAGAGTTAAGCCTTCAACCCATTTTCTCCTTTTATTTATAAAGGGGCCAAGGGATGTCTGACATTTTATTGCAACAGCAACAGCAGCTGATGCTCAAAATAAGTGTTGGGAAGGGCATTTAAGCCTTCCCCTCTTGAAAAGTATTTTCAGACATCGTTACACATTTGTTTCTGATGTTCACAACAAAATCAGAGCAGTAGCCAATGAATCCCCAGTCCTTCTCTCAAAATATCAAACCTGCCCGTTTTCTGCTGTAATTCCCACCAGATCACATGAAAACAGTCAAGTACCTCTCTTTGAGTCCACACTTTTCTCTCTCTTTCATTATTTCACCTGTACAGAGGACTTGTGCTCCTGCCAACATCACAGCAAAGCGCACTCCTACTTCCTACTTCTTTCCTAAAATCTTTTTCATCCCAGCTCCCATGGGAGGAAAAATGGTAGGTTGCAAACCTCACCCAAACCCCTCTGCAGTGTTAACTGCCTTTTGGAGGGCTGTAACTGAAGGATTTAGCCCCTCATAGACAACAGCTTCTGCTTTGACTATTTGCAAGGTGGAGGAAAAAATTCTTATGAATGGACCAGATATAAAAAGAAAATTGTGTCTGACTTGGATCATAAATGGTGTGGTTCCTATCTGCATGGCATCACAGGCAGCTTGTGGGCAGATTTCAAGATGCACACACCAGAGCTGACACTCAGAGGTCAGCAAGGTAAGCACACTGCAGTGCCTCTGAGAGAGAACAATATGCAGCAACCTTTGGGTGCTCAACTTCACAATGAGGTGGGATTCTGCAAGGAGCATCACTGACATCCTGTCAGCTCCTAGATTTGAGGTTCCTGGGAGCATCCAACATTGGCAGATTTTCTTGGCTTAGAAAAGCAGTGTAGTTGGCAGTGTAGTTCTGGCAATACTATTTTTCTTTTGTTTAAGAAAGAAAAATGCAGTCTGACTAACCACGGTAAAAAAATTGCTGACCTCAGGGTTTAATGCAAGCTCACGTATTTGATCCACCTTCTCCACTGAAGGCAGCTATGACTGCACTCTGCTTCTGATTTCTTTCTGTTCTTATTACTACCAGTCAGTTGGATTCTGATTCCATATATGTCTGTGTTTACCCATAGTTATAAGAGCATTCCATTGCTAGGAATGACTGATTCCCTAGAGAAAACTGAATGCATGAAGAATGTAGTATTACCCATGCCTTCTTACACTGTAAAACTCTAAAAGTGTACAAAGTACACATAGGACTAAAGATCCTCTGAAAGCATCCGAACAACAAAAACAGGTGAGAGAAGGGGAAAAAACAAACAAACAACACAACAACAACAAACAAAAACCAAACCAACAGCATCACTACATTTTGTCAAGATATATGTTTTACCTTGAGAGAGCAAAAGCTGTCATACTGTAAAGTATGAAAATTGCCTGAGACTTTTGCTACAAGATACAGACATTTTTCCAGGACACAAAAACTGGCTAAGAGTATAAATTGATGTATTTTTCATCTCCACTTTTTGTCCACGATGCAATTATTTTGGCAGTTAATAAGACATCCAGGGTTCTACTTCCATCTTTCTCACATACAGCTAAGACAATCACCCTCCAGGGACACAGGCCCTAGCTTTGAGTCCATGTTTCTGATGAAGTTGTGTTACTCAAATCTAAGAAACTGCTGTTATTTTGAAACTTTTCCACTGGGTACTAGGGTTTCCAGGCTTCCCGATTCAATCTGTATGTATCAAGCACTAAACTGAAGAGTTGCTTACCTAAGTGTTCTCAGGCACTGAATTCTTCAGAGATAAAGGTTCATGGCAGGTAAAGGGAAAGACACTGGATTATTGGAGTTAAGGAGGAATCAAGACAAAGCAGTGCAACTACTTCTCTCTCAGGTACTCATGTACAAGCACTTTCCTACCTTCTCACACAAGTGTGAAAAATTGCTCTAAAGAAGGGCAGAAGATATGTTCGTCATTTTTGCAGTAATAAACCCACTTTTTTTGGATCAAAACATGTTGACTAAAACTCTGACAACTAATTTTTCATCTAAATATTTTGTAGTGGTTTTGTTATATTATTTCTCATTCTATTCCATATACAAGAATTATATTCCAGGCTGGGTGTGGCTCCAGGCAGTCTGGTCTAGTGGTTGGCGACCCTGCCATAGCAGGGGGGTTGAAACTAGAAGATCATTGTGGTCCTTTTCAACCCAGGACATTCTGTGATTCAGTGATTATATGATTATATGGCTTGAAAGAAAAACAGTTTTAAGAATTTAAAAAGTTGATTCCCAGGCAGCAGGAAGATCCAAGGATCGGACAGATGATGGGTATGTCTGTAATACTGCCTCTGCCTTCTTTCTTGTAGCTATGAAATGAGTGATGAATGGCTATTTAATGTAACATTAATGTGAAATTAGGGTGGAAGAAGAAGTTGTCTGCTGCTCTACTCAAATTGTTTTTGTTAGATAATAAGAGCATATCTCGTGTTTGTCTAAAGGATGGAAACAGAATAAACACATTCCAAAAAAATGGTCTTAGAAAATAGGAAAATATGATCTGAAGTAATGTTAGATTAAGTAATTACTATGAAAACATTATTAAAAACAAACAAACAAACAAAAAAAAAACACCAACAAACCACAAAAAAAAAAAAACCAAAACAGTAGCTCAGACCAGTTTCTAATAATGATTTGGAAGCATGATAGACTAGTACAAATCACTATCTTTCACTATTCATCCTTTCTATTATCTATTTCAACTAAAAGACAGGTAGAAATATTCTTTCTGTTCCTTCTCTAATGAATCACAGAATGGCTTGGATTGGAAAGGATCTTAATGATCATCTAGTTCCAACTCCCTGCCATGGGCAGGGTTACCACCCAGCAGCTCAGGCTGCCCAGGATCCCATCCAACACCCCTTGAGTATCTTCAGGGATGGAGCATTCATAGATTCTCTGAGCAGCCAGTACCAGGACTTTAAAAACTTCTGAGTGAAAAATTTCCCCCTGACATCTAATCTAAATCTCCCCTTTCATAGTTTAAAACTGTTTTCTATTTTCCTGTCACTATCTACCCATGTAAAAATATGATTTTAAAGGCCCCTTCCAACACAATTCTATGATTCTTGTGTGAGGAGTTGATGTTAGTTCAGGAGAAATGATGCAATTGTCTCCAAGATTGCAGTTAAAGGAAGCAAGAGGTTAGCATCCTCTCAAAGATGCCTCAACAGATTCCTTTTGATCTGTGTCTGTCTGTTTAATACTGATAAGTCCATCTCAGTTCATGATTGTGAAGGTTTCTGAGGTTAAGTGCTGTTCAGCTAGTGACACGAAGAAAGCCATGACATAATTTTATAATTATTATATGGAGAAAACATGAGATGAGCTTGTTGCTCTGAGTACAGTGGTTTATTTTTTCTCTCAGTGAAGGGGAATAGCACGCTCACCCTGCATGTAGCTTCTGGGCTAGATATGCTTGCCTATGACTTCTAACCCCTATGCGTAAGTTGAAAGTGCTGTAAACTGAAGGTGGTTAAATCACATAGGCACATCACATTCGTAATAAAAAGTCTGTTAAGAGAAAGAGAGTAGTATATGAAGTTGAAGAGGAGGACCTATTCTGTACAATCCTATTCTGCTTCTATCTTCTTTGTTTATATTCTCTCAAGCAACTCTCTACTATGGCTCCCTCTATCTTTGTTTTTGGGAACATGTATAGACTCACCGTATCTTGCTTCTGAACATCAACTGCTGTTGGAGGGTAGCCAATGACCCTGGAGTTAGCTTCTACAGAGCATGTCTGATTTCTCCAGAACATCTGTATGGCTTATGTGGAAGAGAGCACAGAAAGCACTGCATTGGTTTTTGAAAATGAATTGAATTTAGTGGTTTTCCTGCAGGAAAAAAATTCTTGTAAAGAACATTCAGGTGTGGTGGATATGGCTTTAACTGTTGGATGTCCTTAATAGAATGCTGGACAGTGCAATAGCAGCTGTAACTCACTTCGGATGAATCCTTAAAGCTGGAGGCTGGACATTGTTCCTCTTTCCCTTGACTACAACTGGAAGTTGTCAAACTCAGTCATGAAGTACCATAATTTTTCTCTGTGGCAATCATATTTCCTTTTGTTCTTTTTTCAAATCTTGTTTAACAAGTAGTTAGTGGTCATCATACTGGTGTTATATCAAAACTGAGATGACGTGCATTCTGAAAATATGGATAGAGGTGTATGAGTCTTCTCTTGAAAACTGACTGTGCAAATCTTAGGACTCAACTTAGCTCTGGGCAATTTTGGTTGTTTGTGCAGCCTATGTAACTTTATTTTAGTAACTGTTATATGAGAGCCATGGGGAGGCCTCCAGCTTACACTACATGGTCTTTTGAGTCTATATTGAAAATCACAGGCTTCTTCAGGCTGGAACAGTCATAAATGTAGGGTTACTGTAACCACAAATAGAAGTGACCTAGTGTCCTAAAAGGCTGGAACACTGTGGATTATCGTACTTTCCAAATACTGCAAAGGCCAATGTGAATACAGCAGGGGAGCAGTTACCATGAACTCCAGAAGCCAGAAACATCTTCATTCCCACATTCTGGGATACAGAAACCTGCTGTTCCCTTCAGGATGGCTGCAAACATAACTCCATGCAAGTCTGCACCTGGCTATACTAGAGCAGCAAGGAATTTTTCTTCCTTTTTTGCCATCTGAATGTTTTTAAGAATGGTGTGTTTGAAATGCATGGTATCCCCAGGCACCACCCAGGTTACATACCCTTAACCTCCTTCCCTTCTCCCGTGCTCCTAAGGGCTTCTATCTTGCAAACAGAGATGTTTAGGGTGACTCTTATGACACAGGTAGCAACTGGATTTTTGAATTAATCATGTTCCTTAAAACAAGGCCCTGACCTTGCCTTACAGCAATGTCAGTTGAAGTGGCCTCAGGTGATATGTTAAGTCACCATAAAACTACAAATGTCATAGAAATGGTGAACAGGAAAGTTCAGTATTATTTCTCTCCTCCATTGAAATGACCAGGCAGTTAGCTGAATGCAAGAGCTTTTTCACATGAGACATATTGAAGTTAGAGAGTTCACTGCAGTGGGGCACTGTGGGGCCCAAAAACACACACAGATTTAAGAAGAGATTAGATCATGGAGCAGAGGTCTCTTCAGCGCTATTAAACTCTATCATCAACTACAATCTCTGGCTCTGTTAAATCAGCTTCCAGTTCAGAGGCTACAGCAAGAGAGAAATATCCCATTACCTGGCTTACTCTTGTACTGGGTTTCTGATTTTGCCCACTGTTGAAGCCAGGACTGAGCTAAAAGGACCACAAGGACTTTCACATTCACCCAGGGTGTCAGGTTTTACGTTTTTATTCTGGATTTACAACTCTGTCACTGTTGCTGGAACCTGGCCCATTATATGTGGTCATTTTTCACTCTGTTCATTTAGCTCTTGTACTACACTTAAGGCTGTGGGGGCAGGAAAAGACAAACAGCACAATGGACTCTGTCTGCCTGTTTGTCTGTTGAACTCATTTACACTAATTGATTCAATGTACTGACTGATTTCTTTTTAATTTATAAAATATGCCTCTCCCTGTCTCCATGTGCTTGAACAACAGTGGGCAGGGGGGAAGTGAACCTCACTGAAATTTGTGCCATGCTGAGAATTTGTGCCATGAAAATCTCTGCAGAGAACAGAAACAGCTCCACAGAGGCTTTAAAATTTGCCCTTTATCTGCAGCATGAAAGAAAATAAAACTAGATTCTATTATTACCAAGGAGATAGCAAGTAACAGATGCAGGAGAATCCAAGATATGATGCTCTGCTAATGGGCTAACGCATTACGAATATATTCTAAAATTACATACATTAATATACAGAGAGAAATGCTAAATCCTGAAATGTGGAGGAACTATTAGGTGGGTCCAACAGCTGGTGAGAGGGAATGGCAGCTCTCAGACACAAGAGTAATGTTTGGAGGCAGCTCTGGGACAGCTGAGGATCAGGCTATAATCAGTCAGAATAGAGCGTCACAGAGCCGAACCAAAAGCTGACAGTCTGAGGAGTAAAGATAAAACTGGCAAGGCTCGCAGGAAGGCGAGCCAATGGACAGGTGCCATCTTAATGTAATATAATCCCATTGCTCAGGGTAGCAATACTATCTGTGTGCACATAGAAGATGCTCTGCACCTCTCCTAAAGATTTTGCCCACTCTCTGGGCCCCTCATTATATCATCACTTCTGTTGAAGATTAGAACTAAAATCTGAAATTTCCACAAGTATAAACTATTCTCAGATATTAGTATCCCAGCAAGTCCCTTACCATTTTTAACTACTTTCAGTTAATTTCTTAAGGCTTTGTGGAGAAAAAAACCAAGTCATTCTCAACAAAGACTTCCTCTTTTCCATTATGCAAACAATAGAAAGTATAATATCTGATAAAGAGAAAAAAAGAATTCCTTCAAATTTGTGTTTATGATTTATCCCCTATACAATAAAGTCAAATGGGAAAAATAAAACAAAACAAAAGCAAACAAACAAAAAACAGGCTGGGAGTCAGGATACTTAATTGTGTTACTAACTCTTTGATTTTCAGAATAGTATTCATACAGACTCAGTTTCTGAGTACAGATTTCCCAAAAGTATAATGGTGATAATATTTGTCGTTCTTTGTAAGAACAGCATGTCACTCAAATAAAAAAACTTCTGTATATAAGCCAAATATAAATCTAATGCACCATCCTAGCTATGATAACCATTCTTTTGATTCCACACGCTAGCCTTTAATTAAATAGTACTTAACATGCTATCAGTCTTTCTGATATTTCCAAATGTTTTAAGGGTTCTTTTTTCCCTAAATCTTTTGAAATCTTTTATCTACTTTGACTGGCCTCAGGTTAGCGTATGTATTTCATATACATCAATATTTTCAAAAGACCTTTCCTGATTTGTCCTCTTCACTCTTCTTCTGTAACTCCACTGAGAGAAACAGAAGCTTTTAAACTCTCCAGGAATTCTGAGATCCCTCTTTTGAATGGGTAGATCTCACAGGAAGCAGTTGGAATGGAAAATTTCCCTCCACTGCCTTCCATGGGAGGTAACTCGTCGGGAGGTTAAAAGGCAGTCAAATCAATGAGTATTTAATTTTACATTTGCTATACATGTCTTTAAAAAACAAAACAACAACAAAAAAAAACAAAAAAAACTCACACTTATCAGCAACACAATGGCAGATCAATAATGCAGTGTTTTAAATCCTTACTCTAGTGCAGACTGATGAACATGAGTCATAGTTCATAGAAGTCAGAGTTACGGAAACAGAGCAGGTGACATATGGTACACAAAGCTCTTCAAACTCTTGAGGTCTGCCCACATAAAGCAGTCTCTCGATATGCCACTTTCCATAATCACTCTAAGAGGTCACTGATAGTTGTTTTTTTTCTTTTTTTCTAGGAGAGATCAGAAGATACAGGGAATGCGAGTTGAATGCTAGTTTGAATGTGTGGTCTGGCAAATGTAAATGCAGTTCGGAAATGAGCTTCCACAGACACGGTGAAGTGAAAGGCTAATATGAGGTGAAAACTATCTATTCCCTGCACCCACGCTTTCCCTATCACTTCAGATGGGGATTAATACTTTGCTAAGAGCTGACAGAATCCAGGAGTGAAATAAATGTTGCATCACATGCGGGTAAGTCACCAAGTCACAAAAGCAAGCTTACAGACAAGGCTCAGTTTTGCCATAGTAAGAATCACAGAATCACAGAATCACCCGGGTTGGAAGGGACCTCAAGGATCATGTAGTTCCAACCCCCCTGCCTAGCAGCGCCACCAAACACACACATTCAGATCAGGTTGCCCAGGACCCCGTCCAACCTGTCCTTGAACACGTCCAAGGACGGGGCATCCACAACCTCCCTGGGCAGCCCGTTCCAGGGCCTAACCACTCTCCTTGTAAAGAACTTCCCCCTAACATCCAACCTAAATCTTCCCTCCCTCAACTTGGATCCATTTCCCCTAGTCCTGCTGTTGTCAGCCCTTTTGAAGAGTTTACTCCCCTCGTGGGTGTAGGTTCCCTTCAGGTATTGATAGGCTGCAATGAGGTCACCCCGCAGCCTTCTCTTCTCCAGGCTGAACAAGCCCAACTCCCTCAGCCTGTCCTCATAGGGGAGGTGCTCCAGCCCCCTGATCATCTTAGTCGCCCTCCTCTGGACCCTTTCCAAAATCTCAATGTCTTTCTTGTACTGAGGGCTCCACACCTGGACACAGTACTCCAGATGGGGCCTCACAAGAGCCGAGTAGAGAGGGACAATCACCTCCCTCTCCCTGCTGACCACCCCTCTCCTGATGGAGCCCAGGATCCCATTTGCCTTTCGAGCTGCCAGAGCGCACTGCTGGCTCATGTTCAGTCTCTCGTCCATCAGGACCCCTAGGTCCTTCTCTGCCGAGCAGAGCCATTGCCACAATCTTAGAGCCATTGAATAGCTTGGGTTGGAAAAGATCTTAAAATCAACTAATTATAAGCTCCCTTCCATGGGCAGGATTCCCATCCACCATATCAGGCTGCCCAGGTCTCATCCAGTGTGGTTTTGAATGCCTCCAGGGATTGAGCATCCTAGTAAGAATCAATAACTGGAAGCTAAAGACATATGCTAGAAGTTAGAAATAAAGCACACATTTTTAACTGCAGGGAATGCAAAGGTTGTAGGCTACTGAAAGAAATGATGAAGCCCTCACTTCAAAGCTTTCTTGTACCATAACTGGTGCCTTGTTGGAAGTACAGCAAGCATTGTGCCATGCTCAGCACAGAAAGCATTGGAAGCAGCTTGGTGGTTGTGTAACATGGGAAGTCCAATGAACTGAATAAATTAAAAGCATTAGTAGAGAATATTTGTTCCAGTTTGAGTTGTTTATAAACAGTGTAGAAGGTGAAAACAAAATACCCAGTGCATTCTAGTTAAGATCAGCATATAAATGAGAGAAAAGAAAAAGTGAAAAGGTAGATTTTGATGAATCTGGCCAGGCAGAGTATTAGTAAATTATTCTTTAATATTCCTTCTAGTGGAAGAAATTGAGGGATAGATTTCACTCTGTTACATTTTTTAATGCAGTATAGCAGGAATCTGACACCCAGTGAGACATCTGTTAGAAAAATCCAGGAGATATAAAAAGATTGTACCAGACAATTTCAGGGTATATATGATGACTGTGACTGCAGCTGATTGTCTGTTTTTAGCAACAATGCTGTATCAATAATAAAACTTTTGTCTGGATTAACTATTCAAGCAGCCACACAAGATATTGCTACATTAAATTCTATATAAAGATGTCATGCTTAGGAAATTAAGATACGAATGCATATCATTTCACCCTGTTTTGCTGAAAACAAAAATGGACAAGGGAAAACTACACCAAAACAGTCCAAGATGCAGTTTCTCAATTATCATGGAATCGCAGACTTACAGAAACATAATGTGGATCTGACTGTCATGCAGGAATGCCACTGCCACACAGGACAGAGAAGCAGCCAGCCAACCCTTCTATCTGCTGGAAGAGAAGATGTCATGACAGAAACATACTGAGTGGATGGAGGCCCCACAAATTCCCAGTATCTTCTGATGGATTGATACTGTACTTAGATCACCTTAGGGAACTGCTACAATCAGTGGAGAAAAAGAGGCTCCAAAGTTATTTATGTTTTCATCAAGTTCATCTCATTCCACTGAATTTGTTGTAAACTTGTTTAGGCATTTACTTGAGAAGGACTGATTCATCAGCAGCCAAATTTAGATAACATTTAGGAAGACTGGATGTCAAAAACAAAGCTAACATTCCTCCCCTTCTCCCCAGAAACTCATTTTCTTAGATGTAATATTTTCTGCTTTCTCACATTTCTGTCTGCTGTGAGACACATTCACAAAGAGTGCTATTTCTCTGACAAAGTCATGAAGACAAAAGCACACGTAGAATAAATTCAAGGAAAGCAAGCACATTCCTTTAATTGCTTGTTTGTTCCTTCCCAATCAGCTGTACCACATCCACATAGGTTATTAGTTATTCTAAAAATGTTAACATTTCATTATCAGGTACTGCCTGAATTGGATAATGTAAATCTCAAATTAGCAGCGGGTGCTCTATGATACATGAGGTGAGATTCACCTATTTGGACAATTTCTGACTTAGTTATCTGGATTCCTTCTAGACTAAGTAGGAAAACCAAACAACCAACAGTGAGTAGCAACAAGAAAATTCTAGGCATTTCCAGTCTATAATTTGTCTCTTCCTAATGTAGGTATCTAAAACATACATCAGATGACTCACTGTTTAAAAGCATTCAGCCTAAAGTAACTAGCCCTGAACAGACACCTAGACTGTAGATGATGAAAGGCGAAAGAGATGGATTGCATGAACTGTGCACTATTTAGCCACAGGCAGCAGATTTTTAGAGGTATTTGTCTTCCAAAATGGGATATGAACATAATCTCAGGAATACTTTCTTCCTAACAAGGTGCAATAGAGCATTTCTGGACGCTCACCTCTTTACAAAACTGTCCTCTCAGCACAGAAGAGTGTGAGTCAGGCGAGTTGGGAAGCTAACAGCTACACTTCCCCTAGAAAGATAGACATGACCTGAAATACAAGCTTGTGGTGCATCTTGTCAACTCTTTTCTTGCCTTTCTCAGTGTTTTCAAGAATGGGCAGGGGATACTCACTTGGAGACCTGGATGTCCTTGCTCTGCAGTGCCTGCTCCAGGACATACTAAGCTGTAAGGTGTACTCTGTGCCTCCACCTGGACATAGAACCATTGACCACCACCCTCAGTCTGCGGCCTTTCAACCAATGCCTTATGCATCCGATGGTCCATCCATCAAATCCACAAACCTCCAATTTGGAGATAAGGATGTGGTGGGGACCATGTCAGAGGCCTTGCTCAAATGCAGGTAAATGACACTGGTCGCCTTACCTTTGTCCACCAATCCTGTCACTCCATCATAGAAGGCCACCAGATTGGTTAAGCATGACCTTCCTCTGGTGAAGCCATGCTGGCTGTCTCAGATCACATGCTCATTCCTCACATGATCAAGGATGTCGTCCAGGAGGATCTGTTCCATGATCTTTCCAGATACAGAGGTGCTCATTGCCTCTTGTCCTGTCTTAAGACATAACTACAGCTTCCATATAAATCCCATGGAAGAGAGTATCTTCTTCTGCTCCTGTGTATGTAAACTCCCTTAATGTAGTTTCTATGTAGTTTCCTATGTGTACCATCTGTCAGCTACAATACTTCCTCTTGGAGACTGGGGCACAGTCTAAGACTTGAGAGATGCTAACAAGCTTTTTTCTCATGGATTTCTTTGGACAGCATCAATACTTGGACAAGTTTCAATCTAATCCTCCAACTCTTCTTTACCATATTCATCACATTGTTTTTAAGGAGGTACATGAGAAGAATATTGAAGCACATTAAGTAGCATTTACTTCATTTCACACTAAATTTTATTCTAAATCAAACCATTGGTGGACTGTATCTGTTTAGTGCAAAAGACAAGATCAAGAGTATCATGTGTACAGTGTTTTGGCAACTAGGGAACTTGCATGGGTCTAAAAGTGAAAGGTTTCAAATGCTGGTCTAAAACAAAACCACGTGACTTTGAGGTTTCATATTGATCTTCTTTTTATTATGAAATATAAGCAAAGATTTTATTTCTCTCACCCTGACTGTTGGTGTATTGCTAAACTGCTGTCCAAGGCCAAAATCTTTTAGTCATATAGACCTATAAGGTTGCTAAGCACACACAAGAATAAAGATACATTCTTATTACTCAATACTTGTTTTACAAAGTCTCCTGCTGAAAACAGTATTGAGTCATACATGCTACTTTTGCAAAACAAAGTGGATATTCAAAATCCAAAATTAGAGTTTCAGCCCTAGGTATTTGTTTGGAATCATTTATTTGTAGAATTGCAAACTCCAGAGTGTTCAGCACATAAAAGAGAGGTCAATTAAGGCTGTATAAAGGCTAGAAAAATGTTAAATCATTTAAAGAGTGGAATGATGGCTACTTTAAATACATCAAGTTTCCTGAAAAGATTGGAGAAGGTAACGTTATTCACTTTAAGGTGAATTCACAACACTGAAGACACGAGAGTCAGGGCCACAAAGATAACTGGGTCCTGGAACACCTCCTATATAACGAAAGGCTGCACAACCTGGAAAAGAGAAGGCTGAGAGGACATCTCATCACTGTTTATTAATATTTAAAATGCAAGATATTTTCAGTGTTGTGCAGTGACAGAAGGAAGAGCAGCAGGTAAAAACTGGAACACAGGAGGTTCCGTACAAGTATGGGAGAATTTAATGACAGAGCACTGGAACAGTCTGCCCAGAGACACTGTGGAGTCTCCTTTCCTGGAGATATTCAAAAACTGCTTGGATGACTTCCTGTGTAACCTACTGTAGGGAACCTGCTTTAATGTGGTATTGGACTTTATGATCTCCAGAGGTCCTTTCCAGCCCTTGCAATTCTGTGATACTGTGATTCATTTAGGTCAGTGGCCATTTTCAGATCTTGCCATCCTATTAATCAATATGACACAAACAAGACTTGAACACAACGTTATTCAAAATGTAAAGAATTTTGCATGTTCCATTTTTATTTCTTAGGAGTTACTTTAGCTCATGTGCTCCAATGTCACATATGCAAACCTGATATTTGTTTGGAGATTAAATATCTGACATCTCAATAGCATGCAGCTTGGGGAAGTGAATATCCAAAACACAACAAGATGGTGCAGAATCAATAAAGAGGTTTGGTTTGATTAATGAAAAAGCAAGACAAAAAGATGACAAGTCAGGTGTATAAATTATGTAAGGAGTAAACTAACTTCCATGTAACTGGCATTTGGATGCCTAAATATTCATTAGTCTTGGCTGTCATCCCTACAATAGATTCTGTTTTCACAGTGTTTCCCAGAACAGCAAACTGAATAAACACTTTGAAATTATTTGTGTATATAGGGAGGTAGGTAAGCAGGCTTTAAAATTTAAATATTAGATGGAATGATACTCTTGTTTCTCGACCAACAGTGTCACGAACCCAGGTGGGTAGGGAATCAAACCTTACATCCTTAAATATATGACAGTTATAAAGGTTGTGAAAATGAATCATAGAATGACTATTTAATTCTGAAAACATATTCTTGTAATAATTACTGTAATTAACAGGAGAAAATAAGAAAATATTATTTTCTCTGAAACTAAGGGAGAAACTTAAGTTTTAGGTCTTTGAGAATTAATCTGCTGTTACAATCTGAAAACAAAAGCAAAAGCACTGGACTGCAATAATGAGTTACTTGTTACTTGTAGTGAATCTGTTAGTTGTGAACTAGTATCCTGATTCCAAAGAAAGTCATAGAATCAAATCAATAAATTGAATTTGCTGTCACCATGTTTGATTTGCTTCCAGTGAGTTTTTCTGTGACAGTTTTATACCGTACTCAAAACAACTGCAAAATTTGCACAACTGAAACTTTTCAGGAAATAACTAGTTAGTTCCAGTAGAATCCTGGCTGTAAAAGCTGCAGTCATACAATTCTACCTGACTATCTTTTACAAGTCTACTGTTCCGTTTTTTATTATCTGCAGAATTGAGAAGAATAGATCATTAAAAACAATCAACCAAAAGAAAGACACATAGAGCAACATTTTTGTGTTAGGGGCTGAAGAAAGCCAACAATCAGAAAAAATAAAACCACCTCAAACCCAGACTCCAATCAGACATTGTTAAAGTGGCTCCCACAACATAAAAGAGAAAAGCTGCCTGAATTATTGGTAATGGATCATCCCACACAAAGTTTGTGAAATGCCTAGAGAACAAAACATGTACCGCTGCATAGTGATCAGCCACGGTCTGTGACAATATGAACAGAACTCATTGTGACTTAGATAATTAAGAACTAGGGTAGACCTTAAATCTTAGCTTCTGGAAATGAGTCATGAAGAAAGCAGAAAATGTTAGTGCCACCTATTGGTAAGTATTGAGATTTGGAAATTATTCATGCTAATTTGCATAAATCCAAATAAAGAGAAAGTAAACTGGTCATGTTTTACTTAAGGAGTTTTGAATGTGACACAAAGAATGAACTCTTGACTTTGGCCTCTATTCTGCAGAGGTTTACATGTTTGTTTAAGAATGAATTATGAATTATCTGAACTTGCTGCCAGGAAAAGAATGGAAAATTTAGGTGGCATTCTGCTTCAATTTGCTTTCAGTAAAAGTTAACTGAAACATGTAGGATACTAGGAAATGTTGAACAAGAAGGTGGATTAGCAGTCTCAAAATATACAGCTTTGCCAACCAAATTTCACTGGTTTCCTTCAGAAATCCAGAAGGTGGGACGTTTGGCACAGTGTGTAGACACTACTGCTATTCAGTGATCTGAAAAAAGGATTGCTTTTGACACTGCACACCCCATTTACCATGTACCTTAGTGAGATATACTGAGTTGGAGCTAAAGCAATCCTTCTTACTATATGGACGTGACCTTTATTATACCATGGCAATGCACCAAGTTCTGCTTTAGTTAATAGCACTTCCTGCTTCAGTCTTCTATTTAATAGGTCTGGAGTTGCAGGGGATGCACTCGAGGCACATATGCTGTTCTTCAATGTCTTTTGTTGGAATCTGGTTCTGCAAATATGTAAGACAATTTAGTATTTTGAGAACCTGACTGTAGCTGCAGTTTATAAATAGGGAGTCAAGCATCTGCCATCACTACTGAAAGAAGGCTGACTTGCAACATCTTGCAACATCTAACAAGTGATGCTGGGATTCATCAAGAAGAATTGAGTATATTTACAAGATGCTGATGCAGCAGATCAAAATTTTTTACACAATATGTCCAGTCATTTCCTAACATCTGGTTCTCTCATCAGCATTATCTGCAATCCAAGAATTAGTAGAGGTGAAAAGTGCTGTTTTTTTGCCGAAAATCGGTCAAATTGGAAGGCAACAGAGGGCTTTAAGTAGTCATTTACAGATTTAATTATATTATATATATTATATATATTACATTATATAGCCAGCCATAGGTCACTTCATATCTTGCTGTAGCTGATCATCTCAAATTCAAGTTAAGCCACATAAACCTTAGTACTCACTACAGGAAGCTGAAAAGTTCTGTGCAATTTTGAGGGCACAAAACAAGCCACACTGGAGAAGAACAGTCACTGATAGAGATGCTCCCAGAATGGGCTGCATGCATCTGTGGCACAGACCCATCGAAATAAGATGCAACAGCAGTGATTGAAGGGAATATAAAAGAGAGTGTAGCCAGACAGGCTGTTAGAGAAATATCTTTGGGAAGGAAAATCAAAATTGTATGCTCAAAAATGCCATGATCTAGCAGGAGGTTGGACGGTTAGTGAAATCCTAACAACTATCACTTTCTTAATTTGTTCCTCTTCTGCACATCTGCTTCATCATGTATTCTCTGGTAAGCTCAGGCAGCACATGGAGAAATGAACAAGGAGCCCGAGCAGCCTGCAACAGAGAATGGAGGAAAAAGCAACCAGAGCCAGCTCACACATAGATGCCAGTCACACCGTGGTCGCCTAAGGCAGCAAAATGCTGAGTGGCTCTTTGTTGTGTGAGTGACTGCAGGCTGTGAGCAGCACTCATTTCACAGATTACCCATAAAGCAGCGAAAACTCAGCAACTGTGACAGTGCAAGTGAGAGAAATGTGTTGGATCCTCATTTACCAGCGAAACAGACCGCAGTGTGGTTTTTCTATATATGACAACTGTACATTTTTTCCACAAAGGAGCTTGGGGGGAGATCCAGCTCTGCAATTGTCCTTCTTCTGGCAGCCACTCTTCATACAGAGTTCACAGGGGTGCAGAGTCTGAAGGCAGCAAAGTTGCAAAGGTAAGTGTTGTTGCTCACTCTCCTCTTTCAGCAGTCATCAAAGCCCAACCACCTTCACTCTGAAATCTGAAGTAGCTCTCCCAGGGTTGGTAATGAGGAGGAGGTTGTTCCTGAGTCAGCACAGTATACATAGCAGGCAGAGGAGATGTAACACAGCAAGAACAGACCAGGCTGAACATCCAACCCTGTGGGTACATGTTTTTATTAGTGCTTTGCCCTGATTGCCATGTGGAAGCACTGTAAGCACAAATTGCACCTGCTGGAAGGAAGCCCAAGTGCTCTGGTTCCAGATGGTTGCCAACTGGAACACCAGGGAGCTGAGCAGTACCAAGGGAATGGGAGGTCACTACAGTCCTTATTCCCACAGAATTTCACTGCAGTGCAATATGCCAAAGTTCATCCTGGTTAAGGATGCTTTTTTTTTTTTTCTTCCTGAACCTTGGCATTCTGCATATTAGTGAAAATAATTTCCCACTCAGCTTTAAATGTGAACTTTGGTGACTTAATCAGGTTCTCACAGAAAATTTGTAGCGAGTCTGGGAATCAAACCTATAATCTTCCACCTCCTACCAGTTCATGTTCTTGTTGATTCTTTTCCCCCATAATTCTCAGATATCAACCAGCTGCATAATGAAGAAAGAAATAAGTAGATAAACAAACTCATCCATTTCTAGGGGAGGATTTCTCACTCTACTCAAAGCTTTTCCATTCAGATTCAGATGATAGCTTCCACTAACTTCTCCAGAAGTCTATTTCTAGTTTAACATAGCTCACTGTGAGCAACAGTTCCTTAGTTTTTAATCTAAAATTTCTTTTGCTTATTTTTCCCATTGTTTCATTACAAACCACTGACCCATGTGGAATCATGCCATTGCCTCCTTACTATTTATGCACTATTTGATTGTTACTATTTAGGCCATCAGTCCCCTCTCTTTTTACTGTTTTCTCTATTTTCTGCCTCTCACAATCATTTTTACTCACAGTGATTGAAACTCCCAAGTCTTGAAAGGACAAGAGGAAATAGATTTAAGTTGCACTGGAGGAGGTTCAGGTCGTATGTTAGGAAACATTTCTTCTCAGAAAGAGTGGTAAGGCACTGGCACAGACTTCCCAGGGAGGTGGTCAAGTCACCATCCTTGGAGGTGGAGATGTGGCACTGAGGGACGTGGTTAGGGGGCATGGTGGGAATGGGGTGGTAGTTGGACTACATGATCTTAAAGGCCATTCTATGATTCTAATTTCAAGGGGCTGTAAACACTCCTTTTCACTTTTTCCCTATTACTTCAAATACAGCATGGGTAGTATTTTTGGTGACAATATCTGTCTTGCAACAATCATGTTAAATTGAACAACTACAGGCCAGTGAGCGCATCCATGCTGGAAACCATGAGTACACATGGTACTGTATAAAGATGGTGAATCTTAACACTGGAAAATATTATCAGCACTTAGAAAAACTCCACATACTTCTGATTATGAAAATGGATCAGATAAATGAATTTACAAACAAGCCTGTGATTGAAACTTTGGCTTTCATTCATTCAGAATAAAATGACATACTTTCAAATAGGTCTGGGATAATCTACACACGAGCACTAAGGCTATTACAGTAGCCTAATCCTCTTATTTTGACTCTTGGGGAAATGTTTGGACCTCAGTCAAGCTTACTTAAGCTATTGCATTTATATCCATCTACACTGGTTATGCCCAGACCAGCAAGACAGAGAGCATTTTATTCTTCCAAGTCTTTCCCATGCTCTCAAACTCTGTGTGCTAAATTCATGATTACCAGTACTGCATCTATATTGAAATCTTCTTTGAGAAATCTTTTCAAAAGAGCTGTGTTAAGAAGCTGCTGACTGGTCTTCCCTCACTGTTCTGGATTCAGTTCACTGATGCATTATTAATTATTACTTTGGTTGTCAGCATTAGGATAGTCTTAGAAGAGTATTATTTCTATTTTAAAAAATTGAAGCACAGCAAAATAAAGCCTAGTCTCTCACAAAGGCGGTTAGGGACCTGTCAAAATAAAATATCTGAGATCTGCTTTTGTGCACATAATGGGAAGTGAAGGTAGGAATTTAGGCTACCACTGGCATCTCACCTCAAGGGTGGACACAGATATTGGGTAGGCACATGGGGGGTGCCTACATTTCTCTGCTGATAAGAGGGAAAACGTGGATTCTTCAATAAGCAAAAGGGAAGTAGATTGATGCTTAAATGTTCAAAACTATGCAGGAAACATATGGGCTGAGGAGGAAACTGTGCCCCAATAACTTCACGAAGGGATCATCCTTCTACTGAATTTACAGGAACTGTGGTGACTTTTACTTAGCAAATGCATGTTTGTTAAGGGATATGCTCTCGTTTCTTATTTACATGAAGAAATTTAACAAGATTTCTGTTCCCAAACATTTAGGACAAAATGTAAATGTAAACCCAAATCCCCAAACTGCTTGAAGTATAGGGAGAGACTGTGCTTTAGAAAACAAAGTCTGGAAATATGATTTGCAGGAGTGAAAAAGCCTTCTGAAATAATTTCCAGATTGTTCTTGCTAATACGTATAAACAGGAAAGGTATACAATGCTAAAATAGTGACTCACTTGAATTGTTTATTGGAGCCTGGAAATAAAGTTGCTCCTTTTAAAGTAGGCAAATCCATGCAGAATGATTCACTCTGATTGTTCTTTGATGTAAGCTACTTTCTATTGTGTGGCCAATGTGATCCATATACATTTTATGGTGCATAATGCTACTTACTAGCTGAAAAGCTCATGTTACTCAGAGATTCCAAAAATATTTAAAAAAAATTAAGTTCTGTCTTAAAAGAGAAAGACAAAAATGTTAAAGGATTTACCCCATGATACCATAGATTGTTTTCAGGAAAGAGGATTCACCTATTCATTTGTATCAGATCAATGTAAAGTCTTCTGAATTGTCTTGTCCCTCTTTTCAAAACAGTTATTGTGAATTATTATTTTGAGCGTTCAATTCAGATGCATTACTTTGGCACAGCAAAGACTCATTAGAAACATTGAATACAAACACGAAACTGGGTAGGGAAAATATTCTTCTCTGCGTCTCAGTAACCTGTCTGTGAAAAATATTCACAGAAACATAGAGGAAGCTGAGAATAATATCTTTGCTTCAGATCCAGCTGTCCTTCTATGTTTATTACTCTGGCAATGAAGTCAATGGGAGAAGTGCCAGAATAGGAAAAGAGCTAGAACTGCAGGATCTGGTCCTTATGTGTAAGTTTAATCATTTTCTTCCATCTGCTACTGATCAGAAATGTGGACTCTGAGAAAAGGCTGAAGGAAGGGGGGGGGAATTCAAAAGTAATAGTCAACAAACATGCCTTTGACAGCATGGGAAGGAGCTATGCCCTTCGTTTAAATTACCCAGATGTGATTACAAAATTATAATATTCTACCCATACAACGTCCTTAATGATTCTTTGGGGAATTTCATGAGAAAGCAGAAGTGAATCACAAAGCTCTTGTGACAGTTAACAGACCTCAGGAGGCTGATGGAGTCCTGAAACGGCTCTTGCAAGGATTTCTGCCATCAAGAGTTACCAGGGTAATTCCAAAGACAGTGGGCACTTTAGTGCATTGCAGCACTAAAACAACCGTAGATAGCATCAAGCAATGGGAAACACATTTATATAAAGTAGGGGAATTACATTTAAAAAAAGAATAAAAATCACACCCCCTATGAAAATATGTAGGGTCCATTCAGAGAAAAAGCAGATGAAAAAACATTAATACAGACTTCAGAATTACAAGCTGAAGTGAATCAGAGCATTTTTGGCCTGAAGTCAGTGCCATTATTAAGAATTATTGCTTAGTGTAAAAAGCCAAAACATATTCTCAGCTCTGTATGAGTTGAAAATAAAGACAGTCCCCATTGGAGGATTATTCAATCTATGATGCTGGTCCTAAAAGCTGCTCTTCACAGCCCACTGTGCCTATGTGAAAACTCATTAACTCTCAAAGGGAATGGAAGTCCATCCACAGGAAGAATGTGAATTCAAGATTACTGGTAGCAGGTGTAATAAAAACACTGGTCCTGGTGGAACACTGGATGGTTCAAGGAATCTCTGTGTTAAACAGCAAGTGAAAGATATTGATGGGAGGTCGCCAAAGTCTAAAATTGGCTGGATTACTTCCTGGGAGATTCCTTTTCTTCATACTGACTACAGAGATGCCTGAGAATTAAACCAATTTAGAAGAGGTTGATTTTCTTTGCATGACCTCGTGGTAAGGTTGATAAAGTGATTTTGACTGAAAATCTTGGATAAGCATGACAGATACCTTAGGAAGATCCTATAACAAAAAAGGATCATCCTGTGATGAAAGTGAAAGTACAGTCATTAAAACTTTTGGTGGACCTCCTTGTTTTGCTAACAGTTCCCAAGCAATGCAGTGAGTCTTTGGCCTTCAGGGAAAACTTGGAAGAATAACAGAGTAATAATAAAATGCAGGGCTTTGTTTGCGTGGGGCCCCAGTAGGAAAGTTGAAAACATGCTGAAAGAGCATCTCATGAAGCATTATTAATAAGTTATGTACTGAGTCACTGACTGCAGCAGCTTCTGAGGAGAACTCCTAAAATAAAAATGCATTCGTAGTTACGGCCCTACTCACACTTCATAATGGTCCTCAGAATTGTAGCTATTTTTTCTTTCTTTTTTTCTTTCTTTAACATAGTTTAGTTATATTATTCAAAAGCAGAAAGGCACGATTCCTTTATTTTATAAACGGGTTAAAAGATTCCACATAAATATATATAAGCACATGCAAAGTTTACTTGAGAGAGAATTCATTGACACAGAAAGAATTTGTTTTCTGTACCTCCTACAGTCAGCTTATTTATAACTAGTATTTGTGTACCTAGGTTATGTGAGCATGGTACTTTGCCAAAAAAATTAGTATTCAGCCATTTCTGTCCCTCATATATAAGCTACTTTTGAGAGTGAAAACTCCCAGTTTCCCAGTTTTAGAAAAAAAAAAAAAAAAAAAAATTGCATAAATCCAGTGGCTTGCATTACCATCTGCTCAATCATCTATTCTGGATTGTAAAGTGGAAAATTCTGGATTTATAGAAACCACATGCAAAGATTCATATTTAATTCTGCCAAGACTTGCTGTCACAGCAGCCTTAAAGCAGATATGCAAGCCACACAAAACTCAGTCACTCTCCTGTTATTTCTGACAAGGATGTATAATCAGGAAAGTGCATCTTTTATTATAAAGTCTCCTGATAAAGTGATTAAAATGATATTTAATTTCCCTGTGGGTCAGTTCTGTTGAGATGGATAGTCACACCTTCATAGAGATCTGGCATAGATACTGTTTGAAATACAAGCGACATGGGCAAATTCAGAATACACACAAACTAAGGTCAAATTTCTTCAGGAATTTGGAAATACAGTCCAAACGCTACTCAAGATATTCCTATTTACTATTATATTTGCTTTTTCTCCACCAAAGCAATTAAAACAATGAATATTTTTCTTGGATCATTGTAAAATACTGTGTTGCTTTTGTACCGCAATGAGTTTAGGATGCAATATAAGAACCTAAAGTGAAGAACAAAGGAAAAAAGCAAGAGGTGCCACATAAGGCAGAATTGTCTCCTTTTACAATTTTACTGCAATGTTTCAGCTTGGCAAAGTCCCCTACTGGACTGCAGCATTGAGACAATTCATATTCAGGAGATCAAAATTTGCTGTCAAAAAGACACATAAAGAAGTTGCCCACAATCACTTAATAAGTGCCTGATGTATTTGGTTGGTTGGTTTGATTTTGTTTTTGTGAGTGGCAAATCCTCTCTGCAAAAAGCCTTTTCTAGTGCAGGGGAAAGACCCTTAAGTATCACTTGGTTATTTCAGGTTGTCCGGCTGCAGCCCAGCTTGCTTGATGGTAGACAGTCCTCATGAATATTCATGTCATCTTTGGGAATGCTTTCACAGATGGAGGGAAGAGAGAAAAATCTTGCAGAAAGTCCTTGCTGCACTTGATTTTGAAAGGAGTTATCTAGTCCAGCTCCAAAATAATTGTTATTTTACTTGGATGTTGTCAGAAATCACACTATGCTTCTTCATCAGCCTTGTCTGCTGGCAACAGCAGACATGGTAATGTGTACTTGAATTTAAAGCTACATATATTTTAAAACAAAAAATCAAAGGAGAAAATCAGATTATTGAACAGTCTGGATATACAGTGCTCAAAAGTGAGACTCACACTTTTTCTTCTATATTAATGCAAACTTAAAATCTCTGCACCTTACTCTTGTTTTGCATTCACGTGATCTACTGAAGCAACACAAACACTTGTTTCAAATCAGCTCACTGGTCATTGTTAGTCACTGTCGTGCAAGATTCTGTGTCATAGCAGGATTCTGTGCTGGATATTCCAGGGGAAAGTGTCAGCTTTTCCACAGATGGGATTAATGGTGCATACTTTTTGTCACAAAACTTGCAGATCAAAAACTTTTATAAATATTTTTTCCTCTTTGTGCAAATAAGTGATTTTTTTTTCTTTTTTTTTCCTATGGTCATTCAAAGACTGAACAAGAACTATTTTCAGAAAAGCAAGCTATAAACTTGCTGTCATGGCTGTGATTCACAGGTACAACTGATTTCTTTCCACATTATTGCAGGATGACCAGTTCCATTGACTTCAGCAAACATCCACATTAATCTGCCATTTTAATTTGATAATCTACATCCTCATTTTCTGTATCTGCCCTGCCTTTTGCATTTCTATCATCTATCATCATCATGCCTAAGGGCTTACAGAAGGCTTTAAGCTGTGTTTTAGTGACAGTCTTTCTCCAATCCCACTTTTACTTAGCAATGTGATAGGAATAGGCTAAGAATGTCATGCTGGTGGACATAAGTAGGGATGAGTATAAATGCAAAATACTCTTGCAGTTAATGATGTACTGTTAATATCCATTAAGAACAAGACCTTATTTTTCCAATTGCAAAACTGAGAACAGTGCTTGATAAGGCTTCATAGAATTGTTTGGGTTGGAAGGGACCCTTAAAGGTCATCCATTCTAACTTTCTTTCAATGAACAGGGACACCTACAACTCCACCAGGTGCTCAGAGCCCTGTCTAGCCTGACCATGAGTGTCTCCAGTGATGGGACATTCACCACCTCTCTGGACAACATGTGCCACCGCCTCATTACCCATACAGTAAAAAATTTTTTACTTATATCCAGTCTAAAGTTCCCCTATTGTAGTTTGAAACTGTTTCCCCTTGTCCCATCATCACCAACTCTGTTTAAGAGCCTGTCCCCTTCTCCCCTATACCCCCCCTTCAGATACTGTAAGGCCACTCTGAGGTCTCCCAGGAGCCTTCTCTTCTGCAGGCTGAACAGCCCCAGCTCTCTCAGCCTGTCCTCATAGGAGAAGTGTTCCATTGCATACCTAGTTCATTTTACTAAATTGTCCAGCTATTAAGTGTTAAATTAGCTTTTATATCTTGCATGGTCACATTTCAGTTATAGTACTGTAGAACTTTTTGCTTTTCCAGAGGATGTTTTTATACATGTGATCTAAGAGTTTTAGATAAAAGTGCTGGGAAAATTGGCAAGACTTTAAAGTGGTAAGTCAGTAATGGTAGGATGTTCGCTTCTAACAGATGGATCCTGTCCCATAGTGACACTGGGAGGTCTAACCACACACCAACACTAAATTCAGATTTTTAAAAAACTTGATGATGAGTTCAACAGAGACTTTTTTTAAACTTAGTTCTGGTAGAACTTTTGAAACGCTCCCAAATATTGCCTGATCTGTTCAGGAATATTCAGAGTTGCACATCACACTGCATGGTCTGATGTTGGATTACTTCTCCTCTTTTAAAATAATACCTGAAAGAAAGTTTAAGGAACTCTAAGGAGGTTACATACCGGAATCTCAAAAATAGAATTTGACTTTAAAAAAAAAAGAAAGAAACAAAGAAACAAAGCCTAAAGAAAAAATGAAAGGAGGGATTATTATACTGCCAGAGTGTCTAGTTATGCTATATCTAGTATCAGTCTATCATTATTATTTTATTATTAAATATAAATAAGGTTAGAATAAACACAAAGTCCTCAAAGTTTTACGAACTGTACTAGATTTACATGGAGATAGGAAAGCAAATACAGACAAAGAAAAAGCAGGCAACCTCTAAAATTACTTCTAATGATTAAAAGTAGAGAAATGAATACTTCTGGTATGAAACATGAGGATTAGTATAGCTCATGTTGCACTGAAAATGAGGAAGGGAAATGTGAACTGGAGACTAAGCCTAAGTATAACCAGGCAGCATGCAAAAGTGATAGTACCATAAAAATAGAGTGATTAAATTCATGAAATAGAGCTTGCTAGCATTAAGAATTTCAGAAAGATGAAACTGAAAAGGAATATCATTCTGCCTCAGTCTGCTGATACAATTGAAATAACATGAAATGTGGTTTCACTTCAGGAATTCGGAACATTTTCATGGTGGCTGGAGAACAGCTTATGGCAGGGGTCTATTCTCTGTTGTAACATATCTGAAACCAGTTGGAAAGCTCGGTCCTTCAGTTTCCCTACGTGTAAAAATAGAATATTTTTACATGCATTTTGACTTTTTAAAGGGGTATACATACAAAATGAAGACTACCATTGCTTTTTTTTTTTTTTTTTAAGACAAAAACACAACAAAACTTACAACCGTGCTACTTCAAAAAGAACTTCTACAGTCCCTTTATGCGAGTGCATTTTGTTGATTACTGAGGTGCAGTGCCGTTGCACCTCTTCAGAAAATATCAGCTCTGTGGTGTAATTGGAGATAGTGCTGGAGCATTAATCAGTCAGCAACATGTCATTTAACAGTATCGCTTCTGCTGAGGAATTTGCTGTTGTGCCACAGCTCAAAACAGAGACAAGTGTCAAAGGCTGAGAGCTGAGACAGAGCATTGTTGTTCAAGTCTGTGCATTCAGAGCACTGTTGTTTTTTCTGCCTAAGCAAGTCAGAACTTGCCAGGGATTTAGTCTGTTGACATGATACTAGGAAGGTCTGAAACTTAGTCAAGTTGACCAACACTTTCCAAAACAAGGAAGCGTGTGTTGGCTTCTGAAATTTAATAGAAGGGGATAATTACCCTTTTGCTTAGATTGTCTATTTAAAATTATCTACTCTTTCTTAACACAGATCTTTATTACTGGTGTCACATGATAGGACTGGATTTTACTAGTAGGATTTTCTGACTATGTGAAACATTTTGGATCAGATCCAAAATGATCATATTACTCATCATGTGCCAAATTTTGTCTTGATATAAAAGCTGAAACAAATAAAACCTCCAAGTTCTCTTCTGTTGCAAATGGCTCAATTTCCCTATTTCAGCTATTTCTAAATTTTAAGATCTGTGTATGGAATATGATTATTCTGTTTCTGATTGGGTACACAGAATTTGTGCCAGTTGTTCTTGTAATTAGATAGTTCTTATTAGATTGACCTAATTCAATCATTTGCCATGCTTGCACACAAAAGATTCATGTGCCCTTGAATAACCTCAAATGCATTCACTAACCAAAACACATTGCCATGTGTAGGAGATGCAAGGCTGCCACATCATGTTTGCAAAAAGACTGGATAAGGAATACAAACGTTAAAAACATTATCTTTGTTACTCAGCTCTGAGCACTGAATCAGACCTTCTCTCTTAAAGCGGGTTAAAGCAGTTTTATGGATACTTTAAAAAACTGTGATTAGTGATTTCCCAAATATGTGTTTAAAACAGGGCTAGCTAGAATTCAAGAATATACTGGACATATTCTGTGTGTCTCATTAAAATAGGGTTTAGAATGAGAAAGAGCATGCAGGGGTTAACTCACAGTTCTTGTCTTCCGTGAACCTGACAGAAAGGGAATGAGAGCCCATTTACTTATTAAAAAATCTACTGGAGGTGAGGTAACTTCATGTCTATAAATACATACAACACTGCTTTCCACCGGATTTGAAAAACAGGTCCTAGTACTTTGAGCAAGGCTTATGGCTAAAAATAATAAGAAATTGATGACCTTAACTATGGAATGGTAATAACCAACCACACTGTGCAAAAATTTGGGACAAGTCAGCCAAGTGAACTGAAATAGTTTAATGGGTAATAGACTATTTATTTCTCCCCGTGTAATATTATAGATCTGAAGCTCTAATAAAAATTGGCTATTTCAATCTACATCTAAATCGCATCTAAATTAGTGGGATGGGTTTTTAGATCTGCCACACCTCTTTTCACACATTGGTGCACTGAGTAACTTTAAATTCTCTTTTTGAACATGCTGACATATAAAAACGTATGAAAAATTCTGTAAATTTTCATATTGAATGGGCTTCTAGCAGAAATACTGGACTGACTATTTAAAATAATACAAAATATGAAAGAAAATTGAGTGTTGTTTTCTCTTTTTTCTTTCTTCTTATCTTTCCAGATTCAGGAAGTGTGAAGGATAGACACAAATTCAATGTAGGTAAGCAAGGAGCAAACACAAGCTAGAAAAACTGTGGAAAAAAAAAAAAAAAAAAACACTAGTACAGCATACCACAGCAAGATCTCTAACTAAAGCAGAGATCATTATCACAAATAATCACCTCAGCATGAGCTCTCAACTACTAGAAAACCTAATGCAGTTTTTGGATGCACAGATAGCAACATCCAGCCAATCAGGGAAATAACCTTCTCTCTGCACACAGAGCTGGTAAGAGCTTTATCAGAATATAGTAGCCAGTACTACAATCCAAAAAAGAATAAGTGAATCTCCATTAAATTTTCAGAGTCACAAAATTTTTTCAGATGACTGTAAGGAGCTTTTTTATCTTAACCAAAGAAAAGTCTGAGAGAAGAAAATTCTGATCCTTTATATATAGAGTATTCAGATGTGGAAGAATGATCTGAAAGCAACTGATTGTCTTGTAGACAGTGAACATCATGGAAGATGAGGTAAGACAGTCAGCCTTGATATGCCACCATTCACAGGGGTGAGGGAAGCCTCAGAGCCACCTGCCCTGAGGAATGGTGAGGTCTCCCTAAAGGGGTGTGAAGATTTGGCTATAGTTGTGTCCCAGAAGGTACTTCCAACACACAGATTAACATACAAGATTGAGCCCAGACTTTAATTCAGGATTTCTGCCTCCATAGGCCAAGGTCTAGCTACTAGACTAGTGAGTATCATGGGTTCAGTCTCTCCTCTCCCTTCAGCAATGAAGTTCAGGTGTCAAAATTAAATGGAAAATCACAAATTATTCATAAAACTGAGCAGAAGGATTCCACTTTATTTGGCCCTGTCTGCCAAATATCTTATATTTGTCTTCTAGTCAGCTTAGTTAACTTCTGAGGGTGCGTTTCATGGGCGTTTAACTTTCCAAAGTGTTTCAAGGATGACCCCAGTAGATGTGAGGTCTCCTAAAGTAAGAAGAAATCTCTACAGCTGTGAAGATCTACCCATGTTCTCTAGTTACCATCAAAGTACATAAAAAGAGTACTTAACACAATGATCAGAGAAAGAAAATATGCTGCTAGTCTGGTGCTTCAGAGCAACAATTTTGGGATGTGTACAGTGACTAACACAGTGAGGCAACATTCTCAGCTGGAAACTATCCAACAACCTTTTCTTTTTTTAATTTATGCACTTTTTTATGACAGGTAAATGCATTTTGAAAATATGTTGTCTTCAGTGGAACATGAAAAATGTAACTACTTAAAGCTGTATTACAATATTTAGCATTTCTACTCATTTTGACAATCTTAGCATATAGTAACAGTGCTTCACAGTAGGTATGACAAAGTGCTTTTCATATTACTTTTATAAAATGTGATGGCACACGCACACAAACATTTATTTCAATGTGAATTTACACATATTTCCAGAATAAGATGGATGTATTCTTTGTGTTTGCAAATGGCCATGGGAAACTTACTTTTATAATTTTCCACTTATGGGAAAGCTTATTTTCATATACACATTAATCACATTAGGTATGTGATAATTCATTCTCCAGTGATAGAATGAAATTCTGGGAAGTCTGTGTGCAGACAATATGCCAAACTGAAATTAAACTGAGGGGCAGACCTAAGAAGAAAAAATAAAGAACAAAAACCTCACAAATCCACATCCCATGTTCTTGACAGGACAGCACCACTATGAGATTTGTCTCAGTGGCTTCTCAGAGATGAACTATAACTGGCTGCCAGTTGATCTAACACATCCTGCTACTTTGCAGATGTATGGGAGCCTCGTTGTGTTCTATGGCAATGGTGCACCATGTGACCTACACACTCTCCCCACCTCCCTCTCTCTGTGGTCCTCAGAAATGCAAGTTGAATGTTACCTAAAATGTAAGGATGATACCATATGTCTGAAAAGCCCAACTGACCGCTCTCTTCTCAAAATCCCTTTTCAGTACAGCCCCCATATTTACACATACATTTTGTTAGCCAAATTATATCCCTTGGTTGTATGAGATCTCCTGTCCCCTTACCTTGGCAACTTGAACTGGTAAATAGGTACAACATATAACGTAGAGAAATGGAAAGAATAAATATGCAGCAGTAACAAATATGAGTCCATGTTAGTGGCACCTAGAAATATTTCGACATGACTATCAAACAGTTTTTGAAAACTCTATTTGTTTACAGATATCCTGAAGCAACTTGAATTCATTAGACCAGCTAGCCTTTCTCTTGCTTTTGTTTCTCATGCATACTCTTTCTAATGTACTGCCTTTCTTTCATGCCTTCTTTTAGACACAGCTAAGCAAAGTTAAAAAGCAACCACAATAACCTGTGCTTGTTAGTATGGGGAAAAATCATATCACAAAATAATTCAACCACACTTCTCATGAGTGAAAGATAAACAGCTTAGATAATGAAAAATCAATGTTAAAAAGATAAGAATATACCCTTGAATACTCTAATTTCCTTCTTGTACTTTATGAGCTATTATATTAGCACGTTTTTTCTACTGTATGGAGGCGTAAGGTAAAATACTGTTGCAAAATGTGTGTGATATACACTGTGCAGTAATTAAGACGACACATTATAGCTAAGGAAATCTTAAAAGGTGTATTTTAGTCACAGTTAGTCTGGTGTTGTCCTATAAGAATCTAAAATAAGCTTTTTGCTTGTTGCTAGTTCTTTTGGAGTAGAGACGCAGTTTCCCATCAATATTCAGTGATGCATTTGCCATTAGCTTGTGAAATTATGAGTAAATCCCAACGCTCAGAGCAACAGTATTCATATAAAGCACCATAACTGTCTGGAAATCTTGTTAGAGTGGAATATGTGTCAGCCATTTACAAATCTGAAAGGGCAGAAATTAAATTAACAATGAGATAAGGAAAAATTGTTTCCTACATTGGACCAGTACCATATTATCTGCAATTACAAAGAAAGCACAAAGTGCTCATGAATATATTCACTATATTGTTTTACTGCTACTTTTTCCAGCATCCTTCAGTTAAAATTCTGCATCTTTGTCTGACACTTATTGTAAGGGTTTCCATATTCATTCTTTCTATTTTGTGACATAAAATAGAAGCCCAATCAACACTTGTTACTCAACAGTCAAAAAAGGTGGCTATTTTCAGACTCTGATTCAGGCTGTGAGTGGGATCACTGCTCTATGGAAGTGACTATTTCTCTCTATTGATTATGGGACTGAACAGACAAATTATAATTAAGCAGCTTGATGCCAGTCCCGAGCTCCATAAGCCATGGCTAATCGGGCTTTTCTGTGTCACTGCAATGGTAGTAAATGGAAGTCTTAGTCCTGGAAAAACCCTCTAGGTAAAACTATTTTACTGCTAATATCTGATATTGAAAGATAGTAACATCTGATGATATTGAGGAATGACATTGGCCTGAGGATACAGGAATAGAGAGATATAAGAAGAAAGATAACCAATACTGTGATTGCTTTTTTGTAGCAAGTAAATAATACAATGCACAGTGGCACTGGCACTTTTTTTTTTTTTTTTTTTTTTTTTAAGAATTTCAAAATATTTTACAGATATTTGTTAATTTTTCAGCTCACTCTATATATTAAACAATTTTTACCATTAAGCACTGTGCTAGAACTCTATGAAAAGACAGGGAAAATTCCATCATTTCTGTCCTTTGCCATCCATTCAGCATTCCAACATCAGAACACATACAGGCATCCTTTTTCTTATTGATCTGTTAAGTCCCCTAGGACAGAATTGGCAATTGGTACTGGAGTTACTGTAGCATCTGTCTGTCTGCATTGCTGTAAAATGGAGAAATATGACAAGATAAGAAGCTTCTTACCTTAACGGCCAGATCATACAAACCACTAACAAAATGTATCAAGCCTCACTCTAGGAGACATTAACAAGCCAGACAATTTTAAGAAATCAATGAAGCAGAACTAAGGAGCAAGCTGGAAGACAGTTAAAAATATGTTTTCCTTTATGCTGCATGCTCCATCCTTGAGAAGTGGTTTAATCAGAACTGTGGGTCAAACTTATTTGCTGCCTCCCCACCTGGTACTGAATGCTGCATTTCTTTCCAAAGGCATAGAGGTCTTTTTCTAGGAAGAGATGAACATATTTAACTATTGTCTCTCCAGCCTGATTGGTATAGTATTTCTCGAGGTCCAGATGTGCAATGTAAGCACTGCAACTCCAAGCATAGAATCATAGACTCATAGAATCATAGAATCACCAAGGTTGGAAAAGACCTAAAAGATCATCCAGTCCAACCGTTCACCTATTCCCAATAGCTCCCACTAAACCATGTCCCTCAACACAGCATCCAGCCTTTCCTTGAACACCCCCGGGGTCGGTGACTCCACCACCTCCCTGGGCAGTCCATTCCAGTGCCTGACCACCCTTTCTGAAAAGTAATACTTCCTCATGTCCAGCCTGAATCTCCCCTGCCGTAGCTTGAAACCATTCCCTCTGGTCCTATCACTAATGACATGAGAGAAGAGGCTGACCCCCAGCTCACTACAACCTCCCTTCAGGAAGTTATAGAGAGCAATGAGGTCTCCCCTGAGCCTCCTCTTCTCCAGGACTGCATTAGCAAAAGTTCAGGCAGCTGTCTGGTGGGATCTAGTATTCCTTATTAAGCACATATCCCCCTGTACAAGCTTTAGGGAAAATTACGTATTCCAAAATACAACTCATCCAAATCTAGAGCTATGTTTTGGACCTCCAAATCCAGAAGTCTGCTTGGTAGAAGGGACAGTGTTAAATCTTGAGTTCACAGTACACCACAAACTAGACACTGTTTCATGCCTTCTGCTGACTCAGCCCTGTATATAGCCCTGTATTGAGTGGTACTTAAAAAACGCCATATCCTACTCCAGATTCTTCCAGTGCCACATCACAACTATGCTCATTTCACCCTACATAGAACTTAATGATAGACCCTCAGCTAGAAAGCAACTACCACCATAAGCTCTAACCTTCTCCCAAAAGAAATAGCCATAGCATTTTTAGTTGTTCAAGCTGGTTTAAATAAATTAAAACCGAGCTAGAGTCTTAGATGCTGAAGAGCTGTTAATACATTTAAATCTTATCTGTTTCTAGCTATATGAGCAAGCATGACAATATTTGTACAGTGTCAGCCATTTCGTGTAGTGTGGTGAGGTAGAAAATGAGTTGGGGACTGCCTTGTTGTACGAAGCAGACTTTAAGCACATCGAAAAGAAGCCGTAATATCGGAGCTAAAACAATTCTGTCTCTTGTGGAGATCAAGGCTTTCACTCACATACGACTCAACGTGCCTAATTGAACCAAGCTCTCACGTCCTGTGTATTCTGCTCAGAGGAAACAGGCAGTTAACTGAAGGTCAGCACTCTCATATAACTGTCTCAGTAAAAAAGAAGATAAAATCACAATCAAGCTACTAGTTGTTTAAGATAGGAAACTACGAGGACTATTGTAGGCCACATTTAGGTCATCAGAGGAAATATTCAAGGAGTACATTCAGTACCTGAAAGACAAAATGTTAACCCTACACTTTACTGACTGAAGTCACAGAAGAGAAACCTATTTTGCATTTCTATTTTTGCTTACAGTTTCTGCTTCCTTTTTTTTTTTTTTTAGACAGACGGCACCCTTCATCCTGAAAGACAGTCTGATGCTGTACTTCATCATTTTGCTCTGTGTACAGTTGAGTGTTTAAGAAGCAGCCTCACAATATTTTCTCTAGTATGTCAAAATAATCCAAAATAACATTGTTAACAGAAATAGATAAACAGAATTTACTCATTAATTTATAGTGCATGGGATTATACAGAGAAGGATGTAAAACAGAAAGGAATGAAAGTTAGCTTGAGGCTGTTATCCACTCCCAATCTAACTGCTGCAGAGCCGGGAGGAATCTATGAATGCCAGAGAAGTTCCTGAAGACAAGACAAATTCTACAGTCTGTACTGATCAGCTCTTCTGGAATGAAAGGGTAAACAACTTATGCCTTCCTGTGTGTCTACTTCTCCCTCTAATTACTAGGGGTAGTTTCAGGTAACAGAGAAAAAGAAATCTTAAATTGCTGATCTGCTTGCCCAAGGTTAGAACTTGACTGTTTCTTCTATATAAGCAGAACTTAAAAGCCAACCAAACAAACAAACAGATTAGTTATGAGCGTGTTGTCACTATACGTAGTGTGTAAAGCTCAACTGGATCATGCAGTCTTTCCGACAGAAGGGAAGAGATGCCCAGCACAGTATATGGACAGTGGCACAGAAATGCAGTTAGATCCCGCTTGACAACAGGATAATATGAACAACAGCAGGTTAGATTTATTTTGATTTCCTAGCCTTCATAAGGTAGTACATGAAATGGAAACAACCACAGATGAAGAAAGGAGAAACAGTACCTTGAACAGCAAAAAAAGTAGATGTATTCAGAAAAAGAGTCTCATCTTGATCTTCCATGTAGCTTACTGCATTGGGCAGTACGGCTTAGCTATCACAGAATCACAGAATCACCTCAAGCCCCAGCTTTTGCTCACCTCTGTTCAATCTGGCGTTGCTTTGTTGTTCAGAGACACCTTTCTGCACTCTTTCTGTCATCTGCTTTCAGATGACAAAGGAAGAACAGGTTTCTTATCTGAAGCACTTATAAAATGTGAGTTTGCATGTTTTCACTGTGTTGCAGAGGGGAGTTCTTGGCAGTTGTTTCAGGCACAGTAGGTCATGTTTTAAACAGATCAAAGAGTAATTTGAGTTGGAAGAGACCATTAAAGGCCATCCAGTCCAACTTCCTTGCAATGAACAGGGACATCCATAGCTCCATCAGGTGCTCAGAGCCCCATCCAGCCTGACCTTGGGTGTCCCCAGGGATGGAGCATCCACCACCTCTATCCTATGCCAGTGCTTCACCACCCTCGCTTTAAAAAGCTTCTTCCTTATATTCGGTATAATTCTCCTTAGAGTCAATCTCAGTCTCTCCCTCCCTGAAACAATGTCTACTGTGCTGAAAGTTTGCATTCAGATTCTGAATCTTTAACTATTCCTGAAGCATTTTTCGCCATGCAAGCGACCAAATGCTGAAATGGATTCCTCAGGGAGGTCTAAGGTTCTCCATCCATATCAGTACTTCAAAATTAAATAGATATAACCTTAACTTTAGTATTGGCCTTGTTTTAAGCAGGGTGTGAAAACACTTGCCTCCAGAGCTCTCTTCTAGCCTAAATTATTCTATGAGCCTGCATGACTGAATGAGATTTGTTATGTGAAATTCACAGCAGGAAAATTAAAATAATAGTAATATTCCCTTAATCTGGCACCCCTATATTTATTAAAAAGTTCACAGAGAATAATTCATCTGGAGGAATATTTGCTGTGTCAGATAAGAATAAGTGTAGCACTTTAGAAAATTCAGGAGTACATCCTGTGTTTGCCTTTTCAGTCTGAAATTTCATGGGATTCTGACACTTAGTCAAAGACAAGTGAAAAATTCTGAAGGATATGTTTTGATAAAGCTGAGAAAGCAATACCAGTTCTTGCCACCCTTTACAGTGAAGCTTATGAATCATAAGTAGTTTTCTGTGACTTATTCCTTTAAGCAATAAAAGAATCTCCTTAGGAAGTTGTGCAGTGAGAATACAATTCATGGTTTTAAAATAATAGTGGGCTAATTAGTACAGAAAAGTGTTCCTACTTTCAATTAACATCATTCTAAACCACTTCCATGCCAGAAATAGCATAAAAATCATACAACAGATTTATCTCAGTGGAATTACATCAGACATAATAAGTTTACCTAGATTAAATGAATGATAAATGTCAGGATGATATATGGTGTTACTGATGTAATAAAAAGGACTGTAGCCACTATAAATAAGACATTTTGAGCAAAAACTTCAAAGATTGTTTATGCTTGAGACTATCAAAGAACCTTCACTCTGATATGAAAATTGTACCAAAAGATTGTTTATAATTTTGATATTTCTCATGAACCTCCTTGCTATTACTTTGAATATTAAAAAAATAAAAAATAAAAATAAATAAAAGGATAATAGAATCCTTTTTAGATTTGGATTGTGAGAATTCGAAGTTGATGGAGTTATAATAAAATTAACATTCTCACCTTAATTGCTGGCGCAGTAAATTCTACTCTAAAGAGGAAAGCTAGAACATTATGGCAAAGTTTGTAAGCCATCAGTGATCTCATAGGAAGGGTGTTTCTTCCAGTTGTTGACTAAAACAAAAACAACTGAAGACTTTACACTGGTCCTGGACCAGAACAAAACAGATTGAGTTTCACAAAGCACAAACTTTAAATACATGTGCCTAGAATATCTTTGTGAAACTGCCACCCTCATTTTAAGTGTTGGCCCAATGTAGGGAAGTGGGCTTGCCCCAACAAAAAGATCTGAAGCTGTAATATATCTGAAAGCTTATCAAAGACAAAACTGATTCAGACATATTTCTTCTGAATGGACCCTATCTGTTTACAGCTCCATATCATAAATTATTTCTGCTCAATTTCTGCTCACTTTCCTCCAAAGATTCCCATAGAAAAAAAGAAAAAAAAAAAAAAAAAAAAAAAAAAAGAAAAGAACAAAAATGACTGAACTAGAAACCAGAAGGCACAAATTCTAATTATGTTTTGCCACAGCTTCCTGTGTGATTACAGACTACTCAGTTTCACTGTGCTCTAGCAAGGGTATATACAGCTTCTTCACAACTTTTACTATATTTTACAGAGATGGGAACCAACACAGAATCTGAGATGTTTTTCCTGTCCTTTTTCATGATGGTAGAAGGAGATGAACAAAATGTGGAACAGAACAGAGCTGGCAGCTCCTCCTTAAGGACACCTTTCTGAGAGCAGAAGACCTCTATATCCCCATGAGGAAACCCATATGGCTGAGCACGGACCTGCTAGTCAAACTTAGGAAAAAGAAAAGAAGTGGAAGTAGGAATGTGTGGCCTGGGAAGAAAACAGGAATTCTGTCTGGACATGCAGAGATGAGATCGGGAAAACCAAGACTCAGATGAACTGCCCTTGGCAAGGGATGTAAAAAAATAACAAGAGTTCTAAAGGTACATTGGTCAGAAGAGAAAGGCAAAGTATAGTGTATCCCCCTGATAAATGATGAGGAAGAACTGGATAAAACAGACATGGAGAAGGCTGAGGTACTCAGTGAGTTCTTTGCCTTCGTCTACACTGACAGTCAGGCTTCTCACACTTCTCACATCCCTGAACCTGTATGCAGATGTGAGAGGAGCAAAATCTCTCCCACTGCAAGAACAGAGCAAATCAAATGACGCCTCATGAGACTGAACGTGTACAAGTCTACTTGGCCAGATGACATACACACAGGGGCTTGAATGAACTGGCTGATGTAGCTTTAAAATGAAAGAGGGGAGACTTAGTTTAGATTTTAGGTGGAAATTCTTTACTCCGAGGGTGCTGAGGCACTGGAAAAAGTTTCCCAGAAAAGCTGTGGATGCCCCATATACTGCTGGAACTGTTCAAGGCCACGCTGTATGGGGCCCTGATCTAGTGGATGACAAACCTGCCCATGACAAGGGGACACTGGAATTAGATGATCTTTAAGGTCTATTCCAACCTGAGCCATTCTATGATTTTAGATCTCCCCTTCACTATGAGTGTATTTAGCTCATTTCTCTCTCCAGCCTTCTTCTTCCTACCCTGCACTAAATTCTTGAAAGATTTCTGACAATCCTGGGAGCAGAAGATCAAGTTGCTATATCAACAAATCATACAGATATCCTGAACTTTCCATCCCCATCTTGTTCCTTTTAGAAAGAGATTTTTTCATCAAGCATTTTCTTTGTTTGCAAATTTGGGCAGGGTGATCTGGGCCAGCAGCTTTTGCTTTATGTAATGATCAAGGGCAAAAAATTACATTCATCTAGGCAGCTCTTTGTCATGTTTCTTTCATAACCATGTCCTCCAGGATTTTAACTCTCCTGCAAAAGGATGATTCTAAAAGTGATTAAAATGAGGGTAAAGTATATCACGTTTTACCCCAAAACATTAGGACAACTCTTGAAGTCTATTAACTAGGACATTGACATTTCTGTTTGTATGATTCACCAATGAAGATGGGAGAACTATCCAAAAAATCCTATTTTTATGTGGGGTCAGTCTTTGCTTTTATTGTCCATTGAGAAAGATAATTGACGGTTGCTAGTAGTTATGAATGCCCAAAAAGACCCATCTTCTCCAAGAACATGTTTTTGAAGTTCAAATCTCTTTAAGCAATCTTGAAGGGAACACCCACTGCCGAAACAACCAAAAATGATATCATCCCCAAATCCACCCGTCTTGTGGAACCACTGAGGCCCACATGTTTATCAGCTGTGTAGCAATGTTCTCATTATGAATAGAAGAGTTCTGGACTTTTCCTGCCTCCTACGCACATTTCTATGCCTGCAAAGATGGAATAGAGTGGCTGAAGAGCAGAAGAGTGCAAAGTCATGACCAGATTTAGAAGAGCATAACCAGAAGACAAAGAAAAATAACTTTTCCCCAACTCCCCACCCCTCCCCTTATCTTCCCTACTCTCCTCCTAGTTTTGTTTTTTTTTAATTTTCACTTGGACTGCAATGTTATGTTTACAAATTTTGTTCTTTGGAAGGGAACATGCTCCTTCGAGACAATAAAAGTAATCGAAATAACAGTACCAGGGAGAAACAGGTAACACCTCAGCTGAAGATGGCCTTTGCTGAAAGGATATTTCTTCCAAGAGACCATTATTCCCAGAGTTGTTTCCTGCACAACTGAGAGAACAGGCTAGATTATTCTAGAAGCAAATAATTGGTAGACTACGGTAGAACAATTTATTCTGAATATTTTATCCCTTGATTTCTTTTATCGATTGTTAGAATCTCATGCATTCCACCATTATTACATACCAAACAAGAGAAATTTAAAGCAGAAAATGTTATTTATTTTCTATTGATGTAGAATAAATTAAAGTTTTAAAAAGTGCCCTGGAGTTGCTAATAACACTGATTTTTATATGTAGCTTGTAATAAAACAGCAGTATTTTTTGATTACAATAATCTAACTGAAGTGTTTACATTGGACATTTGCTTTTTTGATTTGTAATTTTAAGTATTAAAGAGATTAAATTTTAATTCTTATTAAAAGAACAGTTACTGTATTAGCAATTTCCATCAAGAGCACATATAGTTCATACTTTTGAAGGTTATTATCAGTTTGAAGCCTTAGAAGTTTTATTTTTTAATTTACAATTTTACTGTTTTGTTAGTGTTCTAAAGGGAACTGCTGTGAGCATGGGGCTGTACTCAATGGCCTAAAAGGTACTCAAAGCACAGAAGAGTTACTATGGGACGGGTAACAATAACTTTACACAGAGATTTTGATGCATATCTGAACAGAAACTGTCAGTAAAGAGAATTACATCTATTTTCTTTCACATGCAGGAATAATTTATGTGTTGGAAGTGGATTATAACATTTAAAATGTTCTTTGTGCTGTATCACTTAATTGTAAAATGTGCATTAAAATGTATATGTAAGTAAACACATGCAATATGTGTGTATTCATATAGACAGACATAAACACTACATATTTTAGATTAAAAATTACATTGATGCCAATAAGGCAGTTAAGTTGGCAAATGATACATTCTGTGTTGATATTAAAACTTAGACATCTATAGATTTAAAAACACAGAGATCAGTCTGACAATAAGAAAATATCATCATGGGTGGGGTGGAAGTCTGCATCCCTTAAATCAAAGCTGGATACAGTAAACCCACATAATTAAATAAATACCTCACTGTGTGTGCATAACAACATCCACTAATGGTTATAAAATTTTATGAAGGGCTCATAATGAATTGGTTTGGCTTTTAAAAAAAGTCGAACCAAATCAATATCCTAGTTGGAACAAATCTATTTCAAGTAGCTCACACAGGCTCCCTGCCTCCTAAAAAAGAGGCAGCTGACACACACCTTTGTGCTTACTTCTAGCTACTTATGTGCCTTATTCAGATGCTGTACAACATAGCTACCATTGACCAAGAAGCTTCTTTCCTCAGTTTCTTTTTTTCACGTTCACAGTAGGTTTGCAAATCAAAACCAGAAAAGGAATCTCCTGAGTAAGGACTTTTTCCAACTGATAAATCAGTTCAGATGATTTAACTGCAAATTCAGTATGTTATCAGCAAAGATATGTGCAGCACTGAATGAAGGAAAATGAAGCAAATTCAGTATCTTAGCAGGAAAGATGCAGCACTGAATGGAGGAAGATGAGTATATTTATGCATCAGGTGGAATGGAGCTCTTGTCTTACTCACAATTTTGATAACTTATCCCTACCTCACTTTGATCAGTGCTGCTCATTGCAAATAGCAAGTAATACTCTGCCCAGACCACCCTATGAACCCTCAGAAGCAGTGTGCTCTTATGTTTGCTTAAAGCCAGCTAAAAGGAACATGTGGCACACCTGTTATGCTTGATATCAAGTCAGAGAAAGCTTGATGAGAGAGTAATGAGTAACAGTAAAAAAAGAGTTCTTCAGATTGTCTTAGACACATATCTCAAACATTGAAACATATTGCTGTGCCATGACAAAAAAAACTTGCACAATTTACATCTGAATGAAAGTGCTGTCAGAATTTTTATTCTTTTAATGAAGGTTTGTGTTTACGTGGAGATGGAAAGTGAGGGAAGTTCAGACAAAATTCTGAATACACCACCAAATTAAGGCCTGGGATCACAGCCATAAGGAAAAACAGGATACAGATATGGATATGGAGTGTCAAAGGTACTTGAAGCTGTGAGCAAATAAACTGTCTGCTGTTGGATTCTTGCTATAACGAAAATGGAATTTTGTATATCTTCAGTAAATAAACTGAAGAACATCTATCACCAGTTTCTCATCCTAACTACAACTGGATGTCAAATTTTTAATGATTGCTTGGGCCAGCAAAAATTCACAAAAGAAAATTAAAAAATAAAACCTGACACTTAGCGTTCTCAGAAAGGTGAGGACATTGTGTAGATTGTACTTTTTTTTTTTTTTCTTTTTCTTTTTTTTTTCTGGCCTTCCATATGCAGTTTTGGTCAATTCTATGCATTCATCAGATTACACCCAAAAATACGAAAAGTGCTTATGAGAGTTGGGTGAGACAGAAGAACTTCAATGAAGTTTTATGAAATTGCATTAATTATTTCTATAAAGCAGGGTTTTAGCTGGGGTACTGCATGAGATACACAATATATAAAGGGATATGTGTATATATATGCATATACCCCAATATAAAAGGGTATAAATGTTCACAACATCTTGAAATGAACAGTAATCATTTGCTGCACCTATTAAATTAATACTATTTTTTCACCATTAAAATGCTGTGTCATTAAGTTATCTTTACACTCCACTTGCTGTAAATTCTTGCTGAGTGACTGTTCAGGGACAATGAGACCCAAGGACAGCCATGCAAAAATGGAAATAAAGGTTGCTGGTGTTCACATCAAAACCAGCTGTACATTATTTGATGTGGCAGAATTTGCTTTTAACAGTGTAACTTCTGCTATGTGAAATAAGGATACCAGTTTTCTTAAGTATACATATAGTATCTGAAGTACAGACCTAATGATGTGACTGATGTTACTTCTCTTATTTTTTTTAGTTTGATTTTTTAAAATGACAACATAACATTAGACAAGTTCAATTTTTGAAGAAGTAGATAGGTCAATAACATTTTGAGGAAACTGTTTGGTAAAAGTGCTTTCACTGCTGGTAGTACTGATGAGAATTACTGACAAAAGAAGACATTTCTTAACTACAGTTTTCCTAAAACTGCTGGAAACTAAGGAGGGAATTTCTGGGTTCGGTGAGGGATTAATAGAGTTTCTTTTAAACTTGTCTGGATCTTGAGTGCTGACAAGATATTTGAGATGTCCAAGAGTGAAGAACATGCTGTCCATGCTGAACATGATTTTGGATTCAAGACTGCTTTGCTTAACACATATGCTGTCTTCATAAGGATCGGACATCCTAGTCAGTCAAAAAATTTCTTACTCTAGTTGAAAGGATAGACAAGAAATTATGCTGCTTGTTACTGCATTATGATAAGATAGAAGATAATCTCTTGAAATCTGCCATTTCCTTTCATTTAAACCTTCTTTTTTTTTTCTTTTTTTTTTTTTTTCTTAGCAATTTTTAATCTGGTTGCAGCCCCTCCCCCCTCTCTCCCCAAAAAACACCCCTCAACCCCCCCAAAAAGAAACCATAAAATACAACAAGCATTATTTATTTTTATCAAAATATTAAGCAACATTTTCTTGATTATAAAAATCGCAACACAGAATTAAAGCCTCTCAAATGCAACTTATTTTCATTTATAAAGTTCACAATTTTGTCCTTTTTTTTTTTTTTTTTTTTTATCAATTCCCTCTAAAGACACAAATGTACTAACTACTGTTTCTCCCTTTCCTAACTTTTCCAGTTTTTTTTCTTCCATGTAGGAGAATGGATTGAAAAATGTACAGACTGCATTCTTTTCCTTAAATTTTATAAGTCGATGAAATTAAAACTTTTTTTTTAGAGACCAGCAAGTCTATTCCATTTTATTAATTTACTGCAAAACATTCTTCATAAAAAGAATTTTGTATAATTTATGAATATTGAATTTACACTGGTTTTAATGAGAAGCAAATGAGAAAAGATATCTCTGAATGAGTTTCACATTGAACGTTTATTTATATTAAATTTTGGAATTGGATTTGGAACAGTGGTAAAACAAAGTCATATGTGAATTATAGTGCTATGCATATGTATGGATTTATGGAAAAGGAAATCTGTATTTCAGTTGTTTGGGGAAAAAGCACAGCAAACACCAAAACTTTTTTCCTTGTTCCATTTATACAGAATGGAAAGTGAGATAACAGAATTGAAAATTATTTTACTAAAGGAGTGTTAAACAAATCTTTACTGCTCTCATTTCTCAGTTGTTCTTAGTGACTTCTGAACACAGCACCATCGAAAAACAGTTGTTCTGTCAGCAGAAGATTATAATAAATGCTTTTACATGCATGGAAATTTATTTTGACCTCCCATGAAAAGATTTAGTTTTTCTTTAGGATTGTTAGATGATTTAATTAACTTTTTTGCATTCTGTAGAAGGAAAAGAAGTGTAAATTCATATAGAAAAAAATAAGTTATTGACAATTTTAAGAGCTTTTTAAATGAATTAACCTTTTAAAGAACTGAAACAAAATATTTCAGAGCCATCTAATTTGTATTTTGAGACAACAATGAAAAGCTATAGGTTCCCCAGGATTCATTGACTGACACACCGTAGAAAGCCTCTGGTTTTCCTAAATTGTGAAGAGATATTTGATCTGCATTTCTACAAGATTTAGAAGGTGGCAAAAAAAGACGCATCATTCCCAACTGAAGTGCCATAATGCTCTTTACATATAGTGCTATATCCACTGCCATCTTGCTTAACTGCACATATATGAAAACACTATCCAGTTCTGCCTAGTTTGCAGTAGGATTCTGGCAAGAGATGGGACTTCCCATCATTTAACCAGAATTCCAAACAATAGTAAGGAGATTTTGTCTTAGATGATTATAGAGAACATCATTCTTTGTGAAATGCAAATTAAATTTAGCCATAACTTGGGAGATGGCAGCCTGAACTCTAAAGTGAGAAGCTTTTTGTACAGGGACAAAACTTGCACAGAAGGCTCTCAGGGTCTTTGGGAATAGTCCAATTCTGACAGGCTTTCTCCTTCATCAAGTAACTATTACAAAGAATTTTCCAAACGAGATCCTTTTAATGTGATTTAAAACACCTCAGTAAAGAAGAAAGCACAAATTTCTTAGTAACTAATTTTTTTAGCATTCCACCCATTTTGCCAGAGAAAACCATTTTAACTAATTTGAGGGCAGACGTCTAAAATGTCTATGGATCTTTTGCCAATCAGGGGAAAAGGAAAGATAGTGGGAAATGCAACAGGAGAAAGATTCTCAGGAGTCAAGAGGATGTCCAAGCCACAAATACATTCCAGTAGATCACTAATGAGTGAACATGTCTCATGTCTTACCGCCTGCTACAATCACTCATTTGATTTAAAAAACATTTGGTTCCAATGTGTGTTTCATTTCCAAAAGGCGGGCAAAACTCTAGCTGAAAACCATATTCAGAGTTGTCTTTGCTATTTTGATTAATTTCTAGGCAGGATGACTGTGGTTTGGGTTGCTTTGAGCCCTGGCATGAACAGTTTCCGCACTTTGGCTCACAATTTACTATGACCAAACCTTGTGGCAGCTATATTCTTTGTTAAAACCCGGTTGAAACTAAAAATTCTATCTCCACATGAAATATTGACATTTGGGGAGGGGGAAGGAAAGGACAAACTGCAATTAAAATGGAAATCTAATCTTTTTCTGAACTCTACCGACGAGATTCCAGGGGACAAAAATTGCTTCAGAAAGAATGAACTGTTGGAGATTAATTGTGAGCAACAACCTGGGTGGCCCCTGGAAACTGGGGGCCATGAGATCATCTAATTTCAGAAAATCAAAGATAGCCTGAATCATTGAAAGCACTGAGAAGAAAGCCCAGACTCCCTTGACACCAGCAGGGCCCTCAGGCATTTCCAACTGCATGACAAGAGGACTGGGGAAGATAAAGCCAGAAGTATTAAAACTTCCAAGACTCAAATTTAGCAGCATCAGTGCTGTCCGGTTTTCTGACTTGTAGCACAGGATGGACTTGAAGCTGCATATCCTTGACTTCATACTGCTAAACATCATTCTAGATGGATAGAGGAACACAACCCATTTCAGTCACCGTGGAAGTTCAGTGTGTCAAGACATTCAGTGGAAAAGAAAATATTTGTGAAGACCTTATTTTCAATTCTGAAATATCAGCCAAAGCAGGCTCACTCCATTGTTGATGTAAATTGGCTTCTTTCAGGCATACTAAGTACTCTATTCACTGGAATTTGCATTACTCTGCATGAGGTGTCATTTAAAAATCTTTTGTATTGTAGGAATGAGTCCAGAGAACACACAATATAAATGCACAATTCTTGCCCCATGGCTGAAGAAAGAATGAAATTTTCAAAAAATAGTTTATCTAGAGATCAAATTCCTCCAGTCTGACATAAGAAAAATACCACTCCTATCTCTCTCCCAGAAACACCCTGCTATCTCTGTTTTTCAGTCTTTAATTGAAAAAATGCCACTAAATTCTACTTTGTTTGCTGCTTTGTTTGCTTTGTTTTCAGAGAAGTGACCAAGAAAGGCTCTGCAATGAGTAAAATAGAGTCAAAACAAACTCTTATTCTATGGCTACTTTCTGTGGAAAAACAGAATTGATTAAGCCTAAAATTAAGTTTACTTACACGCCAGGCTGTGAACAGTAGCTGAAATATATAAAAGAAAGAATAAACTCTAATTCCAAGGTAGCGCAGAGTAGATAGAAATTACTTTGATTTAAAGATAGGTTAATATGGAAATAGATCCACTGAAGAGGAAAAGATCCCTTCTTGAACAGTTAGTAATTCCACTGGCTCTTCTTCTACAGCAGAAAACTGTCTTCATTTCCATTCAGTTTTTTTTTTTGCTGCTTATTCTTCTTTCATCTCTGAAATATCTCCTTGATCAGAATATGGTGGAGTGCCATAGCTTCCAAAACTACTGTTTCTCACATTTGATGATGATGTAGTGAGCACTGATGAACTTCTTCACCATGTATTGACTTGAGTTTTCACAACTGAAATTATTTGATGATTTTGACTATGCTAGTCTTGATCTTAACAGGGAAATGAAGGTATTAAATGTGCACTTCCAACTCCCGATGTGTCTTCTCTTGCAGAAAAGAAGCAAGGCAATCATTCAAATATGGTCATCCAAATAATCAATTCAGTGAACAGAATGAAGTCATTCAGTCTGGAAAAGCAGAGGTTCAGGGGAAATCTTGTCAATGTGTATAAATACCTAAACGGAGACAGGTTCTTTTCAGCGGTGCCCAGTGCCATGACAAGACTCAGTGGGTACAAACTGGAATGCAGGAAGTTCTTTCTGAACACCAGGAAGCAATTCAGTGGGTGATGGACCACTGGCACAGGCTGTCCAGAGGCTGTGGGGTCTCCTTCTTGGAGCTCTCCAAAAGCCCCTGGATGTAGTGCGGGGCCCCCTGCTCTGGGAGTCCATGCTATTTTGTGATTCTGTAACATAACTCAGAAGGCAGTCTTCCTGTTGAGAACAGTGAGTCTCATTCTTCTATTCATTATGCAGACCTTTTCTGGGCTGACTCTATTGCAAGACTGCTATACTACTGCAAACCCAGACTAGTACATATAGTCAGTTCCAGAAAATGGTGGAAATAATACTGAGAGGATTCTTCTTTGTACAAAAATTCATTTTAATTTTTCTTAGAATTCTGTTCTTACTGTATTTCATCTTGTTGTCTGAACTGTAGAGACACGGAAAAGTAGTTACAGGTCATGACTAGGATAATTTCAACAAAGTGGATTCATGTTTCATGTTTTGAAGCCATGTTCAATCTTGCAGTATCCCTTATGTTTTTGCAATAGTGCTGTATCCAATTCACCTCTAAATACTATAATGATTTGTCCTTTGTTATCTCTTTATTAAACAGAGAAAGTTATAATTCTATCCATACTGCATAGCTTCTATTAACTGTCTAACTTTGATACATTCAGGAGGAGAAATAGAAACTGTAATGATGTTTAAGAACATCATCTCAGAAATTTTTTAAATGTTGAAATCTGTGAGGAATAGTCTTTAAGCAATTGAAAAATATATGCATGTTAGCAGGCGTATGCATGCATGCACACACATATATGCATACTCATATATATGTTCAGGATTTGTGTTGTGTTCCAATATGGAATGAGAAGAGTCTGCAGTTCTTGGCTTAAAAATCCTTCAAACACATGTATCTTATTAAAGTGTACCTCAGCCTAACTGTGGCTAAGCAAACAAAAGTGGTTCCACATGGCTGGTAAAAAACTCGATCAAGAATAGGAAAGAAAAATGTTTCTACTTGTTTAGTTGCCTCCGGAAATCTGCAGATTGAAGACTAAATTATTTTGCCTTTACTGCAGTATATGTAATCACTGAAGTCTGACCATATCTCCATTCAAATGAGAGGGAAAATGTCACATATATTCAGCTAAACAAAGCACAGTGATTCCACATTGAAACCTAATGACAGAGATAGCTATCTATGAAGCTCTGCAAGCTTTCCTCCTGATATCTTGCAATTGACAAGGGCTACTCTGAAAATAATGCCTGCTGTTTCACTATGTTGGCCCACAACATCAGAGGCAGATGTTGGTGGTATGGTAGTAGAGGCTGAACCCTCCTGCCAATATCCCATTGCAAGTTGTTGCTGTGTGACAGATGGCAGCAGAGTGGCACTCTGGCACAATGGTGGCTGATGTGGAAGTGCATATGAAACAAATATGTGAAACTGAATTCCTTCATGTGGGAAAAATGGCACCTATTGACATCCATCGATGTTTGCTGAACATTTTTTATGGAGACCAAACAGAGGAGGAGAGCACAGTGAGGCAGTGGATGGTGCATTTCAGCAGTGCTGACAGGTACAGTGGGTCACTTCCACTGGTACAGATTTTGACAAGTGCAACATGCAGGTTTTTTTTCATCACTAGAGAGAATGCATAGCTAATAGTTATGTTAAAAAACAGTGCTTTTTAGTAGAGAATTTGCTGTATCAAATAGTGTTGTTGTGCTCTTGCAGTTGCAAGTTGCAGTTTGCATGGAAATAAATGGAAGGCATTACTTTTGGAACAATCTAAATATATTCTTCCCATAAAGCTGTGAGACTAAGGAATTTGGAAGACAAACTGGAAACTATGCTCAGGTATATCTGTTGAGAGGGGCAACCTTTACATAGTATAGTATTTATTTGTTAGCTTATACTATTTATAATAAAGAAATATAATTAACTTTTTCTATAATCATCCTTATATTTGCACACTACGTCTTGTAAGGAAGAGGACTTCTTCAACAATTTATACATTCTTCTGGAACTTAAAGGGACACCTGTTTGTCAGCAGAAACCACACTATACAAATACGTTAACATCCCTTACATTTCTTCATTCAGTGCAGTTCCAGTTGCGCACCCCATCTATCTCCAATACTTCCTGACAAGATACTGCAAAACTGCAGCTTACTGTGCTATATGTGAGAGAAAATACTTGACAGAGAAATACAAACAGCTTCTCACATTATAAATCTGTTAATATTTCCAAATTTAAGTCATTATCAATAGAGAGTCACAGGAGAATCTGACAGAGCCACATAGTGAGAACAAGCATGTAAAGAGACAGAGCAATCAGTCCTGTGAAAGGAGCCTGATAGAATAGTGTAAGAAAGGTGGAAGATATTAAGACAAGTGCTCACCTGGAATTGTCTTGACTTCCTGAAAATTGCCATTGGTATCAGTAGGGATATATAAACACTTCTACTGATATTAAAGTAGAAGGTATGTACTGGTTCATAAAAGTGAAATTGTGACTAACAATCAGGGCAGTTTTACAAATCAAACATTTTTTTTGTTTGTTTGTTTGTTCTGTTTTAAATGATGTAAAAGAAGTAGGAATGAAAGAAGCAAGCAGAGGGACACACACAATCATATAGTTCGTCCAGTAGATCTCTTCAAATTCTCAATCTCTTCCGTTGTTCTTGTTCTTCTCCCATATCAATCTGTTTCTGAGTTCATCTCTCTGCTCTCCATCACCAGTGAGTGTGTTTTATCTCCACCCAACTAGACATTTCTTCATTCCTCTTCCTCGGGACTTTCCCCTCTCCAATATTCAGTACACTTATCCTTGATCTAGTAATTACCTCATCCTGACAAAAAATGTCTACAGAGATAATGGCGCAAACAGATAACAAAGTGAAAAACAGTGTGGAGGCAGATTAATTTTTGGTTTGGATTGGTTTTCTTTGTTTCTTGTTTTGTTTTTCTGTTGTATTATCTGATTCTATGTTGTTCTTTCCCAGGACCCAGGATCAGAATGGAAGGAGTCAGGGATAGACTATGAATGAATCCTTATTAGATGTTGGAAGCCTCAGGTTCTCGCCACTGGAAGAAAGCAGAGAGACAGAACAGGGAAACTTTACACAAGATATAGCTCTGTCCTGAAAGTGCTGTCATCATGTTCAGATAAAATTTCTTGCTTAATCACCATGCAAACTATTAGTGTCCTTAATGCAGATTTATCAGATATGAAACAAGTAGGAGAATCCATTCCCATATTCTATTCTATAGAATGTATATTATTCTTAAGACATTGTATAGGACAAACTAAATGAAAATGAGACACCCCTACCCTAACAAATATATAGTTCACATAAGATCTGGTGGTGCTTGGGGGATAATAATATTCATTATCCATTGATTAGCAGATAGAATCATAGAATCATAGAATCACCAAGGTTGGAAAAGACCTAAAAGATCATCCAGTCCAACCGTTCACCTATTCCCAATAGCTCCCACTAAACCATGTCCCTCAACACAACATCCAGCCTTTCCTTGAACACCCCCAGGTTCGGTGACTCCACCACCTCCCTGGGCAGTCCATTCCAGTGCCTGACCACCCTTTCAGAAAAGTAGTACTTCCTAATGTCCAGCCTGAATCTCCCCTGCTGTAGCTTGAAACCATTCCCTCTGGTCCTATCACTAATGACACGAGAGAAGAGGCCGACCCAATACTTTTCTGTTACTTTTCTGTTAAAGAGTCTTTCCTACCAGTATGCATATATGAATATGTTATGCCATTACAATAACATTTCAGTTTTTTAAATTTTAATCAAATTTCAAATCAAATGACTTACAATTATATAAATTGTTATTTATCAGGTTTGTTAAAGAGGGAAAGCTTAAAAAACAGAAAAAACAAAATATTTAACTCAAGACTGCACGTTGTGTTTGGAAGCAGACCCCCTGAAGTATAAATAAATATTTTTTAAAAAAAAGTTTAAGCTCAACATTATTTTTAAGTTTGGCCAGAAACACTTGCCAGAACTTCTATCTTGTTTGCAATAGTCTGATCTTGTGCCACAGAATGAGGAATTTTATTTGCTGGTTGTGCAGAGGAAAATAGGCAAAACATCAGGTTTTTGAGTCCCTTTTCTGGTTACAGTGCAGGAGGAATATCAAATGATATTGGGCTTCTTCTTAAAGAAGTCTGTCTTCGAGAATCATTGTCATCAGTGCTAACTGTTTTAAGGACAAGAAAGATGAGCACACCTTAGCCTTCTCCCTTCAAGCAAGAATGGGACCAAAGAAATCCAGGCATAGCAAAACATACCACGGCTCAGATTCATTACCACTACCTCCCTCAAGTTTCATTCATCTATGAAAAGACCCCAATCATTAGGGTTCTTTTTTTTTTTTCACACTCACCCATAAGAGAAAGAATGCAAATTATTAAAGCCGAAAAAATATTCTGGGATGTTTTGTTGGACAAATTCATTTGATAACCTCATAAGCAGATGTGTGATAAACTAATGCTCTAAATTGTAGAAACCAGTGATGCATTCAAGGACAACATGACTTTTTGAAACAAGGAGAAGGTTAAAAATTAGAGTGCTTCTTTAGAACACAAAAAGTACTTCCAGTAGGCAATGTATGTAGTATTATATATCATACAAGACAAATGCTCTGTGGCCCATTTTTGCCACAAAAATAAAAGGAATGCCAACATCAGTAATGAAAACAACTTATAGAATAGTAAGTTCCCTAGAAACAGATTTTAACTTTCATACTTTAGTAATGAATCCACAGATAATAACAGAAGAGGAGAAACGTAACTCTCATATAGGTTTAGGTATTGGGTTTACGTGACAGGTTTTTGGTAGCAGGGGTCTGCAGGCGTGTCTTGCACTTTCTTCATCATCAGTGAGGGAGATGCTCCAGCTGCTCAGATCACTATTCCAGAAATTAAAGGTGGGACAGAAGGAGAGGAAAAGACACAAACAGCTCAGGGAAGGAAGGGAAAGGAATAGTAGAGGTTTGCCTACGGTCAGTAAATACCCTGAATATTGTGTAGGTGGGAGAGAGAATGGGAGATAGGAAGCACATATCTTTATAAAGACGAATTAGACAAAGATGGTACTTCAGAACTAATGGTTTAGAAGCTGGTTATGTGTTAGCAACATCTTTGTTCATGACAGCATCAAAAACAGAATGGAAATTTAAAGGTGATGGACAGAATAACTGATTAAATGAAAAAAAAATTGTTTATGCTATTTTTTAGTCAACTCAGTTGACTCAAAAAAAGTAAAAACACAAGCATTTGTGTTTATAGTTCAGTTCCATTTCTATGGACTTCAAGTAAGAAACAGATTTTTCAAGAGAATGCTTGCTTGATAGTAATCTGGGATTTTACACTGATATTTGAAACTCAAAACTCAGAAATTCTTATCTGGAAAGAAAAGTACATCTGCTCTCTTCCACTTCTGCTCGTGCACCCTGCTTTTACATGGCACTCAGTCACTTTCTGACCTTGCTATGGGATATATCCATATAGGGACAGTATATCACTGAAGTTAATTTCATGATGCAGATGCAAAAGGGAGAAAAATCTTCTTAGTAATTTTCTAATTATACATTTAATTCTGAGAAATTGGAAGAGGATTAGATAGCTGCACACATGCCTCCATGGTACTGAGTAAAAAGATCACGTAGGTAATGCTCAAGCAAGTCTGAAAGGGTGCAGTGCACCTGGCATTCTTTCTTGTTGTGATGATAAAAACATTGGCAGATGTTTGGGAAGAGCTCCAAATGTGGTTTTGTATAATGCTCACAATGAAGGTTCTGCTACTAATTTCTCTCCTCCTTTTCTACCTAGGTTTTATTATATACTTACAAAAGCTGTGAATTTTTAGGAATAGCATAACATGAAAAGGGGAGATAGGGAAGGGAAAAAGGATAGCAGGCAAACAGTCTGAACATACAGAAGTCTTTTAACGCTCAGGGTTTAATGATTCATCAGCTTTTTGGTCAAAGCTCAATTCAAGCCCACTGGAGGCATGTGTTAGGAGCATACTTTCCTCAAGGCAACAAATGGACTTCACAAACCAAAGTAATAGGAAAATACAGAAGCTGTGGAAACCCTTTGGGGAGATTTCAGCATTTCAATGATTCTGAGAGCTAATAGGTATTTCCCTCTGGGACTTCTATTTGTCCGCAGGACACTTAGGCATGGATTGGTGTATATATTTCTTCCTCCCAATGCAGGATTCATTTGTACTGTGCTGCGTTGGGAAATGCTCAATAATTCTTTCATTCTTAAAAGTCATAAGTACTCATGGAAGCCAAGAGGTCCTTGTTGGACATGCACTGACTATTTGCTTTGGCTTCCACATATTTGATATGCAAGACAGAAAAAGCTTTGCATTGAGTTTGTTGTGTTCCTAAGTCTGAGAAATCATGGAAGTAACTGCATGCAATGTTAGTGCCTCTTAATTCCCAAGACAGAACGCTAACAAGACAGATGCATTTGAAAGAATGATGATGAACAAATTTGAAACTGAAGCATTGCCTAACATATGGGAATAAACAAACCTGTCTGTAGAAAAGAAGGATGTGTAGAATTTTGTCAGTAATCAACCAAAACTGGCTCCCTTCATAGCCTTGAAACAGATACTCTATCTCCTATCCATGCAATTTCATTGCATTTACTTCCAGTCCAGAAGTCCAATCAAATTCCAAGAGACTATTACTGTTAGTTTTTGCCCACCTATTAACAGGGTGATCTGGAAACCTTATCAGAACTACACTTTTACCAGGCAGACAGATTCAAAAAAGAGTGAAGTCTAAAACCCTGAAGTCAGCCGGAAAGTTCCTCATGCCTGAAGGCCAGGCTCACAATGCATTTAGAAGTTCTATTCCTGAGTACAACTTCAGTGACATATTTTATGTAAAAAAATATGTAATGTGAATTCAGTTAATTCAGTCAGACTCCAGCTAAGATTAAGCTTGCTGTTGGGATCGCGGAGAAATGAAAAGCCAAATTTCTGAGTGTTTTTCCAAGTCAAACAAAGCCATTTAACTTTTTGGGGTTTTCTTGGCACTGCTAACGCTACTGGGAATTTGAATGGTGCCTGTCCGAGGATAATTGACTCCCTCTGTATGCTATTGTGATTTTCCAAAAAAGCAGAATTATTCTCAGTCCTTCCAGGCATAGTCATGTTATTACCAGAGGCTGGACGTAGCAGTAAATGGAATGGGAAATTCTACAAGGTCTCAATTAATGGCCATGAAAAAAGTAAACGCCCCTTGATTGCCTCAACAGGTGATGACTCAGTTATGTTAATAATTCAGTACAGGATTTTATTGACCTTATTCATACGTGGTGCTCCCATTTAGACTCGTTTGAAGGGTTTAGCCTCAGCAGGAAAGAGGAGATTTAAATATTTCGTTTCTTTTAGCCTTGTTTTAAGAAAGAAATTAACACCACTGTACAAAGGCAAAAGAACTATAAATATCTAAGGTGTGGGGGGCAGAATGGTGAGGCCAGACTGTTTTCAGTGGTGAGTGGAGACAGGACAGGGGGAAACGGCTGGAAACTGCAGCATAGAAAGTTCTGCACAAATGTGCGCAAGAACTTCTTTACAGTGAGGTGACGGAGCACTGGAACAGGCTGCCCAGGGAGGTGGTGGAGTCTCCTTCTCTGGAGATGTTCAAGACCTGCCTGGATGCCTACCTGTGCGACCTGGTGTAGGGAACCTGCTTTGGCAGGGGGGTTGGACTCGATGATCTCTGGAGGTCCCTTCCAACCCCTACAATTCTGTGATTCTGTGATTCTGTGATTCTGTGATTCTGTGATTCTGTGAACTCCAGGCTAAGCAACTATACTAAAAGCAAAAGCAACAGCGGCATCAAAGTAGTGAGTTGCAAACACAAGTCACTCTACTTTTAAATGTTATGCTTTATTAAGGTAGACCATAGCGCATGTTCTTGATGAAGTAGAAGTTTTTGCTTGGTTTAGTTTTGCTGTTTAAGTAAGCTTGCCATCATTGATACACTCCTGAAAATAAAACATGGATACTCTCAAGGTATCTTTCCAATTGTTTTTCCAGTAATGTATTTGATTATTTTGAGTTTGAATACTACTGATACTCAAACAGATTAGACTTTTTTTCCTCAGTATTAAGCAAGTCATTAAAAATCACGTTAATTTTAGGACATTTGGACTAAATCATATTAATTTTAGGACATTTGGACTTATGTTTTCTCCACTGCAACATAAATGAGCCAATCCATAGCAGCTATTCTGACCATTTCCACTCAGTCCATATCGTAATGTTTAGATGCCTGGGGAAAATTTTTGCATAAGAAGTGTTGGGTAATTTCCTTAGCAGTAACAGATGCTAATTAAATTCTATTAATAAAATTCTACAAAGAATTCTTATTAAGTCAACAAAGCAACTTTTTTTTTTTTTTTTTCAGTAGTGAAGGTTCAAAATAATTCTCAATCTACAGAAATCTAAACAGTACTACAGACACACATTTATGATTAGCCTGCAAGAATGCTCTGAGCTTGCTTATTTTTCTGGTTTTATTTTTCATCCAAAAGAAAGAGTGAAAACAGTAAAATTAAAACTCCAATAACTGCACAAGATAAGGAATTTCTTATGTCCCTATGGGCATCCAAGCCAAACACCATTATCATTGCAGCACTGCAACAGATGAGAATGCTAACTAATTGCCTCTTCTCTAACTGTTGGTTTGTTGGTTTTTTTTAGCTGTGAGCAGGGGGAAGACACTCACTTAAAACTGATAAAAGAACCCCCAAAAGGCAACAGCTGTTTAGAGAAGTGAAAACACTGAATCTTCAGAAGCCACCCAAGCAGAGCATGTTTTTTTTGTCCCTGAGTCTGCCACCTAGACTAACAATGAGTCTAAAAACATCACTTGTAGCTGCCAACAAATGCCAAGAACACACCAGAAGCTGCACTAGCATACATGAACCGAGTATCACTAACCACAACCCCCAGTCCTGCAAATGTTGTAAAAGTTTTTGTGTTATATTGTATTATTAAAAGTATGAAAATTTCTTTATCTAAGAGAGAGGAGAAGGAAAAAAATATATATAACTGAGGGATCCTACAAACTGCATTTACATCTGTGGCTACAAGGTAGGGCACAGGGTGCTGGGCATAGGACTCCTCCAACCTGCACTGATAATAGGTGAGAAGAAGGAAATCGTAATAAAGGTAAAGACAGGTAAATAAGTAAGTGAAAGCAAGAAGTGTGCCAAGGCTCTTGCAAGGAGGCAGAAAGTCCACAGGGAGAAAGCTGAAAGCAATGGCTAGTGGAAACAGCAAGGACTGGGCTCCCTACCACTACATGCGACTTAGCCCCAGGGAATTCAGTCCACCAAGCAGGGTCACTCAGGGAGTAGTGAAACCCAGCTTTGGTATCCATTCACATAATAGATAATTGTTGTTGGGAAATACTGAAACACAGAATTACACTTTAGATTTTAACTGCTATTTATAAACCTCAGTTCTTAAGCTTCTTTGAGTCTTTATAAAGCAAGTATCTTTCTTTCCCTTCATCTTCTCTAGAAATTCTTCTGGGATTTATTGAGTGGACTGTTTCAACCAAGGTATATCTCCAATAAGAAAAGCATGAAATATATGAACTTCACAGAGAGGATGGATACTAGTGATGCTGTTGTCATATTTTGTCATATTTTGGAAAAGTCAACACATAGAAGCAAGATTCTTTTGGGAAACAAGCAGAGGAACAAGTCAGGGATCTGGGGAAACCCCCAAAAATACTAACCTGAGTATAAGTATTACATTTAGGCTTATTTAGGCTTATATTCATTTACCAGGGATATATCTGAATCATGACCAAACTGAGCTTTCATTGTGATTGCATGTACGCCAGTGTCATCTTCACAGATGCACTAGCAAAGAGGAGCATATATTATTTATCCTCTATGCTAAGGCCTACCTCAAGAAAGCACTGTGGGTGTTCATGTTATGCTGAAAAAGCCATGTTACAGGGCACATTGCCAAGGGCAAACATGAGCCTCGTGGGTGGTTAAATCAGTGCAGATCCCAAGTACAGGATGCTGGAAGACCACAGCAGTATCTGTGACTGATTGCCACAATAACTACATCCTCTAGGCTACAGTTTGTGTGAAATCAGAACCGAGGGCCTGGTGGGTAAAAGAGATATGTTTCTGCAGATAGGTGAGGGTGAGAGAAGACAGGGATGTTCACTTTAATGTTTCAGAGCTTCAGATAATAGGAATTCTGTAAGGGCTAATAAAGTCATAGAAAAAAATCAGATTGGAAGGTACTTCTGGAGGTCATATAGTCCAACCTCTTGCTCAAAAGTGGAGTTACTTTCAAAGCTAGATCACGTTGCTTAACATACTAACATCAGACAGGGAGCGATTGCTCAGTCTTTATACAGTGAAATAATAGAAATGGAAGATAATAGAAACTTATTCAGCTGAAATACACAATTGAATGTTAAATTTTTTTTTTTTGTCAAGACTGGCTTGTAAAATATGAGAGAAGTTCAGCCTGTGACATGTTGCATATCATTATCTGCAGCTTCATCCTTGGTTTCTAGGTTTCTACAACCTTTATTCTGTCAGTGTAGGTGAAGAAAGAGGAAGATTAGGAACTGGAGACTGGAGCATAGAGCTGATTTTACTACTTGCATTCCACTGCAGCTGGAAACAAGTCCTGTTTTGAACACCAGCCCCTCAATTCCCCAACCATTACAGTTTGAAATTCTACCTGCCACCTCTCTCTTGTACTTTAAATCTTGTCTATAACACAGTGATTTGCCAGCTTACTCTTCACATACCACAGTATGATAGTAATGACTGTAATAAGGAAATGCAAAAGTCTGGTAATGTACAGAAAAGGAAACTGTTTTCATAGAATCACAGAATCCTTAGAGTTGGAAGGGACCTTGAGAGGCCATGTAGTCCAACTCCCCTGTAATGAACAGGGACACCACAGCTAAATCAAGTTGCCCAGACTCACTCTGAAAGTCTTAAGGGATGGGTTATAAACCACATATCTAGGCAAACTATTCCAGTGCCTCACCACCCTTCCTGTAAAAGATTTTTTTCCTTACATCCAACCTAAATCTACTCTCTTTAAGCTGGAATCCCCTTGTCCTATCACCACAGACCCCGCTAAAGAGTCTGCGTTCTTTCCCGTAGCTCTCCTTTAGATACTGAAAGGTCGCTATCAGGCCACCTCGCAGCCTTCTCCAGTCTGAACAGCCTCAGCTCTTTCAGCCTGTCCTAGTTTTATTAACTTTCTGTATCTCCTTCCTTGATTTTTCCCCCACTAAAATTGTTTAATTTTATTTCATTGACAATTTACTTCTTTCTTCCTGAGAGCCATGGCAAGGTATTGGTAACCACAGATTGCATAATATATCCACTCAAAATGAGTAATGGACATTGAATGATACTGCTTACGAAAAATATAAAGGGTTGGTTTTGCCTTCACCAAAGGTAGGGCATGAACCACACTACCCAGGGAGGGACGCTGTGACTCAGATGCATAGTTCTCTCCTCAATTCTTTCTTGCTCTTGGCATGTAATAGTTCACTCTTTAGCTACTCCACTTGTAAAATATGACCCACCCTACAATGGCTCATGTACTGTAATATAACCCTATGCTTCTGTGTTCTCCAGATACATTGCAAAGGTAGAGAACAGGAAAGTAAAATCAAGGGCTCCACTCACTTCTGCCTGCCTTAGGCAATAGTCAGGGAGTCATCTGAATGAGAGCAGAATCACAGAATCACAGAATTGTAGGGGTTGGAAGGGACCTCTAGAGATCATCAAGACCAACCCCCCTGCCAAAGCAAGTTCCCTAAACCAGGTCGCAGGGCACGTACTTTTCAGACAAAGCATGAAACTCAAATTATGCAGAGGGAGGGGAGAAGAAATCTTATTTAACTATATATTTAACAACGCAGACACTAAAAAACAAACAAACTGAACTGAACTTCAGAGCTCACAGTTGAATATAAGAACAATGTAGCTGAAAGTGAAAAGTGTAGGAAATTACAGGAGATTAAAAAAACATTGAGCATTTTAAATGCTTTATAGAAACAATATTGTTTTAGTAGCATACAGATGGGAAAAGACACTTGAAGGTGATAAGATTTTCAATCATGTTAGAAGAAAAAAGTCTACCTTAAATTATTTTACCTGACTTTGAAATTCATAATTATATCTTTAAAAGGAGGAATAGGAAAATCTATACAGGCCATTTTTTGTGCCATATTCAATTGAATATTTTCCTCACCCCAGATCCTCTTCTCCCACTGCAAATTAGTTTGACAGGTTCCTGGCAGGGCTTCAGCAACTTCGCGTTTCTCTGGAATTAGCAAAAATGCTAATTTGGGCATTTTGCTGCCAGTGCAAGTTTTTTAGCCTGGCTGAAGCTCCAAGGCTATTTGAGATAGTATCAAATCAAAGAACAAAGGGGCACCTGTCATGAGCCCCAAGTGAAGGAAAGAGGTAGCGCTTAAGGAATTAAAATGAGATTTCTTCACACCAAATGGCTAACACCGTGAATGAAGTGCCATATGAACAACTGGGGCTGCAAGCTCCATATCAGAGAGGAGGGGAGGAGGGAAGAGGGAGGGAAACGTGGTGCATTTCTTTAAAACAACTGCTTCCAATGAAAGGGTGGGGATGGCCTTAGATAAGCTTCCTGATCCACTTCCACTGAGACACGGGAACAATGGGGTGGCAGAGCCATTTGCAGGCAATGGGACGTGTACATCCGACTGCACCCCTTCCTCTTGGATGAGGTTATGGCTGCATTCATCCGGATGTGGAACTACATGCTTGCAGGGAGCTGTGTCCAGAGCTGACAGCAGCCAGAGTACACACAGCAGTGTGAGCACAGTGTAACACACTGACCCTCAAATCATGACAGTGGGGAAAGTGGGGAAACAATTAAGCAAAAATCAGCAGCATGACACAGATTCCCCATCCTCTGCTGAGTCTTATAGGTTTTCAATGCCAGTTTATAGTTACAATCTAGAGATTGCTCCAGTGCATTTAAACAGGTTTATCCTGAAAGTGGGATGAAGCCACTTTGTGTATATAATATATGTAGATACACTAAAGTATATACTTTATATATACATTCATATCAAAGAACTTGAATCTTAGGGGTCCAAAACTAAGGGGGGAAGCTGATAGTGCCTCTGTGGGAGCAGCTAGGATTTACATTAGCACACATTGCCCTTATAGTCACAACTTTAGCATATCACAGATTGTTCTGGGCTAGCTTGGATGTCTGTGACCACAAGACAGAGTGCAAAGTGGGAAGAAAAAATCCCTGCAAGCTAGACGTGATTGTCCCCTTTTACACAGTTTTTGAGGCCCAATCGTCTTGGTAGGACAGTTTTAATCTCTGCAGGTAAGTAGCATGGATATTTTTTGATTCAACTGCAATATTCACATACTCCAAAACTTACATGCTAAATTGTGTAAATCTTAGAATAAAAAGTACAAGGAGCTCTTCATACCCTGCAGCATAAAAATCTACCAGAAAAAGATTCATGTATATTCAGTAGCTAATAGTTCTCACAAATGCTTGCAATTGCTGAGAAAGTTAATATACTTTCTGTCATAGATTGGAATCAGAATATTTTCAAATAGAAAGGTGAAAAAGCGATCAAAATCTGTCTGCCTTTTCTTCCATTACATGCTGCTGCTTTTCCAAAGTGCCAGTACTGAATTCAAATCTAAAGCAAATATCATAAGAAGTCAAATATAAACTCTGACCGTTTCTCCAAATGCATGATGTACCAGGGGTTTTCATTAACTGCCAGCTACCTCACAACTTGGCAGAATAAAAACAAAATAAAATATTTATTCTGCCATTAGGATTCCACAGGCATCCATCAGATTAAGGAAAAAAAAAACAAAACAACCACCATCTGAAAATGTACATATACCCACAGCCCTGAAGTTTCTTTTAGAGTTTGATATTTCAGCTAACATTTTTAGATGGATGCCTTTTCCTCCCATCAAAAACATGGTTCTGTTGTGGAAATTTCTTGCCACGGGATATTGAGTGATCCTGCTTCAACCCCTGGGATGCATAATGAAGAGAGAGTGAATTAGGGAATTGGGGCTGCATTTTTTTTCCTGTTCTTATCTGTTTCCCTATCCATCTCTTTAACTTCATCACAGTCAAGGGAACTGATTCACAAAACTGATCAGACGGTCCCATGGTCTGCCCATGGCCATTCTTTAGCCAGGTAACAGCAGCAGCACTAAGGGAACTATAACTGCCCTTATTGTGTATAATAATCATATTTTAGGTCATTTTACTTCACTGTTTGTTTTAATTTATAATCACTATAAAACTCTTGATTCTCACAGTTCCAGAATCCTCTTGGTCTCAGCATGATTTTGGTCTTTGGTTTCAGGCCAGCACAGTTATTCTTCTGTAGCCTTACAAAAAAGCAGAGTCTTACACAGAGAATTACATGTTCATATGACCCAACACTTATATCTATAGTGATTTTAGATAATACCACGTTTGTAAGAGATATAATCCTCATGTTTTGGGACATATGCCAGGGATTTACTGCCTAATGTTAGAAAGAAACTTTCCTTTGAGCAAGTTACAGTAGAATTCTCCCTTTGCAGGGATTTTAACACTTCCTTCCAATGCGCAAAGAATTAATATCTGAAAGGAAATACTGCAAAATCCTGCTTTTCCAAGGATTAAAAGATAAACTTGGCAAATGTCTCAAGAGACTGAAATGGAAGATAAAATTCTATTTTACAAAAAGAGATGCAATTTTAAGATAAGCAATGTAAAGTGAATGCCACTTTTGCAAAACTGCCCTGCAGTCATGATCTTCAGGCTTGCTCGGAAAGAAGCACAAACTCACCTCAGGCAGACAGGTCTAAGGTAATATTGTAGGAATGTCTGTTCATTACTGGGGTTAAGTGAGTGCTAATGCTGAAATTATTCCTATAAAGAAGAGAAAACAGTGGCATTCTAACTGTCAAATCAGTCATGTGTCTCACCTTGACAAGCTATGTGGAGGCCCTGCAGAAAATCTTTAATATAACATCAACTGTGAAACAGGTTAGAGATGCTCTACTGAGGATAGTTTTTGTTTTATGGCAAATTATATGGTATTATCAAAGTATGAAAAGGTTTCTGTTACAAATCATGCATTTTTAGAGGGATGAACCAGGATATAAATTGCTACAGGAATACAAAAGAGCTCTAGGGTTTGTGAAATGCTGTAGGACAAATTTAATCTTTGTGTTTTAATCTACTAGGAAACACAGTTGATGGAAGTGTGAAAGCAGTACTTCAGGTTACTTCAGGGCTCCGAGACCCTTTCTCAAATAAACTTACAAACATTCCATTAGCACTATAGATGACAAATGGCGAAAGTTACATCCATTAGAGCATTAGAGTAGATCTTATTAACAACAAAACAAGACATTTCAAAGCATTTCAAAAGATTCACAAAGGCAAAAATAAAGACTTGGTATGATAGACACTGAATGATAGACACCCTGTAACTAGTATTTTTATGTCAAAGTAGAGGAAAAACTTAGAGACTTGAACCAAAGCAAATATTTTTTTTTCTGAGAAGCCCTGTCTGGCTGGGGAGAATAATTACAAGAACAACAAAGTCAACCACAATTTCAGTTGACCTCTCAGCATCTCTGGCGGAGCCCAGGAACCAAATGCTTGGAATGGAGTATGAGTTTTATTGATTTTACTATGTAAACCTGTTTCCTCACTCTGTAACCTGTTTGACTTTTATCTTGGTAGGAGAAACCAAGATGTTTAACCTTTAACCTTAACTTGCAGTAAGCCTGAAGCAACACCCACATACTACTGTGCTTTAGGGCAAGAGAAGAAGGAACTAGATTTTTTTGAGTTTTCTCCATTTTTTACTTCCAGGTTCTCAACTGTGGGAATTTATCATCATACTACCAGGCTGTACTGGGGACTGGTGTCATAAAATGTCACAATCATGGAACACAATGCTCTCCACTAAGCAATAACTTTTCCAAGGCAATGAAAATTACTTACGAAGCCTTCTCAGCTAACCCCAGCTCTTGTCTGTGTCTCTTCAAATCATATTAAGCGGGATCTGACATTGAGTCTCCCTCATCCCAAGGGAGTGCTCTAACTGCTAGGATACTTTGGGCTAGCCAGTTTTGGAAAAAAACCCTCACCTTAAAGCAAATAAATAATCTCAACAAACAATTGACAAAGAAAACTGCCATAATAAAGTTTCAGTTTCAACTCAGCAGCATTTTTGAATGAAAACATATTTTGTGGAAACATCAGAGCCAGCTCCACTTGCTTTTCACATCATAGATACAGAGTAAAATGAGACTGAAAGCATTTCTGAGGAAAAGTCATGTACAGACAGATGGTTGAGCTGTGACCCAGATTCTCCAAACACCAGTGGAAACCCAAAATAACCCTATGGAGTAAAGAAAGATAAATATGGCTCTGGTACTTCAGCTATGGCAGGACTAGCAGTTCAAGAGTTAGAGGCTGAGATTTCTGTACTTCACTATTATTTATGTATGTTTCTTACAAACTCTAGAGGAAACTTAAAACTTCCTACACTACACACAATCTCCTTGCACGGGCAATGGAGGTAAAGAAGCTGATGGAAGAACTGAGGCGCACACATAACATCTGAACAGCTCTGCCTCCAGACAGCATTTGTACAAAAAAAATCTGCTTTTAAAACGCTTTTCTTTTTTCACTGAAGAGCCATTGATAACTTGAATATAAACAGCTAGCCTCAACTTTATAGGTATATTGGCGTAATTTAAGAACAACAGTGATGAAAAAGCTTTTTATAAACCTGACTAGAAAAATTTGTTCCAACATGTGGCAGATGCAGTACAGTATGAGAGGTGCTGCCACTGACCTTCAGCCAGCATGATGTGAAGAAGCTCAGAAGTGGAAAGATGGATTTAACTTTACAAGAGGAAAGTCTGCATATTTGTCACATGCACTGACTCTGCTTCTGCACTGTGCAGTGTGAAAAGCATTACCCAAATTGATAATAGATTCTTCCATTGTAATAGTCATATACCTCTTTGTGATTTGGCAGCTGTCGACAACATTAAACTGAGAAAACAGACACCTCTTACAAAACAAACAAAAAAACAACCAAAAACCAACCAACCAACCAACCAACAAAAAACAAAAAAAAACAAAAAAAAACAAAAAAAAAAATAAAAAATATTACCCTCCCCAAACCCCAACCCACAAGAGTTTTACTGTATTAACAACTTAATTTAGATTTTAGAGTTCCACAGAAACAACAACAAACCATCCATTCTTCATTCTCTCAGCTCCCTCAATCTGTGCAAATCAGGAATTTTGCAGCTGAAAAATTTTGTAGAGTAAGAAGTGCAATTGTACTGTTTTGAAGATACCTTCAAATCTATTTTGGTGGCTGGGTTTGATCAAGCACTTAGCAGTATAACACTTACTCTCCATATATTGTTCCTGCTAGGCCCAGCCCCAAATGAAAATGTACGTCATGCCAATTCAATCAGACTCAGAACATTTCTCAAAGGAAAGATCACTTCTTTTGTTTGTAATAAGTGGAGGGTATAGGTTCAGTTTCTGCCTCTACCTTAGACAAAACTCCCTAATCTCCTGGCTATCTTGGAAGACTTCATGTTTGTTCAAGGATAAGGAAGGCGATGGAGAAGTTGGCTCTTCTCAGTAGCTGTGATTGAAATTCTTTCACCTTGGGTTGAATAGCCAAATATTCAGTTCAGCAAAAGAGATTCAGTAGTAATGAAGAGAAAGCTAAAATTACATTAGATTAGATTACGTTACATTAGCCACAATAGATCAAAAACTGAGGCTCTGCTCTAGTCTAGACCCTACAGAACATACAAATTCTGGGAGTGTCAGTACCAGATTCTGATGGAGATATATGCACATAAACAGGTTTCCATGCTTCTTTTACAATTAATAATACCTTGAGAGAAATGTCACTTACCATGAAGCAAACACCTATCCTCTTCAGATGAAGAGCTCTTTGATCTTTGGTTTCTATAATACAATCTGAGATACTGTGTTCATCTCTAGAAAGACACTTCATCTCATTCTATACATCCAGAGTTTCAGGTGCCTGTCCTACTTTTTGCTCACATCAGTAACAGTTAAGGAAGAGCTAACACCATTTCCTCTTCCTTGTGTGTTCACAGAGAATAGCTTGGTATTTATGATCAGAGAACACCTACCCAAGTAGGTCAGGAAGCAAAATAAGCTATAGGCACCCTACTTTGTTGGTCTCCAGGAGGTTTCAGTTGCAGTCATCCTTAAAGTTGTGACAGTTTGGGGCAGAAGTGAAAAAAAGGTTAAAATCCTCTGAGAAGAATTGAAATGATGTCTTCTACAGTTTAATTGGCTATGGAGAAGGGGGAAGATGAATAGAGAAGTCATCTGATGAGAACACATAATGCAATCTATTACACAGATGCAAACTTGTGAGGTGTAATGCTCAGAAGTAAAAAAATGACAGTAATAGTTTTGCCTGTACATTTCTGTCCTGATGAAGTTTTCATTATTTTGGCATGGAGCATCTCCTATACGAGAAAAGGCTGAATAATCTGGGTCTGCTCATCCTGGGGAAGACTGAGAGGGAATCTCATAAATGTTTGTAAATTTTTAAAGGGAGATGGGAGGCAAATGGATGAGGCCAGGCTCTTTTTAGTGGTGTGCAGTGACAGGACAAGATGTAATGGCCTAAAACTTAAACACGGGAAGTTCTGTACTAACATGTGGAAGAGCTTCTTTATGATAAGGATGATGGAGTACTGGAACAGGCTGCCCAGAGAGGCTGTGGAGTCTCCTTCTATGGATATTTTCAAGACCTGTCTGGATGTCTACCTGTGCAACATATTATAGAGTACCTGTTTTAGCAGGGGGGTTCCTTGATCTCTTGAGGTCCCTTCCAACCCCTGCAGTTCTGTGATTCTATTTTGTCATGTTTGCTGAAGTGTGAACTGCATTTTACTATTCTTTTTAAAACTTTTAATATGTGTTATTTTTAATTGTAAATACTACATGTGCAAGAAAATTATTCATTATTATTAAATAAGTCCAAATGTTAAACATTTTGCATGAACTTTCTTAGAGGATCTTTCAACAATACATCCCATTCTAAAAGAACACACAGATTTCATTTTAAAGATCTATCAATATCTACTACAATATTTTTAAACTCCTTCACCATTTCAGATTTTGTAGCTATTTGCTGAAATCCCTCAAATTCTCACTATGTACCCCATTGTGTCTCATACCGTCATATCTTCTTTCTTTAATCTGTGCTGTCATGTAAATATCATCCCTTTGTTAATATCATGGATGTATCTCTGTTCTCAGAAAGATTTACTACTACTATTAAATTGTTCTTTTATAAGACCTTTAATATCTTCTTTTTCATTGAGAGGTATTCATATTTTACCCTGTGCAACAGTACTCAATGCATTGCATGTGTATACCCTTTTACTACATACATGGAACAGTAAAAAAGTTAAGAAATGAAAAATGAAGTGACTGCCTTCACAAAGTTTCTTAATAATATTAATCAAAGTAATATTTCTGCTCAGCTTCAAGTTTGCTGGACCTTCAACAGAAAACGATGAATTGAATCTACACCACTTAGCACTAATGCCTTCAAACTCCTTTAATTGTGGATGCAGAGGTGGAGAGAATAAAATCACTGCCACATTAAAACTACTGAGAAAATTCCTTATGACATCATCTGTGGGTGTACAGATGTACAGCACCTTATATAAGGCCCTTTGGAAATATTAATAAAATATAAAGCCTGGCACTGAAGATTGAAGATTTCACCTACACAAGCTTACAAAAGTAGAATAGTCTAACCCAGTTGAAAAAAAAAAGCAAAAAACCCTACTGCAAAATTACTTGCTTTGCTGACTAAACATCAATCATGGACACATCAAAATGATTTTAGAAAGCTACCCAGGAGAACACCTGCAATCTGTGGGAAGATGGAACACCTGCTCCATTGTGATTACTAAGACAGGAAGTCAGCATCGTTCTGTGTAAAACAACTCTTTCTTCAGAACAAAAGTAAAACAGAGAGGCTGCATGTTATCTGTGTAGAATCAGTACAGACAGAAGGAGCGTTTGGGAGCATTTGCTCTTATAAAAAAAATACAGCCCACTTGAATACAACACTGAACCAGAAATTTCTACCATGATTTCAGTAGACTCTTAGGTATGGCAAAGAAAGAAGAAATGTAGAATTCAAGTGTAAAATTGTTTAAACACACACAATCTAATTTATGCATCACTTTAGCTTGGTCCACTGAAAATCCCCCTCTTTTCCTTTCTTTTTCTTTCTTTTTCTTTTTCATTGTCTCTCTCATTTTTTTTTTTTTTTTAAATTTTAAATAACTCACATAAGAAAAAAATACCTGTGATATTTATGCTACATCAAAATTACACGCATCTGATCCAGAAGGGATAGGTCTTTTCCCAAGGACTTTATATTATGGAGTCATTTTATGGAGTCATACTTTACATCTCTAAAATCTCACTGCTTCTGATGATAAACGCTGTGACTCAGGTTACACAGCATATGAAGTCCTGTAGAAGCATTTATCAGGATTAGTTCATTCAGATCTTCATGGTATAGAAGGGTGTATATGCACTGTTCACATTTACCCTTGAAAGAAAATGAAAAAGATGCTAAAAACCAGCATGAGTCCTTACAACTCAACGCAAGTTTTGAAGGACATAGTTTTTCTCCTGCACAGATGAATGTGCCACTATCCCACCCATTTGTCACTTGCTGAGTTTTTTCTGTAAATTAATCCTCATAAGGCTAAATTTCATTCCCCCACCTACAAATTTATGACAGGTTTTTAAGAGGTTGCCATTCTACTTCTTCGGGCAATTCAAAGAAAGGACAAAGTTGAGGAACATTTTGTCCTTTCTAAGGACAAAATATCTTTTTCCCTTCCTTCTCCCTTCCCCTCCCCCCTCCCTATTACCTTTCCCTTCCCTCTTTTTTT
>NW_024884142.1:7086672-7160479 GCF_019232065.1 Centrocercus urophasianus | reverse complement strand
TTTCCTTCTTTTCCTCTTTCCATTCCTTCTCCTTTTTCTTTTTTTTTTCTTTTTTTTCTTTTCTTTCCTTTTTCTTTCTTTTTCTTTTTCTTTTTCTTTTTCTTTTTCTTTTTCTTTTTCTTTTTCTTTTTCTTTTTCTTTTTCTTTTTCTTTTTTTCTCTTTCTCTTTTTCTTTTTCTTTTTCTTTTTCTTTTTCTTTTTCTTTTTCTTTTTCTTTTTCTTTTTCTTTTTCCTTTTTTTTCTTTCCTTTTCCTTTTTTCTTTTCCTTTCTGTCTTCCACACTTGACAGAACAAGACAGGAGAGGAATATGGGGCTGTATAAAGACAATGATCTAGTCTTTTTACAAGAACTTAAAATTTTCTAATAGAAAGAGAGGACAATGATGTATAACACACATACCACGTGACAACTAAAATACCATGAAACTACGAAAAGTATTCTGAATAAGCAGTTCAACAGATAAGCCTTTAATTAAAAAGTGGTGGTTCCAGATACCTGTGAAAGTGAAATACTGGCTTTATGCGCAGCTTTAACATATGTTACGCAACATGTCAACTGATGTAGATGAAACTACTTCTTGCTACATTGGTTATTACAGTTAGGATATTTTTAAACTGTGCTTAGTACCGGCATGGATAATGTTTAACTAACAATTTCACTCTGTGAGATCTCAGCTATTTCCAACAAATGCTAATGAAGATAAGCTGTATTTCAATTCTCGTCTCCCACTTCATTTGCAAGTTATTTCCAGTAAAATTCTATGTATTTTACCTAAATAATATATACATATTATACACACGTATATGTATGTGTGTATATATATATATATATATACACAAACATAGCACAAGGGAGATGATAGTTTATTTTTTGGAGGGTCTTTGGAAGCAGATGCTTGTGCACTGCACACTGTGTTCTTAGCAGCTCAGATGGTGGTCTTGAAGACCTGCACATGGCATGAAAAGAGAGATGTTTATACTGGGTCACACCAAAGCTGATCCTCTAGATCAGCACTTGGTGTTTCATATTGGAGACTTCTGGTTGACCTGCCCCTGGCTGTGCCCAAACTAGTTGGGGAAGCACTGGGAGAAAGAAGACTTCAAGGAGGAATCCAAATCACTGCATTGCTCATTTCTATTGCCTTGTCTTGCTGCCCAGGCTGAGCAGTGCTGGGCATTATCTATTAACTTGTGAGATGCCATCAGAATGACGCTGTGCTCAGTGTTGCGTTTTGGCTTCCTATGATTTAATATATGGTTCTAACATTTGATTTATTGATCTTGATGCTCCTCCTCAACCCTCCTGTGTTTGGCCTTCTATAGGCCCACATCACTGTTGCTTCCATTCATGATAATTTCTGGGGATACAGCAGGAGAGTTGTGCTGTGGTCAGCCAAAGAATGACAAACAGTAACAAGGCATAAACCACCACCGTAACAATTGCCAGCAGTTTCTGTTCTCATTCAAAAAATACTGTTAGGCTCTATATCATATTTACATTCAGAATATGAAAGAATCCATTTAATCTGGAGTTATGGATAAATACAGCTCCTCGTGTCTTATTAGAAGTAGTCAAGGTCAATGAGGCTTGAACTGCTGCTTAGTTTTAAAGACACAAATTCTCCACCAATACCAGTGACACTGACCATGTATTTCAGTTTAGTTGCATGAAGAAACGCCACTGTGGATTGAGCCCATGACTCTGCTCAACACCCAACTTCCCTTTCCAAAATTCATAGAGGTGTGTTTGCCACAAAAGTTAAATAAATATTACTGTACTAAACACACACCAACAATGACAATGAATTTGAGACTTCATTTGCACCAAGTTGTGGCAAAAATGAAATTTCTGAAGTAATCAGCCTTAGCCATAGTAATCTGTTCCTAAGAAGGACTGTAATATATGTACAGTTTTACCAAGAGTGCAATAAATTGAATAGCTTGAATAGAGCACGAGAGTTGGAAACATTAATTGAGTTATACATAGTGATACTTCTTTCTACTTGCAACACAACAAATATTTCAATTCCTAGTTAGGCGAAGGTAAGCATATCTGAAAACCTAATATAAATATGGCCTACAAAATAATATGGGCAAAACCAAAATGGCCCATTCAATGTTAAGCACAGAAAAATAATATTGAATTGCTTTCTGTTCAGAGGTAAATGAATATATTTCACAAATAAGCGGCACATTATCATCTTTATGTCTTACAGACTCTAGTACAAAGATGAGGAAAACAGCTGAAGGGATTAGTTAAGACTTGATAAAGAACAAGAAAAGAAATTCAAAAATAATTACAATTGTGCAATAATTATTTTTAAATAAGTAAAACAATTTCAATAATTATTTTTAAATAAGTAAAACAATTTTCTAAAAGCCATCTACATTGTCTTCCTTTTCGTTTTTTTCAATCAAATTTGCTTTGAACAATTGCCTTACCACTAGCTAAAGAGATGATTAATACTCACCTAAGAAATCATTCTAGTTTTACTCAACAAGCTTTCTATTACATATCTAAGTATATGTTTTACTTAGAACAACTTTATTATTCCTTCTTGAAATTGTATCACAATAGGAGACAAGCTACTGGTTAGCCATACTCTTCACACACACAGACCCACAAACTAGAGGAATAAAAGTATGAGGACTTGTGTATATGGAGTTAATCTTGGCTTGTGCCAAGACTACCATCACCTCTGAGGTATTTTTTCATAGCTCAGATTCCTCCATTTGAGTCATAAGCAGAAGAGACATAAAGAGCTTTAAACAAATTAACTTATTAGGTCCATGTTTCCTCTTTTTAAGCATTCAAGTTATCTGCTCAAATGACTGTTCACTGAGGCACATTCCTTCCTCGCCACTGCATTTATCAACATTTAGGTTACAATGGAAAATCCTTTAAGCGTGACCTTGTCTCCTGAGGCCCTAATTCAGTAAAACATTTAAGTATGCATCAGCATGCAACCTTGTTCAGTGAAATATCATGAATTTATTTGATAACTACTTAATACAAGCAGAGTTCCCTGCTGAAATGAGGCTGTAGTATATTTTGTGCATTATGTATTTACAAGTCAAGTGAAAACAGAGCCATATAAAAGAATGTGCCATCATGAAATATACAATTTGTTATTTTGGGAAAGCACACAGTAAATAAGATACACATTTATGAGTGGCTGACTGTAATTAAAAGTCATTTTAGTATGGGAAGAGATGACTCAGTATCACTTTCAGTTATTACAGCTAGTAAGGTCATGGAAAACCAGACGACTACAGTGAAAAAGCAAATCCAAACACAATCTAATCTAGATATTCCATTAAATTAATTATTTCCAGGAGTTCTGATTCAAATGACAAAGGAAAGAAGGATAAAGAAAAATCAGACAACGAATTCATGAATTTGTTATATTTTATTTATTTAAATTAATTTTGCAAATATGTGCAAAATGTAGAATTAAAAGCAGAATTATTCTGATGAAAATAGAGTGAACAAAATAATATTGCATCCTTGAAAATAAAATTTTCTTCATTTCTTACCATTAGCCAGATTAAGGAACTTAAGTTTGTGCCATGAAAAAGAGTGAAGTGTAGATCACAAGTAAATAAAATCTAAAATATATACTTTTTAAACTGCAGAACAATTCCTGGCAAATTAGAATACCTAGGGAGACAATGATGAAGATGAGAGATTCCTGTTTCACAAGGACAATGTTAGGATCAGTATGTTAAAATATCCTGACTAAGATTGATGATTATGTTCTAGTCCTGTTAGCAAGAAGGATAATGCTATCTCTGCATTTTAAATGCAATTTAATATTCTTTATGTTGGTGTTAGTCCATACATAAGGGGTTTACTGAGGCTGTCTAACAACGGTGATTTTCTCATTGTGAAATATTTTTAAGCAACAGCAAATCTTTAGCAGCCATCCAAGGATAGTTAGTAAACTTTCGTATATATTAAAAAGCACACAGTGAAATTGTCATGTACTATTTCCCTCAGGAAAAACAAAAACAAAAACAAAAACAAAAACACAACAATTCTATAAAACAAGACATTAAAGACTGGCACGAGACTTCTTGACTATGTTTCTTTATGTTAACCTGTAGACTAGTCTTCTGTCAAATGCTGCTTAACCCTTTTTTATCAAGCATCTGTCATTTGGTAAAAAAAAGTTGCTTCAGAAAATGTGTGTTGTCAATACAAGTTCAGTTGCAGAAGATGAATAATAGCAGAGGGAAAACATAGGAACCTGCACAGAGGGATAATTTTGGTCTCTTCTGACAAAACAACCTTTGTGCAAGACCTGCTTTGCACGTTGGGATAAACAAAGGAAAGCTCAGTGACACAGTGGAGAAAAATTCAACACAAGCTCTTACTGTCACAATACAGTGACAGGTATAATTAACAGAGCTGTTCTATGTGTGAAAGACACAGAGAGAAGCAGGATCAGAAAGATGTGTACAGTAATATACAATAAGTTCCTGTGTTCTTGCTATTTTCTCTCCCTGAGACTATGGAATTTTTTTTTCGTTATTTACACCGAAAAAAATCAAAGCAAGAACAACAGCAAAACAAACAAGCAATAACAACACAAACAAAATTCTTTACAGAGAAAGTGGTGAGGTGCTGGAACAGGCTGCCCAGAGAGGTTGTGGATGCCCCATCTCTAGAGGTGTTCAAGGCCAGATTGGATGGGGCCCTGGGCAGCCTGGTCTAGTACTGAATGTGGAGGTTGGTGGCCCTGCCTGTGGGGGAGATTCATGATCCTTGAGGTCCCTTCCAACCCTGTGGTTCTGCTATTCTGTGAACACAACTCAAAAAAAGAAAATAAGCAACTACTGGCATATTTGTACAAGTGTAACTGATCCTGATTTTAAGTATGAAGTAGGTCCATAACACTTCCCTTGGCATTACATAGCCTTGCTTTCTAGGACCAAAAAACAATCCTGAAAGCTGAAGAGGATTAGTAAGAAAGCTACAAAGGAGCTGTCTGCAGTTGTGATTTACTGGGGACAACAGTAGTGTTCCACAGTGTCAAAGTAGTTCTGTCTGATGCCTCTATCTCTGTGATACATAATCTTACTGCATATTACTTAGGACTAGATTTAAGATCCTGGATCAAACATCCTTAATATTAATGTGTTTTGAAGCTGTCCAAAGGATGCATTGAAACAACTACTATAATATTTTCTGATGTCCACATAAGGAACTAGAGAATATTTCATACACAACTGAAGCAGATCTTCCATATTAATTTCTTCATGTATCAAGGACTGACTAACTTTCCTTATTAAAGGCATCCACTTTGTTACTCAAAAGGAAGGTGAGAGAAGGCTGAAAGTAGTATGAAAGTGATATTTTGTTTTCCTGAAGCTAAATATTGAAATATTCTTGAATCTATAAGAAAAAAATAATGCTTTGAATAAAGCCAGAAATTCTTACTTTGAAGAATTCAAATTTTAAGTTAAATGAAATTTTTTAAAATGATCATCACAGCTGAAACGAAAAACTTGATCCCTTAGGGTTTATCTCAATTACCATTAGCCACCTGATACAGAGATCACATAAGGGTAGTCTAGACAATGTTTGCAAGTACATGAGATGAAGTATTCTCTGAACCCCTTGCATTTGACTGCAGCTTAGAATGGAGACAGTTTTGTCCGCTACAAGATGAATTTACACATGGTAAATGTGTAAATCCAAATTAAATTTACCCGTCCTGCTTCTTCTGGAAAGTGCACTTGCAGATGCCCTGCTTTATAGGTCCTTGTAGATTCCTGAAATAGCTCATGACAGTCAGACTAGAACATCTTGACTGGTCTTAGGCACTATGAAAAGACAGAAGCCATGAAACAGGCTCTATTTACAAATGGTAAACATGAAAGATCTTGTGTGTGATTGCAGAGATAGAGAAAGCAGGACAAGTAACTTTTTCTGCAAAAGGAGAGAATGTGGATCTATGATTCTTGCTGATCTAAACATTAGCATTGTAAAATTAGCTGCTTTTCTATTAGGAGCACCTAAATCCCTTTGAGAGTCCTACCCTGTTCCTAAATTTTATTTGCTTTGTTTCAAAGATTAGTTAAAATGTGCTTCAAAGCTGCCTCTGATCCATTCAACACAATGAAAGATTTAATTACTGTAAAGATTTTAAAAATAATATTAATATTAATATTAAAAAGAACAGTTTCGGATGAAGTTGAAGCTTTCAGAGTAACTCACATATCTTTAATTCAGGGTGTAACAAGGCCTTCAGTACCAACTCTCCAAGTACACTCCCTGCTGTGGCATTCTCACTGCCTCAAAATAACGCAGTGTGCAGTGCAGAGATACTAGTCTTTAATTAGAGGCCAGAACAGTTTCAACATATGGGTCCAGATTCTATTCAAAGCAACTGTACTACAAGGGCACAATCCACCTTTTGTTGAGTTCAGCAGAAACATAACCTCCTGCATTCAGCCTGGTATAATACAACCCTCCCTGAAATCAGTGTAAGTCACAATGGGGTGTACAATCAAGGCTTAGACTATTAACTAAAGTAGCTGGTTTTTGAAGTCTGCGAAAATCCTTCCCTTCAGCCTTTAATAAACAGACTGCCAAAGCCTGGAGCCAGACCCACTGGTTCTCCTATTTCTGCAGGGTTTTCTGAACAACAGTGTGAGCAGTTAAAAAAAAAAAAAAAAAGGAAAAAAGGACTGAAATGATACTGAGGTTCTTTTTATGTGTGTAACCACCATAAATAAAGTTCATTTGCAATTACAAAAAAAAAAAAAAAAAAAAAAAAGAATCTTCATAACATTAGAACTAGGTTTATGATGTGAATCCAATTGTTGTAGTAGACTAGTAGGCTATAGACTTTGTCTATAGCAAGAACAGAGTTGGATGTGCTGAGAAGAAAGTCCTCTCTTTGAGGATACATCAAATGTCCAGGTAACACATATGGACATTCAGCTCTCCAATCCATCCTACCAGCCCTAGCTCCAAACTCCTGCTTCTCGTTTCAAGTTGAAGTCTTTAACGCAATGAAAATCAAATTGCTTTTGTTTTGGTTTCCTCTCAGACAGCCAAGCTGCAGGGTGGTTGTTTTATTTGGGGTCTGGCAGCAAGCAGACCCACAGCCTCATATGCTGGAGCATCTGGAGGGCAAGAGCCACACAGTGACCGTCTGGCCTGCAGTTATGGTTCAAGCAATTGAAAGTGTAGCACATGCCAGGGTTTTATTTGAAAAAAAGAGTGCTTGTAAAGTCACTAAAAAGGGATTTGTGTGTTTGTTTTCAGTTTGACAGGTAGAAGTAAAGCAGCTTAAGCCTTTGAAAATTCCTGACAGTCCTCATAGGACAACTGTGAAGAAATTAAAAGACTCTTTAAATGGGAATGATAGCAGTAAATGAAGCTCTTTTCTTTGCCAGCATGGCTGCTTTAAGAGACTGCCTGGAAAAGAGCTGATTCCCTCAGAATGGTAAGTTTTCATTCAGATTAACGAGGCATTTTAGAGTGTTAAATGGTAGGAAGTTCAAATAAGGAGACAAAGCTTTTCTCCTTATCAATGGACGCAGTGTCCAGACCTATTAGGAATGCTACAACTCATGTTTCACACACAAACACACACACACAAATGGGTTACTTAATTGTTCATATTTCTACTAACAAATATGGGCTATGCTTTCCAAAAATCCCACACAAATTTGATTAGCCATATACAGCCACTGTGTACTCTCTGTTTTGTGAAAAAACTTAAACAGAGTGGTTGTGTGTAGAAGGCTTTCGTGATGAAATGTAGTATTCAAAAACTGGTTTAGATGAAGTCTACCCTATGTATAATCAAAGCATGCCCCTCCAATCTCTTTCTCTTTTTTCCTATAACAACTATCCTACCTGAAGACATCCTTTAGACAATGCTTTCCCTAAAAATAAAACAGAAAAAGAAAGAAAAAAAGGAAAAAGATAAATAAAATAAACATCCATTCTATCTGGATAAAAATTTATCTGTGGAATAAAGAAACTTATGTATCCCCTGTATCAAGGGGGTGGAAATTGACAATCCTTGAGGTCCCTTACAACCCAAGCCATTGTATGAATTCTGTGATTCTGTGATTCACTGTATTTTCACAAGACAAAAATACCAGGGGAGGAGAAAAGAATGCTTTACCCCTGCTAAAAAACTAAGGTTAGGAAACAGCTACTATGTTAGAGAATAAAAAACGGAGAGCAGTCTACAGTAAAAGCAAGCAGAAACAAAAGTAATAATAGCAACATTGCGAGAGGAATTTTTTTAACATCCTGAGGGATAACTTCAACATCAGCTTGAGATGATTCAGTATACATGGTTTCCATATGTTCGTTGTCAGTTCACATCAGATTCTAAAAGCTTGTGATTATCAAAGCCCGATAATTTTTTTTTTTTAGATTATTTTTAAATTAATTTTAAATTCATACAATTAAAAAGGCTTTGTAAGTTAAAAAAAAAAAAAAGGCAGAATATTTTTCTCACTGGTGATGTTCACCCAGCAAATACACTCAAAGTATCTGAAATGAGTGCCTTTATTTTTCATGTATTTGTATCTGTTCTGATACTCATCTTTTTTCTTGTGGTGAAAGCACAAAATGTACACTAATATGCAGTGTCATCCTTTAGCCACAATAACTATGGCTCATGCCCATGCAAAGCATTTGATTTTGTAAAAGAGTTGGCATTCACATTCTTATCCAGATTTGCTATTGCAAGTGAATAGTCAGCAGGTTTGGGCGTCACTTAATTGACCTTTCTTATCCAGAACACACTGCAGGAAATGCTGTGAAGATGACTGCACTGTGATCCTTTGGCTCTGCAACACTTTGCACAGAATGCTTATCTCACTTCTGTGCTTGGGGTACCGAGTCTCCATTTGACACTTGGAGTACATTTGACAATGCAGTAGTTTAATCATTGGCCGCACCTCAAGTATTGTGTTCAGTTTTGGGCCCCTCACTACAAGAAAGACATTGAGGCCCTGGAACATGTCCAGAGAAGGGCAAAGAAACTGGTGAGGGGTCTGGGAAGCATAAGTCTTATGAGGAGCGGCTGAGGGAGCTGGAATTGTTTAGTCTGGAGAAGAGGAGGCTCGTTGCACTTTACAACTTCCTGAAAGGAGGTTGTGATGAAAAAGGGTCTGGCCTCTTCTCCCAGGCAAATAGTAGGACCCGAGGAAATGGCCAGAAGTTGTACCAGAGGAGGTTTAGGTTGGACATTAGGAGAAACTTTTTCTCTCAGAGTGTGGTCAGGCACTGGAATGGCTGCCCAGGGAGGTGGTGGAGTCGCCGTCCCTGGCAGTGTTCAAGAGGTGCCTGGATGAGGAGCTACGAGATGTGGTTTAGTGCTTGTGGTACTAATAGGAATGGGAGGGGGGTTGGACTAGATGATCTTGCAGGTCATTTCCAACCTTGTGATTCTATGATTCTATGAATCAGTTGAAAAGTAATCAGAAAGAGACTTGGATTGGAAATTCACCTTGTACTGAAAGGTGATTGCCCATGGGTCATCTTGAAGGGTGTTTCTTTTTAATTTTTAAAAATATCTAACCTTACTCCTGCATTAGTTTGGTTTGGCTCAATTTCAAAGTGGTCATGGTATTGAGCTCGCCAGAATTCAAGAGGCATCTGGACAACACTCTCTGGCCTGTGGTCTGATTTTTGGGTGGTCTTGTGCAGAGCCAGGAGTTGAACACAATGATTCTAGTGGGTTCCTTTCAACAGAGGGCATTCTATGATTCTATGATTTTGGCTGAAAGCATATATGATATCATTTGCTTAGAGAGGACAAACTCCTAGTAGTTCATTATATGGCAAATGGGAACATTAAACACTATTCAGAGGGTGACACAGATGGCAAAGTGCAAGTGATCCCAATGCAGCCACCACAGCAGATTCCTTCATTAATGAAAGCATCAGTGGACAAGAAGTGCTCCTAAAACAATCAGTTTCAATGTCAGAGCTAGGTTTTGGGATACCATGTGGTTAACAACACTTTACCCACTTCAGTGAGTAATTTGCAGAGCTGTGTCTCGTGATGCTATTACTTGGTGGAGTCTGTCTGACAATTGGTGGCAAGAAGAGAACAAGATCTAGCACAGGGTAGTGTTTCCCAGATTTTTGCTGTTATTACCAGTGAACGTATTTGCACTTGAAGCTCATATGTTTCCATTTGGAGGGTTTTTTTTGTATTAAAGTTCAAAATTTAGTGAACACAAGCAATGAAGCAATTTAACTGGAGCAGTCTGTGTTTGGTTTGATAATGTGAGATATTCTTTACACACTGCAGAATGCTACTAGATCATTAACTCAATGAAAGACCTTTTTTGCCATTATAATGAAATAATGGAAATCTTAGGAAACGAATCATCAGCTTTCAAAGCACCCTTTGAGTCTTTGTAAGTTTCTCTCGGCTGAACATTTTATGGTTCACATGTCATAGGTTTGTTCCTGCTGTGAGTGTTTACCATTCCTATAGCTGAACTGCCATTCACGCCTGCATATATCTCTATATATATGCACATGCACACACCTGCCTTCTCGGATTTTATTAATGCAGCTGTGTGAGAGTACATAAAAAGGGATGTCACGCATGTTGTTTACATGCACTGCAAATGTAATAGCTAATGAAGAGACCAACATATGGTATGTTAATTGTCTCATGCTGAAGCAAAGACGAGCAAGCAATGGAGAAACAGATTCAAGTTGACAGCACTGTATTAGTTCTGGCATCCCAAAATAAATGGCTTTGTAGAAGGGAACTATGGATAACCTAGAAATTGAAAGCATGCTGCAGCAGTCTTATCTGAAGGCAGCATGTGTGTATTCACATATGGATCTTATCTCTTATTTATTTTTTAATTGACAAAGATATTTCTTGTCACTTTCTTGAGATGCAAAAGTATATCTGCATAGATTAAAAATACCATTAAAGACTAGGAAAATATCAAGGAAATTGAGTGTACCTATGGTCAGTACCTAACAGTTTAGTTTACCTTCACTACTAATCTTCTTATCAAGCCCAGGGAGGACCACATCAGTACAAATGGCATTATAACCTCTACAATCTTCCCAATTATCTTTCAGTTCTTATTGAATTCACATGTAGAGAATAAAACTATCTAACTAAATCCCCCGTGACAGCAGTAGAGAGGCTCTTCAGTGTCCAAAGGAAAAGGTAAATCTATCAAAAGCTTTCTACTTCTAATTCAGACATACTGAGAGTGAGGGTGAATCAGTGGTGAAAACAATTTGTTCAGCATGTTGGCGTTCTCTTCTATGTATGTCTCTTGCTGTAACTAAAGAGGTTAGCAGCTCTCACTCCCAGGACTAAAACACTATGACCAATTGTTGAAACAAGTGTTTTGCATTGGCATTCCTGCTAGTGGATGTGCTTCTTGTAATTGCTTTCCCTATTTAGAGGAATGCTGTCATCACTTATGCCTGCTGGTGCATAAATTTACAAACATCATGCAAAGGCACTATTTGTAATAAAACTGACTAATGAACTTTAAAGGCCAATTATTTGTACATGTCTGCTGGCTCAGAGTAATCATGCATCATTCAGATTTACACTTACATGCCTTCTGTAGAGCAATTTTAATCACTTGTTAATCTATGGTTCATGATAAGTATCACAAGTAAAGCTGGATGGAAAATGGATTTCTCAGTCTGTAGAGGTCTGACACTCTGCAGGTTATGCAATTAAGGTAGAAAACAAAACAGACCTTGGAATCTCTTTCAGAATATATACTGCAGTCTAAGTGACAGTCACTAAAATCCAAGAACTAAGTGGTCCAGGCTGGGCATGGGTCATCCTTTGGTGGATGTGCACCTGATCTGTGCATCCATGGATGGATGCAGACAGTTTTGCTGTTTGCTGATGGATAGGTAGGCTGAAGACCTGTTGGCCCACTTACAGATTTGGTGTTCTTTTTCCACTTTAGTTTTCCTACTTATCTTTATGTTTTCTCAACCAAACTGTGGCTATCCTAGTTGTTGTAATAACAAGGGACTATAACATAACTACAGAAATCATCAAGGCCAGGCTGGATGTGGTTCTGGGCAGCCTGGTCTAGTGGCTGGTGACCCTGTGCATGGCAGGGGGGTTGAAACTAGAGGATCTTTGAGGTCCTTTTCAACTCAGGCTATTGGATGATTCTATGATTCTATGAAATATATAAAACAGTTACCATAAGGAGCTAAAGGCTGTTTGCTAGCCAAACAAAGATGGCTCAGATTCAAAGCTCTCCTAGCTCTCACTGGTCTCAGAACGGGAGAAATCTGCTAGCCAGGCTGATTTACACTATCAGAGGAGCAGAGTGAAACTCCCAGGGGCTACTTGTGACTCCATCACTGACCTTGGGTAAGTCCCTTGACTTCTCCATGTTTCATCTTACCTAGTGCAATGCTTAACTGTCTTGAGCAAAGATTTAGAAGTTTAATTAAGCTTTGTAAAAACATTTCAGTCCCTGAATACAAGACTCTTCTCTGGTTTCATAGAATCATAGAACAGTTTAGGTTGAAAGGAAAGTTAAAGATCATCAATTTTTTTCTTTTTTTTTTGGGGGGGGGGGGGCTCTTTTTTTTTTTTTTTTTGTTTTTTGATGTCTCTTGCACCAAAAATAACAAGATGCAAGCTACTAGAAACAAGCACTGAGAGTTGCTGTGCTGCTCCCCTCACTCATTGCTCAACATCTCTTTGTCAAATGCCCACACTCAGTCTCACTCCTGCAGAGGACTGCCTTTCCTGCAGTGATGGAGGTGATGGTGAGAGATTGTCACCTACCTGATGCTGTGTGTAGTGACACTGAAGCCCCCAGGAAATTCTCTGAGAGAACAGTTTGTTAATGTCACCACTAAAACTCTCATTAGAAAAATCACTGCTAAGAGTAAATGCCTTCCATCTCTCTACTCCTCTCTTTGTCTCCTCTGAGCCTCATGTTTCCTCTGGGAGCCAGGAAAGTACAAGAATCTGACATATTGTCATAATAGAAAGAATTGAAAGAACCTGCAGTTGCTGGCTCTGGGGAGTGTTAAGTCTTTCTTTATTTTTTTTTCTCTTTTACCTAGTAAAGAAAATGTTAAAATTTCACCTCAGGAAAGACAGGAAGTTAGGGAAGGGTGGGTGGAAAGATATGGGAATAAATGTCACAGGTTCATTAGGAAGCAATACTAGGAAGAATAAGCTAGAAAAGAATTCAGGTGAAAAAGCAATTGAGTCTTTTCAGAAAGCCCCAGGCAAGTGGAAACCCCTGCCCCAGTAATACACGTATGTCAAGGAAGACAATATCAAAGGATGCTTCATTAAATCAGTTTTTATGTGATCCAATGTGAATCAAATTTTGCCATTCCTTGCACAGACAATTGCTTAGTGCAAGAATAAGGGTTTCAAGAAGGTGAGGGTGAAGGGACTTCACAGGGAGACAGTTGGTCTGGGTAGAGAGGCCAGGTAGGGTCCCCTAAATCCGGTGTCTCTTTCCAAGCTGATCTCCCCTCTCTCAACACACTCGTCAATTCATCACTTTTCTCAACACTCATTCCTCTCCAGTTTTATTCAGTATCAGTACAAAGCAACTCAAGGAGACTGAGTGACACTTCAAATTAAAATACCAGCAATGCCCTGACAGATTATGTATTTCCTTACATCTAATCACAGAAGAACTGTCTTACAGTGTGCTGCATATAGCTTCAACATCCTGAGAAAATGCTGATAGAGTTAGCCTCAGGCAAGAGGGGTTCGAGCAAGTAAGAATTGAAACTTTTGAGAACTTTATTGAGCTGTGACCTTATTTGCTATTGATCCCACCAGGTCAGAGTATTCAGGTCTTTCTCAGCATAAATTTGATTTCTAAACAGTGACACAGTTCCAGGTACTGCAGAGAGGTCTCTCTGAAGATTACTGAATTCTGGAATTCCCCCCTAGAAAGGTTAAACATTGTTGCCCAAATGATTTTAAGAGCTTTCATCCAAAGGCTGCACAGCAATAAAATCCAAAATAAAACTATAAAGCAACTGAGGGCCAGGTAACTTTCTTTCCAAACAGATTGTCCTGTTCCTAGTAGTTTCTTTCCACTTTATCAAGGCATGGTTTCATTAAGATAAATACTAGCTCATGTCTGACTGCTCCAATTCCTCAGGTCTTTTCCCCATGATCTTTCAGCTTTTGCCACATGAACAGCAGATTATTGCAATCATCTGACATCCTTCTGGTTGTGTGTTATCCTGTTTGGACTTGCTCTACACCTACATTTAATGGGACATCAGAGGAAGCTTGTTGATGTCAAAAACAAGGCACACTCCTCCATTCTGGGTCCTGCATGTGGGTAACAGATGATACTGTGCTCTACCAAGCTGACCTTTGTTCAATGGGCTGTGGGGAGAGCTCTGGCTTGATGTGAAAGTTTTCCTTTCAGAAAGCACCCAAAAGGACATCCAGTCACTATAAATAAGTTCTATGAGACATAAACAACCTTTTAGATATGGGAAAATTATCTGAAGAGGCAAAGGAAATTACAAGACTCAAAAATAACTTTACTTCATCCAGCAATTTCCAGTGGTTTCAAAAGTTTCAATAAACTATGCAGTCTCTTCCTAGTCCGTGGATAAGAGATGTTTTTGTCACTTCTGGAGTGCAGACATTGCTTCCCTGCCCTTCTCAGGAATCTCCTCTTGCAATGCAGGCAGGCACAAGGACATGTTGCTATCAGTGCACGTTTCTCCCTCCTCAGTGTGTTCACGTGCGTATGGTTACCCAGTTCCTCTTGCAGAGATCTCACCGGGATCAGAATAAGCATCCAGGCCACAGCAAAAAGGCAGATTTCCTGCCTGCTGCCCAGCTGCAGCAGTCTTATAGTTGAACCAATAAACAGAAATGAATGTAAGCAGGCATTGCAATTGCAATTTAATTTACAAAGGAAATTAGCTGAAGAAAAAGAAAGACCTAATGGCTGAGAACCAGGCCTCCCTCGTGCAGTGGCTCTGCTCCATGGCTGCTTTCCTGGGAGTATGGCAGCATGCACAGGGTCTCCAAACCTTGCTTGGCAAAAGAGCACTTTTATTTTACACTCTATTTTTGCTGCCTTATCCAAAGACATGAATTAGAGAAGCAGCCTCTACTTGGAAGACAGAAGGTATTGCAGTAGTAAGAAGTAAACAAGCTTCTCAGCTCTTCAGGTGAAACTTTAGTGTGCCCCATCTTTCAGATCCAGAGAATTTCCTTTCTGATGGAGCAAACCCATAATCTCTGTCCTAAAGAGTTAACCCAAATAGAATAGCCTCCAGAGGAAAGGATCAGAAAGTGGTCAAACGAATCATTTGTATAACCAGTGTATCATATGCTCTGATAAAGAACACTATGCCTTTTTTTGTTATTATTGGGCTCAGTTTTACATAAACGCAATCATCAATCACAATTTATTTAGATTCTCACACTTCTAATGTTTGCATAGGCTATACATTGTTTATTATCTAAGTTCTCGTTATTATATCTTTGGAGACACATTCTCATCCCTTACACAATGTCTGATTTACCACCAGGGATCCATTATGGTTTGGGGTAATCCTTCTCCCAACATACAGCTATACCACAGCCTCCCAGTGGTAATAACAAGCCAAGACAGCATGCACACTATTTCCCCTAACTGCTGTCTGTGCAACTCATAAACAACAGCAGCAATAACATTTCCTCCCTCACTATTTGAAAACTCATCCTTTTCCTCAGTGCTATCAACAGAACTCAACATAAAAGTGTCTAAAGCATGCTACATGTTTCACAGAAATGGGAATGATGATTCCAATGCTATTTTAATTCAATAAAGTTTTTAAGTATTTTTTTAAGTAATTTAGAAATAATGATGTACAGTCACAAATGAATATAACTGGATTATGTTTACTCCTTATTAAAACAGCCATTTTTCCATTGCCCTGGGAAGAAAGCTAGTTCACTATTCTGCTCATTGGTTTTCTTTTAAAAATTCACCTAATTTTTTTAACAAAATCATTTTAAACAAGCAAAATACCCGTGGTATTATTTGTGTGAAGATTCCATAATGCACAGCAGTTTTCCAAAGGTGAAAACAGCCTGTCACTTTTGTGACTTTTAACATCTTGGCCTTACACTTGGATCTGGGGGCATCTAAAAATAAGTATAAAATTTTACTTCACCTTTCCCCTTAACAATGTAATACAAAGAATAATACAAAGAATGCATACATTCCAGTATAAGTCCTTAGAAGCCAGCCATCTTCCTCTTAAATAGCAGCTTTCCAGTGCTTACGTGATCAAAGGAGTTTATATCAGCCTTTCAATGAAAAGCAAGTCACTTGGTTGCAATGCAAGCTACAGTGTGATTCAAGTACTTCTGCTGGCCTTGCAACAGACGTCAGAGCATATTAAGAAGGCACTTGATAGAGTGAGCCCTTATGCTCTCTCCAGATTTATGACTTTAGACTTTAATGGCTTCAAGGTGGAAGAGCAGAGCAAGGAAAGAGCCCTTCTGCCTCGTCTAGAATGTGAAGTCTTGAAAATTGCTTCTGTTCATTTAGCAAGACCAGTAGGAGGATGCTTTTTCATCTGCAGCCTCACTAGGATGCGCTGAGCAGAACTTTGTAGAAAAACAACTCCCTACTCTTCCAAAACTTTAAAAAAAGTTAATCTCGCTTTAATTTTAGCTAAAACCAGATCTGAACAATTTTTTCCCAAAGGAAGAGTTCACAGATTGATAAATATTCTAATGAATACAGTATCTTCTGGGATACAGGAACCCAACTTCAGATTTCCTTTGGATCAGGAATTTGATTTTTACCTATCACAGGAGATGTTTTTCTACACTGGTCAGCCATACTCAGGAGTCTCACTTCCAAAAATTTCATCCAGAAATTCTATCCCAATTTAAGAAAACTAAATTTAAAAAGTGGTTGGCAAATTTACCACTCCTGTCACACACACACAGTCATGAATGAATAACCCCGTTCAAGATAATCCAAGCTCAGGTAAAACTCTTTTTCCTATCAGGGACATGCCAACTCAGTAGTCTCACACAGCTGGCACGCTGATTCTGCCAGGCAGGCTGCTTCTGTAGCTTCCCTTCACAACCTGAGCCTTTGCTTTTCCATCTTGTTCACAGAATCATGGAATCACAGAATTCTAGAGATTAGAAAAGAACTCGGAGGACTGTCCTGATCAATCTCCTATTAAAGCAGGTTCCTTAGAGCAGCTTACACAGAAAAGCACCCAGTCAGGCCTTGAATATTTCCAAAGAATTAGACTCCACAGTCTTTCTGGGCAGCCTGCTCCAGTGCTCTATCACTCCCATGGTAGAGAGGTTTTTTCTCTTGTTCTTATGGAACTTCTTGTGCTCCAGTTTCTGCTCCTTGTTCTATCACTGCACACTCCAGAGAGCCTGGCCCCATCCTTCCGAATCCCCTGTCAGCCTTCTTTTCCCCAGGCTGAACAGTCTCAGATCTTTCAGGCTTTCCTCCTACAGGAGATGTTCCAGGCCCCTCAATATCTTTGTAGCCATTTGCTGGACTCTCTCCAGCAGTTCCCTCTCTTTCTTGAACATAGGAGCTCAGAACTGGACACAGTACTCCACCAGGGCAGAGCAGAGGGAAAGGATCACCTCCCTCAACTTGCTGGCCACGTACTTCGTAATACATCCCAAGATATCATTGATCTTCTTAGCTTCAAAGACACTGCTGGCTCATGGCCAGCCTGTTGTCCATCAGGACACCCAGGCCTTTGGCTGCAGGGCTATCAGAACTTGATGGAAGAGCACATTTCCTTTACCTCTGCAGCTGCCCCAATTTTGATCTGTTCCCTGATACTTCCTAGGACAAGTCCTCTGGACTTTATGAGGCCTGATACTCTGTTATGGGTTTTGGATAGACTGCTGCTCTAAAACTTGAAGCTAGACTTCTTGAATATAATGGATTATATATATAAAATCTTAATGATATGTAAAGTAAATTTGTGCAGCATTAATCATATAATTGCTCAGGATTGGAAAAGATCTTAAAGATCATCCAGTCCAATCATGACCTTACCAAACTACCCTAACAACCCTTCACTAAATCATGTCCCTGAGCACCACATCCAAATGGTTTTTAAACACATCCAGGGATGGTGACTCAACCACCTCTCTGGGCAGCCTATTCCAGTATTTAACAACCCTTTCTGTGAAGAAGTATTTCCTGATATCCAACCTAAACTTACCATGACGCAACTTAAGGCCATTTCCTGTCACCTGCCACAGTGAGAAGAGACCAACCCTACTCTCATTGTAAGCAGCAGATAATGGAAGTGAGCAGTAAGGTCTCCCCTCAGCCTCCTTTTTTCCAGACTGAACAGTCCCAGTTAAAGAACATTAAGGAATATCTGTCTTGCTGCTCACATGCTCTGAGTCAGAGATAACTCCATGGAGACAGCAAGGGAGCTCCTGGTGCATCTGCCAGGTTTCAGGTAAGCAAGGTACATGAAGACAAAAATGCAGGGTGAGGGAGCAGGACAGAGCTTGTGGCTTCAGCCATCCCATACTGACCTCAGAAATGCAGGTTGAAGCTGCTCAATGTCTGCTGCACTCCCTTCTACCTTGGATGGGCTGTGGCCAGGACCCCATTTCACCTCTGTGCACACTCCCCCTGCAGGAGCTTCTGATTAACAAGAGCACAGTGTGACTGTTAGACTATTTACAGTGTTATGAGGGAAAAAAAAACAACACAAGAAAGAGGTCAGCATATTGATTTTCACATGATCCTGACCATTTAGGAGAAAGTACAATGCGAGTTTTATTTCCCTCCCCCCCTCCCCTTCTTTTAAAGTTCAGTCTTTAAATTATTGTTCTAGTGAGTTTGTTTCGGTTTGCTCCTCAAGGTGAGACATCACAGTAAATTTCCCCTTTAAAAGGCTTGTAGTACATGAAGTTCGGTTGTGCACTGTACAGTTCTTCGCTGAGCATGGAAAACCCACAGCAATAAACTCCTTGGCTTTGGCAAATTCTGCGTCTTTGTAAGAGAAATATTGTCAGGGTCTAGTAAAGATTCACTGGATTGAAAATAAAAAGAAGAGTGAGAGAGAGTGTTGAATGCTAGTAGCATATAGTAACAGATAGTAACCTGAAGTATTAAAAAGGCAGATAACTTAGATATTCACTTTCTGCATGTAGATGAGGGAACAGGAGCAGATAGAGTAGTCAACATCAAGTTAAATGAGACACAGATCTCAGTGCACATTCACAGCAATTATCTATGTCCCCACTGCAGTCTCAGTGTTGGCTATCTGGTGATATCAAGGATGGCTTGGTCCTGGCTTTTGTGTTTAGTTTTATGTGGCTGGAGCAGCATGAGCCTCTGTTAACTGAAGTCATGTCTTAGGCTTTGCTGTAGTAGCTGTGAAACATAGAAAAGCCCCATAGGCTGCACAGCTATTTTCACAGCCTTGGTATATGTCAGTTAATCTTGTAAAGTGGTTAACAAGTAAGCATAGGCATACTGGGAACAGATGATGATTTCTACTGGTGTAATATCATTACAAAGCCATGAGGGATGCGAGGCTAAATGAGAAGTAGAAGTCCAGGAAGAAAATCAGCAAGCTTAAATAGATTCAGAAAGATACAAGCATTTCAGCTCCCATAGAGCAAAAACCATGGTACCACCCAGCTGCAGATGATTTCTCAGGAAAACCAGAAATGGTGCCACCTTCTGCCCCATGAAATTTGTATGCACTGTCTATAGGTTACTACCATTTGTTAACTGAAAACCGAGTGACATATTTTGACCTTCATGGACAGTAAAAAAAAAAAAAAAACAACAAACACTACCACCACCACCATCAAAAGCTTGTTTTCTTTTCAGTATATTATTTTCTGAAAAATGTTTTGTTTTGAACATTCATATAAAAAAACCAGACATATCTGTTTGGAGAAAACTAGAATCTCTGCTCTGTGGACTAACTTCTACCAACTATGACTCCTAGGAGAAAGAAAGATCTCATACACAGTGCACAGATGAGATTGTGTTTCGTCATCTTTGTAGAACTTGTAATCAAGCTTCCAGTCCTTCCTGTTTTAAAGACAGTAATTTGATACAGCTGTGCTCTTGGCGCAACGTAGTGATGTAAATCTGAGCTTGTCTGGTTACTTTGGCCCTTAGCTATAACTGAACTACACTCTGCATTTCCAGACCAGTGCTGGTTTTTATATAAACACTTCTGATGAAGGCTTGATTACCACACTTTCTAAAGGAAAAAAAAAAAATTAAAAAAAAAAAATTCCAGTTCCTGGCTCAACAGGAGTCTTCTACTCTCAAATCAAGATTAATGTAGAAAGTTTGGTATGGATGCCAAAACCAAAATATTGTTGTCAAAGATTTACTATGTGAAAACCGTGTAAAAGACTACATGTGACTTACGCAACATTAAATTTGATTCTTACGACTACAAATTATTGGAAGGAAACATAACATTATAGGTGTGTGTGATCTCTGAACCAAATACATATTAACCTGGATCACTTATGGACCTACTGAGATATCAGTGGCTGTAGCCAGAGCTGCCAAGAGATGAGAGAACATTCAGCATTCAGAGCAGCTCCAGACCACCCCACCAGTCCTTCTCCACATCAGTACCTCCTAAATATGAGGAATTGAAGTAGGCAATGACTGAGAAACAGAGAGAAGATGTAACATTAAATGGGACTAGTAAAAAAGGTCCCAAAGCTGTGCTTTCTAGGTCCTGAAACTCAACTATTCTGCCTGCAGTAGAGCTTCTGGCTGGATTTGTCACCTAGAGGAAAATCCCTCTCTGAAGGTGAGCTACAGCTACACTGATTGTCTGTAGGTACTCTTTCAACCCTCTTTCAACCCTGAAAACTTTTAGGCCAAAATTCAGACTTAAAACACAGCTACCTCTGATTTTTTTTTTTTCCTTAAAATCTCTATCTAGAGCGCGGAGTTAAAACCTAGGCTGTCAGCAATTAAATAAAAATGAAGTTCTTTGCTTATTCCCAATACTGGCATCCTTTGCTTACCCCATTTTTGTCCCTGGCATTCACTGCTGTCATTACAGGGTATATTCTCTGGGAATTGGCAGAGCTCTGGCACAAGGGGAACCGATCACATCACGCCATGGTCTTCCTTTTGCATTTCAGCCCTAGAGGCTCTCCATGTTTGAGGCTGAGAAGCTGTGAAAGCCAATCCTTGATTCTTTTCCAAGACACAAACACCAGTTAGAGATGCCCAAGTGTTTTAAGGAAGAAAGTTCCCTACACTGCCTCACAAACTTTTTCCAGACAGACCACGGGGCTATGGCCACTTTCCGTGCAAATGATGATTGCCTCCAGCTTTTGAACCATTGCATGCCATTTTGGCTGAAGTGGAATTGGAAACTCACCTTCCTTTTACTTGCTTTAATTTTCTGTGGTTTTGATTTATTTATCTTTATGTGAGAGATATTAAGCAATATTGGGCAATACCTTCATAGCTATGTCACCATTCTTGCCAGTTAATGTTATTAAGGCTGCTGTTAATTTCTTCCCCCTGCACGCTTTCTTGCTGCTTTTGGAGGTGAGGTGGGGTGGAGGCTGGTGCAAGAGCTGGTGCTGTGCTGGGCTGCGTGAACCATGTTAGTATTTCAGTGGAGACTATTCACATCAACCAGCTGCTCTGTCAGCCAGCAACATGCCTCACATGTCTCCAGCAGAGACAAAAATATACTTGTGGATCAATTCAGTTCCCACTGAGTTTTATGGAATGTTTTCCATTGATTTCTAATGAGATTTAGATCACAAACATTTATTTCTGCACAGAAGGCATGTCACTAGCCTTCAGGAAGGATAAACTATCATGCATTTTCTTCTTTTTGCCCAGTGCTGTTCCCCCAGATAATGCAAATAATGACTATGTGGTGTATATAACAAAGGGGACCCTCTGATCCATAGAGTTCAAGGCTGGCAGCATTAGTTCCCCAGCCCCATGAGTGTAGCTATTCAGTATTATAACATTCAAAATAATTATACCTTCGATGCAGTTCATTTGAAGTTGCAATGACTTTTTTTTTCATGAACTCTTTCTAATTATTGTACTTGAAGTGACAAATTAAATGTCATTTGAAGCAATTATACAAAATACTCCAAAAAAATTATACATAGGTATGTCAATTAATATAATTAAGTCGAAAGTTACATTTCACAGCTGATTCAGCTTTTCCATTACATACCTGAAATTGCTCATGAGTTGAAAGCAACGTTTGAACAAATCTGTAGAAAATCTGAACACTAAAAGACTTATTTTTAGGCATTTCTTAGAGAAGTTTGAAAAGGCATGAGCGATTCCATATAAATAAGATGGAATGATATAGTATTCTTTTTTCAAATGCTGTTGGTTTTGTTCTGTTTTTCCATTTAACTTCAATAATGTTGTAGAAATTTGAAAGAAACACGTTGTTGAGAGCCTCCACTCTTATTTTGTGGATAGAAGAAGTAAACAAATGTGATCTGTAGGGATTTACATATTTGTTTTCATTTCACAATGGGTATAATGTAGAGCTTTAAATGCAGCAGCAGCATGATAACTTGCTGCTGTCTCAAGAGCATCTAAAACTTTGCTATTCTTGAACCACTTGATTATCCGGAATATTGGCTCAGTAGACTTTTCTTCCTTAGAAAGAAAAATATTTGATGAAGCCTTGTATCTCTAACATGTCCTGCTCTCAGAGGAAAGGCAAAGATCTCTAGCTCTGTGCCAGGGAGCCCAGGGGGTACAGATTTTTGCTCACTGCTCTAGGAGTCCTTTGCTCTCCACTCTCAGGTCTGTCCTTAGAGCTGTACCACCAGAGTGTGTGCGCCTATGTTATATTTAAGCTTCTCAGATTTGTGCTCTTGAAACACTAGAAACCACCTGGTCTGCTCAGTTGAACACTTGCTCAACTTTGCCTTACTCTGGTGTTTCGGTTGACATTGCCTTGAAGAGTGACATGACCTTTGCTAAACGCAGAAGTGCTGATCAGATGTCTTTAGCATGCAACATACCCTAAAACCTTTCTGCACATCTTTGTGCAATGATATTGATAGAGAGCAGCCAATTCTACCCAGGGAGTAACTATACCTGATAAGCGGCACAAAGGTGAAAGAGAAAAGCTGTGATACTGCACAGAGAGTGCATGAGTTACCCCAGGGAAATACAAAGGAGCAGAAAGCCCCACTCAGCCACCTGGGAAATGATACTGCAGTGGCAATGTGCCACAGGTCCCTGAAATAACACTGAAGTACTTTGCTGGAAAAAGCAGATTTCCTCTAGTAGTTTCTTTTATTTACAGCACTGTCAGAGAACAAAATAAAATCAGTGATAGTGATGCTAAATACAATCCTGTGACCTTTTCATGTCTTCCATGATTTCTTAGATTTTCTTACACTAAAACAATGCAACTATAGTCCAAAAAGACCTGTCTATAGGTCTGAGAAAAAAAAAATAGTACTGCATGTTAACAAAGTTAAGTGAAGAGAACACAAGCCACAGATAGAATCTGGAGATCTTGAAGGGTGCTGAAATTACAGCACAAGAGACAGGTGGTACTCATTTATCCACAGATCAAATACCATGTGTTTTGTCTTCTCTCCTTGCTGGTTAGTTTCTGTAATCGAAAATAAAAAACACTGAAAAGGAATGTGTCTTTTGCTCTTGCTTTCTTACAAAAACATTACTCCCTCATGCTCTTTGAAAGCATAAGTTACAACTTTTGACCTACAGCTCATGGCCCAATGTGGGATGCAGGTGCTGAGATACCGCAGAAATGATGGCCATGATGTAAATACTTGGATAGATAAATACACAAAGGGGAACTCAGAAACAAAATGAATGTTTCAGAAATGTAGCAGTGCAAGAGTCTGTGAAAGACCAGGGATTAATTATTTCAACATATACAACATTGGTAACCAGTGCAAATGGCAGAGAAGATTTCCCGTAGATATAAAATGAGGGCTCTACACCCTTTCAAATGATAACTAAGAAATGTGCATGCGTTTGATTTTTCTGGAAAGTTGGCAGTACTTGCATTTGATTTGGAACAGTGGGAATAGAGTGATTATTATTTAAATAATCCACTGAATGAATAATTGTAAAATTTACTGACTCCAGTGCGTGCAGAATAATATCTATCCAGTTAAGCAGCAGAATTTGACAACTATATTTTATTACAAAATTATTAAAACAAACAAACAAACAAACAAAAACAACTAAACGTCACAAAGAGAAAGTAGAGGAATGAGCTTGATGAAGGAGCTTTTGAGACTCTGTGAATTTAGGGCCTGATGTTTATTTGGGCTTATGAGACCCAAGTGAAGGCAAATAATGAAATCAGCAGTGAAGTACTGGCATTCATGATACTGTGCTCATCACTCGTTGGCCTAGAGAGACTCCAGGGAGACTTCAAATGCTTCTCTATAATAAAGTGTCTTTTTATTATCTTGCCATTGTTTCAGTTCCAACTGAATGGCGAACCATTTGCTAGAATTTATACAGGTACTTTCTTGGTGCATTTTTAAAATGACAATACACTGACTTGGTTGATAGATACTTGAAAAACAGTTCGCTCATCTCCAGTTTATTTTTATTCACCAAGTTCCTGACACTACACATAGCTCTTTCCACATTTCTCTGCCACAGTAAAAGTAGCCTTGTGATTGTTCAAACTTGTCAAAATACGAAAAAGCCATTTTAGTGTCCTTCATTTTTCTACTATGCTAAAAATGTGTTCACTTTGCAACCAGTTAGGTGTTGCATACATAAGAATAACTGAATTCCTTATGTGTGAATTTACTTATAGTGGTTAGTGGAATTGGCTAGAATGACTAACAAGATTTGTCTGTTTACAAATACCTTTCATAATATATATAGAGGCATTTTATCAACTTAGAACATTACTCCTCCTTGTTTAAAACCCAATGGACTGAATGTCATTCCTTCATCTTCTGACTTGCTTTGATGACACCTGCTAATTATAGATTATTTCATAAACATTTAATTAAGCCTAGAAATAGTCCTACATGACTGGCTATATCTCCTCATCCCTATCCAGGAGATAGGTATCTAAGACTTAGATAAGCAACTTAACCATGAAATCAGAGCACAGAATTGTTATTGTCAAGAATATCTTTCATGTCAAGTTGATTTTCAGTCATGCATATATTAAGTATTTGCTGCACATTTCTTCAGAAAATTATTTGTTTGTATGTTTATTATATATTTATAAAATCTGACAGATAATGTCTGTCAAACTACAGAAAGATTTTTACAGTGTTCTTGCAGCATTTCTAGGCTTACTGTCTTTCTGCCTGGCCAATACTGTTTAAGGAACTTCAACGACTGAGTTACAAATGTGCTGTACAATGAACAGCTACCTGTGGTGATACTAATGATTACCTAGACAAAGCACAAGCATCAGCAGAAGTAGCCACTCCTTGAATCTGTTTTTAAGATTTATGTGCCTTTTCATCCAGATCCCACACCAAACTGATTTAATATCAGTAAATTTCACAATAGGAGAGCCAAAAATATAAATTGTATATAAATGTAAGTCTTCTCTTCTGTCAGCTTTAACCAAAAATCTATTATCTGGGTTCTGAAATTCTGATTTATTCCAGTTTTCTGCATCCCAATGGATCTTTCAAATACTGATTTGAATATGACTGCACACAATTAAAATACATTGTTTCTCAAGAGTCTATGAAGCTATTTACCATTTTACCTCAATATTTAGCTTCCACAATTTACCAGTCCAGAACCCTATAATTTTTTTGTGTTTGCAAAATGCATCAAATCAATTATTATTGTTTCAGTTTTCAGCTATGAAGCTCATATGTATTTCTTCCTTCCTTGTTACTCTGCATTTATTCTCTTATGTTTTAAATGGCAACTACCATTTTATGTTAAAATCCTTTTCTTTCATGGCCTTTAAAGTCTACTTTCCTGCATGGACTCAACAAGTTTTCAAACAATCTTCCTCAACTATTAAGACAATCAAGCAAACATGCAGTAGACAGTTGTTCATGTTTGAAGGTCTCAAAATTCAGAAGACTTGATATTTCTGCGAGTCAGTTCAAAGCTCTCATACAAAAAAGGTAGCAGTATGTCTGTCTGACTTGCTTGAGATTTCTCAAGAGGAACCTTGGTCTGCTGAAAATTCAGTCTGCTGAGTTCTGCAGGGAGTAAGTTTTCATTTTATGATGTCGTAAGTTAAACTGTAAGTTTAGAAGAAGCAAGGGGAAACACAAGTCCATGTAACTCAGAAGGATAATTGGATGTGCAGAAGCATGTCAGAATCAAAGGGATGAAAGCTTTAAATTTGACTTGGAGAGATTTGGTGATAGTGGAGTACCAAAAAGTTGATTCCTACATACAGACACGGAGTGAGAAAAGGAGGAAGTGAGAAACTACAGCAGCTGTAATTGACATAAGAGGAAAAATAACGGACAAAAAAAAAAAAAAGTGTTTTATGCACAAATGTCAGGAATATGAAAGCTGGCCAAATTACAGACTTTTATTAAGCTGTGATGTATGTGACACCAAGACATCTAATTAAGATAATATGTTGTCATTACAGAACTCTAGAAGATAAAAGTAATAGACTTGCTGAACTTATCTGTGTAAAGACAATCAGTGAAAGCAAGAAAATTATCTGGGTAGTGTCCAGAATGGATCACTCAATCCCAAAGTTTTTTTTTAAGCAACCATATAAAGCATGTTAAGGATAGTAGCTGGAAGTAATGGGAAATTTAGTACCAGCTGTGGCCTATAGGAAAAACAGTTTAAGATTAATGATTCTTCATACCTACAAAGAAAACTTCTATTTCTATGTTGCAGGACCTTCTTGGGGTCACTGTAATATGTTGAAAAATGGGGAAGAAGGTTTTGATACTCTCTTTAAACAGAAAAATTGGAGGCAATTTCTAGGAGAGAGGACAGGACTTCCTGTGAATTCATTCAGTTTGGAGTTAGAACAAGCTGTGTTATTCTTGCTCATGTATGCATAACTTGTGTGGTTCTACAAATTATGATGAAAATGTACTGATGTTCAAGATTTGTCTGTCTATAGTCTGCATCTCAAAAGCATCTGGAGATATCAAAGGTAAATAATGTAACATAGAAAATTCAATCAATATTCTCATTAAAGTAATTGCTGTATTTCAACAGGAAGTCTTTTGCAGTATTTTATACCCTTCATGGTCTGCCCTGGGAAAGGAGGGGCTTGTGTGTGTGTAATTTCAGTACAATAATTTTGTACATGGAAAAGGATTCCTAAAAACTGAAACTATTTTAAATAATTGGATTATAAATAAAAAACTATCCTGCCAGCTATTCATCTCTTAAGGGGCACTAATGAATTTGCAGAGTTCTCCTTGACATAAATGCAGAAGCCCCAAGACATGCTTGTGGTAGGATGATTCATCAGAAATACAGTCAAGAAAAATACTTTTGGAGAAACTGACAATGAAGAAACAAAATCTTATTCTCAGGAAAATGAAGCGTCAGAAGACCAGAAAACTGATGATATTTTATAAAAAATCAAGACTTGTAATTACGACTTACTTAATGGGCCACCTTACTTACTTAATAAGGCCATCTGAAAATTAGTACACTAAGCGAGATGAAGCTATTGCTGTACAACGGTGAACTGCTTCAAAATAAATGAATAAGAGAGAGTAATCATACATAATACAATATTGGTGACTCTTGGTAATCTCAACATTTTTTAAAGAATGATCTAAATAATTGAAATGAATCCTGGGAGAAATTAGTGTAAAATGGAAGAAATATCAAGTTAAAAATGAAAACAACAACAAGGAAAGAAGAAAATAAGAAGTATATTGCTTTAAAAGTAAGACTGTGAGTACAGTAGAAATAAGAGGAAAACAACAAAGAAATAACTGTCTATTCTCAAATGAAAAATGCTAACAGTGAGTGAAAAGGAGAAAGTTATAAGCTGTAATACTCCATATCTTATTGATGTTAGTTTAGATAAATTGGAAAAAAAAGAGAGAGGGAGAAGAAAGGAGCTAAAAAATGAAGCTGTATCTCAATCAAATAAGTAATAATTACTGCTTAAGTTAATAAAGTTAACTTAATAAAAACTTAATAAAACTTACTTACCGCTACCCCAGCAGATAGGGGTGTAATCAAGACTTCAAGAAGAAAAGATGAGATCAATGCTTTCTATGACATGGCTTGTGGTATATTTGTTCACTACAGTATCTTACATAAGTGGTGATTTTGATAAAAATACAAAAATGTAGTCAGTGAGAACAAGTGATTGTGTTGCCACAGGGCACTATCTCCTAAAGACTGACGCTATGATCTACAGACAATTGAAATGAAGAGATTTAAATAAGATAGTTGTATCAAGCTCAGTAGGCCCTAAGGAGCCACTTGATATGGTCTCTGAGATGTTGACCATTATCTTTCAAGAACAGGATAATGTAGGGAAGGTCACAGCAGACTGTAGAAAGTCAAACAATGCGCCTATCTTTAAAAAAGAGGCCTGAGGAATTGCAGACCAGTATTGCATAAACCCCTCGGGAATTTTGGAACAAATGTTTGGAGACTATTTGCAAGTGACCCAGAAGGTAGCAATCGGATTAAAACAGCCAGTGCATATTTGGCAAGAGCAGATCATGGAAGCGTGGAAGCAGACTTTTTCTTCTCTCTCTCCCTTTTTTTTTTTTTTTTTTTCTTTTTTTTTTCCTTTTTTTTTTCCCTTTTTTTTAAATTTTTCTTTTTTTTTTTTTCTATCATACAGGCCTAACCTGCATCATAGAAGCTACAGGTGAAGTGTTTCTCAGTTTCTCATTTCAAATGCTTTTGACATTGTTCAATTCATCTTCCCCATATGCAAGCTTCCACATTTAATCTTTCTCAGATGCATTTATAATTGACCATAAAATATCTTTGTATGTTGCATGTTTCAGGGGAGTGATTTATAGTCACTGAGTAATCAGCATATGCAAATTTAAGTCAATATTGTCAGAAAGATTTTGGGAAACATAGTTCACATATAAAATGAAAGGCACCAGCTGAGAAGAAAAAAGTATTCAGAAGAGAAAAAAATTGAAATAACCTTGATAAATAGCAATCTGAAAATCATTTAAGACAATTACAATGAATTTATTCACTCAGCTTTGTAACGTTAGCTATATGCCAAAAATACCTGAGACTTAGCAGCTCACAAACTGAACACGAGTCAACGCAAACCTCTTTCTTTAATATTTTAAGGGAAACACTGAGTGTTGGACATGAGAGAACTCCTATGTTTGATGTGGTCAGGGATGCAGCAGTTGAAATAACACATCCAGCTCTGACTGTCACATGCACAGTGCAAAGAGCTCAGAGAACAGCAACAAACACAAAGCTTAGCAAACATGACACAAGGTGTGGCTGATGGAAGAAGAAGCTGAATATGAGGTGAAGCCTCATATGTGACATGACAGGAGAGATTTCAACTGTAGAAAGCACAGGCAAGGGGCTGGCAATTCCATTGTGCCATTGTGTAACTTCCATAGGTGGAAGGATGAGGAGAAGTGCTCAGAAGAGAGGATGAAAGAAAAAAATCTGCTTCCCAATATATGAAAAAGTGGCAACCAAGCAAATCTGTCCTGGGAGACAGACTTCTATCAGAAATGTTGCCTGTTTTGTCCTCTTCTCAGAAAATTTCAGTTTGATGAAATGAACTCGGTGATTTTTTTATTTTATTTCTTTTTTCTATTTTGTGACATAGGTACCCACATCCTATCATACATAGTCACATGGAGCACACTGTACTCTACGGCCTTCCATCCTTGACCACTTCAGGTGGGAACTTGGAAAAAAGTCTTTGCTGTTCCCTTCTGCTTGTGTCTCTGATCCTTCTCCCTGCACTTGAGCAGAGGATGAAGGGCTCTTGGTCACTTACTTTCTCCCCTTGTTTAGAGTCTTGGGCTTCCCTCATTGGAAGTAGCCTTTCAATTTATATTTCTATAATAGTACAATTTCAGTTGGAAGGCATTTAATGATCATTTAGCTCCAACCTTTTTGTCTTGGATAGGGTCAACTTTTGTTAGACTCAAAGCTTCATTCAGCCTGGCCATGAACAATTCCAAGAATGTGTTCATCAGGTTTTTCAGATTACAGGTTTCAATCTCTGATCACTCTCATAGTGAAGACTGTATTCCTTTCAAATAATCTAAATCCACTCTCTTATAGTTTAAACCCATTATCCTGTGTCCTATCACAATATTCTTGTGTACTTTGAAACAAACATATTATCAAAAATGTGCAGTCACCTCAATTAATGATTGACCACGTGACCACATCTCACAGCATGCACCATCTTTATGTTACTGCATGTGCCTGTGTGCTGGGTGTTAAGAACAGGATAACTGGGTATTATTAATTTTATCTCGGAAATAGTGTTATATTATGAGTGCTATATGGTAAGTGCTACATTTCCTGCCAGAAGTTAAAAATATCCTTAGGGTGCTTTACCTTCATGCAGTGACACTGTTTAGTATTTGTGATCTTGATTTTTTTTCTTTTTTTGAAAAAAAGAAAGAAAAAAAGCACTGCCCTAACTGTAAAGCACATCCAGTGTCCATGGTTTGTGAAAGCCTGGATGTCCATGAATCACATTTATGGACATCTGACCTGTTAGCTATTTACATTTGTGCATTAGTATGAATAAATGGAGCGTGGCAGCAGTCTTGTGAGGCTACTTCTGTGTGTTTCTTGGTTTATGCCTTATACTTTTCCAGAAGTGCCTTCCTTCAGTCTTACTGACATTATATATATATTATATATATATGCACATATAAGCTTATATATATATTACAAAAATTTGTTTGTGTAAGTATTTTTTCAGCTTTTTTTGCTTTGTTACTTCAGTTTATTAACAATTCAGGCTTTTCAAACTGCCTCGTACTAGATAAACCCATCCCCCTTTATTTCAGGATGATAAATTAAACTATTTAAAGAATGACTCATTACAAGTATATATCCTGTTGGTGCCACCACCCTCCTACACATAATAATTATTGAAGTTTGCGATGTGACGCACAGTCAGCACTTTCAAAGCAGGGTATCAGCGCTGGCTGTTGCAATGCCTGAATACCTTCCTGGCACTGGTTACCCATGGCAACTAAAATGATCTATTTGTGGTGATAATGGCTTGTTGTTCTGCTGGTGGTGTTGCTGTATTTCTTCCCTTTTCAATTTTAACACCAATCTACAGATTTTTTTAAAAATCGTTGTAGAATAACAGAAGAAAAGTTAAAAAAATCCACTCTTGCTATCAGTGAAAATATGGAGTAACAAGAAGAAAGCATCATTTCACTGCAGATTTGATCACTGTAACAACCCCTCTTGAACCAAAACTAATGTAATTAAGTCATTCTACCTTGTCGATAAACGTGCCCTTTTATTGTTTGTTAGTAAGCACTCACCCTGGAGGTTCTGGCAAGTATGAGAAAGAGGGAGAGCACAACAGGATCTCTATTTAGATATGGCTGGTATTTGCAGATCCTTATGATTTCTTATTGTCTTTAAGAGTATTTTAAGAAAACTTTCCCGGAGATTGTGAGCATAATCTCTTGTATCTAAGCTGTTCAGATAAACTTATTTGGATTTAACACATGATTTGTAAGCTCATGAACACTTTCGCTGCTACAAGCAGTTCATAATTGGCAAGTATTTTTAATTGGCAAGGCCGAACTGCAAATATTTTGGATTCTTCAATCAAATTCAGCATAACCATGATGTCTTTTGGCAGTTTTTTGTACTGTTGCATGCTTAAGACCAGAATCTCTCTCTCCTCTCTCTCTCTCTCTCTCTCTCTTTCTCTCCCTCTCTTAGCTATCAGATACACAGTAATAGAAATAAAAGTAGAAATCCTTCAGAATTGACTTCTTTTTGAATTGTGGATTAATAGCAGGAATGTAATAGCCCAGCAGGTCTTGGCCTTTTGCATGGGAGCACCTCTCTGCCCCTGTACCTACAAGCAACTGTGCCGGCTGATGCTGAGCCTGCCTGGAGAAGAGCCCTCCATCTTCTCCCTTTCTCTAAGGTGCCCACAAACTGCAAAAAGACATTTGGGTCCCTCCAGCATGTTACTCTGTTAATACTGCTTGCAGGTGTCAATGCAGACCTGAAGCCTCTTATCTTGCTGTTATCAGCAGTTTTAGGTGTATCTGCTCTCATTTGGCAACCGTGCTGTCATCCCATCACCTACTGGATAAGCCTGAGGTTATTTCTGTTTCCTGTAAAATAGCAAAAGGATTTCCTTCACATCCAACTTATGCACCAAGCAGCCCTTTATCTTGGGAATCAAATAGGATTGCTTACAATGCTCCATTAAGAATAACAATAAATATATTTAGTTTCTACTGCTTTGAATATAAGATTCAATTTGCCAGCTGAGGTACAAAGAACCTAGGGAAAAAAAAGGTAAAGGATTGTCCTCCTAATTTTACTGACAATATCTCCTTCAAATCAAGGCTATAAATTCTGTTGTTCTTAAGTGGGTAAGTTTCAGTGAAAAAAATGGGAGTTCGTCCAAATGTTAACTAAATAAGGTCCTCAAAATCTGGCCTTATGTCAGAGAAGCTGCTTTTTGCAGATTGTGGTTAGGATTGTGGGTTGTGATTAGTGTTTATTATTTTCTAACAAGGCTCACCGAGCTTTCCCATAGTCCCAATATCCACAGTCCTGAGGAATTTAATACATCCTTTCATAAGACTGCAGTCTAAGACTCAAGCAGCCTACATACTATTATCCCTGAATAAAAAATATTCTCAGCATTATATTTAGTTGGGTGTCCCAGAGAAACAAGCAGTTCCCAGGGAGATAGAAAGCAAATAAAGCTTCTTCAAGACTCGAGATTTATGAACAAAAAACACTGTGATGGAAGATATTTTGGCTATGGCATATCCCATAAACACAATTATCTCTTTTTTTTTTTTACTGAAGACCTCTTTGTAAAGAATTCATTCTGTAGTTTTGTGAGAAACTGGAAGGTCTGTTCCTATCGCAGTTTTTCTGTTTCCGCCTTTATAAATAAAATATGAAGAGTCTTGACGTAATAGTTCAGAATCTTCTGTAAACACGTATGTCTGAAAAACAAAAACAAAAACAAAAACCCTCATGGAAAATATTATTATTCTGATTAACCACTATTTTACACCAATCACTTCCTCACTTTTCTTAGCATGATCAATATCCTGAAGTGTACAAAAAAAACCCAAACAAATAAAAAAAAACCCACAACCTTATTATACTAGGTTCTATTCTACCCATTTTAACCCAGTGCAATAGTAATTTGATTACACTGAAGCTGAGATCAATCTAAACTCTGCTGCAGAACCCAGATCATCAATTTTGATTTCACTGACCAAGCGTCCTCCCTACTGGGAAGCTTTATGAATGATGGACACATCAATGAACGCTTACTCTGAGAATTGCTCCATATGTTGTAGCACAGAGATGATTCACCTCATTCATACAGGGACTGCTCAAGTGAAGAAAAGGTGGTTTGTCATTTATCATAGATTTTGTGTACTACAATTTGCCGGCTCATAAGGATGATATCTCTGTTTACTGGGTATCCCACTGAAATAAAGTACCCTCTGATATCCTATCAGAGAGGTGGAGAGAAGAAATAGGGGCTGGGGTTTGGGACACAACTAGCTAAACTGTCCAGACACTGCGAAATGTGAATTTTGGTGTCACCAATACAGGCTATTCTTCTTATATCCAAGGCACTTTTATTGTTGGTATATATTACCTTTACTCCTGTCTCTGGGAAACACATGCAAAGCTAGACAGGAAGCTGAACAGCATTCATGAGTGCTTTTCATGTTGTAAAGAAAACATCTTCATCCTGGGCTGTGTCAGTAGAAGTGCAACCAGCAGCACCAGGTTGGTGGTCCTTCCCTCTAAGTAGCACTTGTAAGACCACTTCTGGATAGTATTGTTTGTTTGATAGTATTGTTTACAACTCATCAGCAAAAGAGGTACTGTGCTGTAGCAGGTCCAGTGAAGGACAAACAAGCAGGAAAATAAAGGGTATAAGAAATAATCAAGGGAGCTGAATTCACTCAGCCTTAGAAAGAAGTGGCTGAAGGCAATATCATTTTTGTATGCAACAAATTTATTGGGAAAATATAGAAAAGATACAGAGGTGAGAACTTGAAAGATAAGAGTCCCCAATCACTGTCTGGAACATAGGAAACTCCAGCCTGATACACATGAAAATTACAACGGCCAAATACTGCACCAGAATGCCCAGAGAGGCTGTGGAACTCAGTCCTTGGAGATGCTCATGCCTTGACGACATATCCATGAGCATGTTCTGCTCAACTGGACTTGCTTTGAGCAGGGGATGAGACTGGGAGTTGCTTCAAGGTCCCTTCCAACCTGTGCAATACTGTGATTGTCACATCATTTTGTTTTGTTGCAGTGATGACATATTCCTTTATCATTACCATACTCAGACTACCTTACCCTTTTGATTCTTACACGCAGTTTGCATGTCTTAAGCTATCTCTGTATTGGGTTACTGAACAGTTGCAGGCCATAATGCGGCCTCAAACCAAGCTGCTGCATTTGATCCCTATCTTGATCCTAAGTTCTATTAACCTCTGTAACAGAATGATGATTCTTTTTTTTTGGCTTTTTGGTCTATTCTCACCCAGAGTCATAACTGTGAATCTTTTTGGCTGAGAATAAGATGGACTTGGCCAAAACTGCAAGTTAACAACAGTGGAGATGACCAAGTCCCAGATCCTGGGCTTGAACCCAAGAGTGGTTCAATTCAGAAACATAAGCAGTCTCATTAAAAAAAAAAAATAAATGATTTCCCTAGGTTGGTGTGCAAGGAAAGGTGAACTGTCAGTTATTCCACGTGAAAGACAGAAGAATCTATTGCAGGTTATGCAAAGTAAAAAAAAAAAACCAAAACCAAAACCAAAACCAAAAACAAAAACAAAAACAAAAACAAAAACAAACAAACAAAAAAAAAAAAGACACAAAATCTGATATAGCTATCCCTGTTTACTTTTTTTTTTTTTTTTTTTTTTTTAATGCATACAGTACATTGGTGAGTCTCTGTAAATACTGCCCATTTAGATTTTAAATTTATCTTCTTCCCTTTGATGATTTATGTATAGAACATTGCTTAAAATAGCATTGCTAATATCCAAATTATGCCATTATTCAGATTGCTCATTGTACATAGAAAGTGGCCTGCAGGGAGACACCTGCAGATTAAATGAGATATACAAAAAGGTTATCTGAAGGTTTGTCATACATATGGAGCTGACGCTGTATTATGCAGAAGTGAATGCTAGGGGGAAAATATGGAAAATTATATTACCAAGACATCATTGTATCTCCCCATTCCTAGTAAACTGGCAGGGGGATGGTAAAGAAGGAAATGTAGCAAAGCTCATCATGTTTTGGAAGACGTTATTAAATTAAGCTGCAACTTGAGCAATAATTAATTAATGCAGTGAGGAAGATGTAGGGTGGAGAATTCAAAACAACTCTGCATCAGCCTGACTTTGTTCTGATTGAAGTTACATTGAGTTGTTCCCAGTGATGTCAATGGGAGCCAAGCTAGATCAGTACTGAGTATTTCTGACAATCTAATGTTAATATTCATTGACCCAAATTGTCAGGAATCATTTGTGGTTTGTGGTAGTGTCCAACACAAAACACAGTAAGGTCCTCTTTCTGAAATAGGTGTTCAGCACTAGCAATTAGAGATTTATTAGAGATCTGGTAACCAAAAATCACAAGTCATATTTAAACCTTTAGGACCTTAACAAAGTATTTGCCATAGTGTCTCCAAGTATCTGTAATGAACAGAAATTATATTTGTGTTCAGTTCAAGAAACTGAAGTGCTTTGATTTTCAATAGGCTGCAACAATGTACTTTGTTTGGGTCCTTTGATTTCTCTCATGGAAAATCACAATTTCTGCAGAAATTGCTTTTTCTTTTGAAGTGATTTTTCTTTGCAAAATTCCTAAGTCTATTAATTAGGCATGCTTGGTCACACCAAGGAATATCAATTACAAGTGCCCTTGAAGCCAATAGTCAAAGTATTTTTTGAAGCAAGTAAAGGTTTTGTTCCTTTCATTGTAGTGACATTCAGTACACACCAGATAGTCGGGGCAGATATAACTCCTTCTCTACATGTTACTCAGCCATAGCAGATCTCCCTGTTCCCACCCAGCCTCCTATTTCTTAAGACTTCTCACTTCTCGAAAAATAAAAACAAAAACAAAAAAAATAAAAACAAACAAACAAAAAATACACATTTGACATTCCTTTGCATTCTCGTCCAGTGCAAAGAGACTAATCAAATCATGACCTCTTTTGTGTAAAAGAAATTGTTTGTTCTAATTTGGTACTGGACACCAATGCACAATCCCACTGGCTTTTGAGAGTCACAGGAATAAATATGCAAACCAAGCAAGGGATATTGCACAGTATATCAAAGGCACGTTAAAGAACAAAACCATACAAACAAGTATTTATGCTTTTTTTACAAACTTCTCTTTTAGTCTCTGTATTTCCAATTCAATAAATAATCCATCCAAAACTTAACTCCTCAAGCCATAACCATGAAATAACAATTGTGTTAAGCAGCTGTTGTCTACTCAGTGTAGTCCTAGCTCACGAAGTACAAGTTCCAAGAGAGGAAATCCATTTGCAATGAGGAAGGATCCATTGCTGTTCTGCTAATGTCCTAGTCAAATGTGGAAGATTTATCTGCTCAGTGTGTTACCCTTTCTGTTACTCATGTCTCAGCTTTGTTCTTTCTGGGATTAGAGAACAAGCACAAACACACCTCCTGGCACCACACCGTTCAGATGACATGCCCTACAGGAATAAGATTGATAAGATTGTCTCTGGATATTTTTGTGCCTCTTACAGGGACCCTCAAAAAGACTGTTGAACTTTCCAAAATGCAGCTTTATCTACAAAGCATATAGCAACTCAAACAGCAGAGGGTGCTTTGTAAGCAAATACAAAACACTTGCTCTAAAATTACTGCTGTAGATAGATCTTGCAGCTGTGCAGGTGCTTTACTACCAGCTCTATTCATGAAGTGGCAGATTCAACAGTTCACTGCTTATTAGAATTGTTTCAGATGCTCCAATAAATCTCCTGTGAAAACCACCTCCAAAAGTCTAGATATAGGGGATAAAAATGTAGATGTTTAATCATGAAGCTCCATGTTTTTAAATAAGGTGAACAGTGTGCTATGAAATAATGCATTATTCATAGATTCATACTGTTTCAAAATCTTGATAAAGAATTTGATTAATAGTCCAAACATGTGTCCCACATATTTATATCCCAGTATGCATACAAATGTAATGTATAACATTAGATACTTGTAATATTCACTTGTCTTTTATGCTTTGTTTTTTATGCTTTTTGAACACTTACAAATTCAGAGCAATTGAGTCAAATTGCAAAACAAAGCCAAGCACACCAAATTGTTATCATTCTGAAAAGTGGGTGGGTGGCCACCCTTCACAAGGAGTTCTATTTCACTACCATTGTGATGATCTGCAAAAGTTTGAGAAAAGAATATCCTTGTATGGCCAGAGCTGAATATTATGAATGAGCTGTGATCATAGAATACCATCTAAAGCATAAGAATGAATCTTTATGGAAAATGAAATAAAAACTGTCCTGTCCTGCACATCACAAAAATGTTTAATCTTATTGACAATCTGCTACCACCTGAAGCATTCAGTTACTGCAGGCGAAAAGAAAACCCTTGTTCTTAGGAAATGGTAAGCCTTTGAGACACTTGTGTGTTCCCTATGTACTAAGTAGTACTGCATGGAACTACAGCTAAAGCTATGGGTTATTCAAAAGAATATCAGACTATCATTACCCCCAACATCATAAATGTGTTTACCTATGTAATAAATATAGTTTTGAAGAAGCTTTTCTAAGGGACTGATGTTTTGAGAAAGCAAGTATACTGCATCTTTCAATAATTGCTTCTGCCCATTCATCTGACTCCTCCACATTTCTTTCCTATGTCACCATCTGGGTCTTCTTTTCTGTATATTTTCTTTGAATTAACTTGTGTTTTTGCCTTTTTTCCTTTCTTTGTTTCCCCTCCTTAATATCCTTAATATCCTGACTTCCACTAGCAAGGGAAAGAGTAGTTCGGTGCTGAGTAATGGCAGAGTTTTCAGGCATGAAGGCAATCAGGTAATGAAGGTAAGGGTGAGGGAAACTTTAAATCTTTAGTGCTTATGTAATTGCAACTTAGCCATTTCAGCTTTGAAAACACAAGACTTTCACCAGCTGAGGATCTCATCTGGAACACTTTTGAAAAAAGAGTGAAAGAAATTAGGTTTTGGGCCCATCTATTTTACCCTGCTATGATCGTTGGACAGCACGTCAGGCAAGGAGTTTGAATGAAAGGAAAAACAAGAGATAGCAAGGACATAGAGAAGTCAACTGGCACAGCTATGGAATTTAAGAAAGATGAACAGGAAACACTGGTGAGGAGCAAAGATGCTGAGGCAAAAGTGGTATTAGGCACAGTTCATAAAAGACAGAGCAACAGATAGATTCACTCTGGATATCATTGGGGAAAAGCAGTTACTGTGGCAGAAAGAACACCACAGAGTACAGACAAATCCTGGGAAGTGAGCTCATCCAGACATTTAAGCTAAAGGCTTCACTCACAGTCTCATTTTCAGATTTCTCTTAAATTTCTTCTTGCAAGATCCACTTCTGCTATTGGATTCCAAAAGAATTGCAGCTTCTACTGACACATGCCCTGACCATATCATGACCCTTAGTTCAAGGAGAGATGTTAGAGGTTAAATTGGAACATGTTTGATTTCTGTAAGTAATACATCCTCAGCAAAACAAAACTGAATTCCTAGCTGCAGCTTTTTTCTTCTTCTTCTTTTTTTTTTTTTTTTTTCCAAGTTCCTAACTTCAGTTGTTCCATTGGCTACTTTTCCTCATGAATAATATTTTGCTGTACATTTGTAGCCTCAGTTTGTCGTTTTTTTTTTTTCAAGTCACTTTATTTTTTTCCAGAAATTTCTCTTGTATTATGTCCTCATACAATCCAACGAAGCAACCCTTCTTTTAATAATAATGAAAAAAATAGAAGTTCTTTTTAACTTCTTCCATTTACACAATTGTTGAAAAGCTGACAAAGCACTGTCTGCAGCATTGCAACAATAAAATTTCCTTGTCCTATTCTAAGTTCTCCCATTCTTACACCCAAACATACTTTCGGTATATTTTCAGGGGTTTGTATTGGTGTCTATTCAGGGGACAGGAGCACCTCCCCTATGAAGACAGGCTGAGGGAGCTGGGCTTGTTCATCTTGGAGGAAAGAAGGCTGTGGGGTGACTAATTGCAGCCTTTCAGTACCTAAAGGAAGCCTACAAATAGGAGGGGAATCAACTCTTTGAAAGAGTTGATAATGGCAGGACAAGGGGAAATGGTTTTAAGTTGAGGGAGGGAAGATTTAGGTTGGATGTCAGGGGGAAGTTCTTTACAGAGAGAGTGGTGAGGTGCTGGAACAGGCTGCCCAGACAGGTTGTGGGTGCCCCATCCCTGGGGGTGCTCAAGGCCAGGTTGGATGGGGCCCTGGGCAGCCTGGTCTGGTATTAAATGTGGAGGTTGGTGGCCCTGACTGTGGCAGGGGTTGGAGATTCATGATCCTCGAGGTCCCTTCCAACCCTGGCCATTCTGTGATTCTGTGAACTTTGCCTCCTACCAAGATTGCATCTCCTGTGGAGTTTGTGGAGGCATGACCTACTTTCTCTCATCAGCTTTTCTTGGAAAAAACGCTTTCACTACTATGAAGGAGACAAAGAAAAAGGAAAAAGTAGATTGAGAAAATTTAATCAATTGAAAGTTCTTCCAGTAAGAGAAAAGAAGCTAAAAGAAATTTAAGAATAGTGAGATAGCGAGTAGAATAGGGAGGGAAAGGAGTACTGATGTGCAATACGCAATGGAATCCACAGAATCATAGAATTTTTAAGATTGGAAAAAATCTCTAAGATCATCTAGTTCTACTGGAATCCCATCCCCACCATGCCCAATATCCCATATCTACACTTTTCTTGAACACCTCTGAGGACAGTGACTCCACCACCTCCATGGGCAGCCTATGCCAGTGCCTCACCACTCTTTTTGAGGTTTTTCTAATACCAAACCTGAACATCCCCTTGCACTGCTTGAAGCTACTCCCTCTAGTCCTATTGCTGTTACCTGGGAAAAGAGGCCAACATCTATCTCACCACAACCTCCTTTCAGGCAGTTGTAGAGAGTGATAAGGTCTTCCCTGAACTTCCTCTTCTCCAGACCAAACAACCCAGTTCGCTCAGCCACTTCTCAAAATACTTGTACTCCAGACTCAGGAGCACCGTCTCCTTCCAGGAGAAGTAATAGAAAGTGGTTACTAGTATATACAGAAAGAAAAGCCTATGCATTGCTTTGTCTATTAGTAGACAGGATGTAAAAGTGGTAAACAGCACATCTGCATTAGAGATGTACACTGGATACTAAACCCTGGGGAAGCTACAAATCAAGACAGTGCTTCAGGGTAAACAGAGGGGGATTGATGTTATGCTGTGGAGGTGGAAGGGCATCAACAATAAAAGAAAAAGGTGAATCAAAAAGAGACATTACAGGGAAGGAGACATTACAGCTCTGATAAATAATGGGATTAAGGAGGAGGAGGAAAGGCAAGGAAAAGTTATAAGTGATGACATGGATGGGAAAGGGTGGGGGAAGCAGTGGGACACAAAGGCAGAGGAAAAATCTTGTTATGGCAGGAGTCACCAGATGGCATTGTTACACATAGCCTTAAAGGTTATTTTCTTTGGCAAGTAAGCAAGTTTTTGTTTCAGGAAAAAATGCTGTGTTTTAACTGTTATAAATGCCTACAGAAGGAGTCATGATTAGCAATGGGCCTTCAGACAGTGTTGGAGGCAGAGACTGTGGAAGAAAGGGAGAGGAGTGTTTAGTCTTTCAGTCAAAAAAAAAACAAAAACGACAGCAACAAAAAACAAAATTATGAGCTCATCATGAATGACTATGTTGATTCACAACTGACATACAAGCATTAGAATAAGCTAGGAATAAAAACAAATTCCACATTCTTTCTCTCTCTCTCTCTCCGTCTTTTTTTTTTTTTTTTTTTTTTTTTTTTCTTTTAAGTGGTGAGCTAATCTATAAGGCTATGACAGCTCCTATCCTTCAGCAGAAATGTATTCCAATAATATCAGGGAGGACACGAGGTCTGAAGACAAGAATCAAGTAAGTGGAGAAGAGTATGAAGTGGAAAAATATCAACATTGAGAAAGAACAGAGAAAACATTAGATACAATCAATGTGTAGTGAAGCACATCTGCAAGTCAGGGCAATCAATAGAATGGCAACTGTAGAACAATGAAGATGGCTCAAAATTCCATGTAGAAGTACTATACAGCCAAAATAAGGCAGGTGAAAATTAGGAGTGCTGTTTCTGCCTGTTCTAAGAGTGCTAGCATATTTTTGAAAACAAACTGCATCAGAAACAGACAGTGGGAAAGAATGGCAGTATTGTGGAATCAGTGGATTTTGGAGCAGAGGATCCCTTCTGAACTTACTGCATATCAAACATTTAGGGACATACTCAACTATTGGAAAATCCAGGACTGAAACTAGGACAGTCTCAATTGCTTTCAGAGCCTTCTTCTGCCTCTATGCTGTACCTAGCCCTCCTTCCCACTCTACTCTAAGAGTCCTTCCAGAACTACCTGCTCTTAGCAGGCCATCTTTTCAAATAGAATTAGCTATTTTCAGCTAATCAGGGTCTGCCCTACTTTAAGGCATATTACACCTGCTTGTATTTTAAGAAGCCTTAGAAAGAGAAACAAAACACTTATACATGCCTCTGTCCATCTGCTCTCACCTTCATAAGCTCATAGACTATTTAGAATTTCTTCCTGCTGTAATAAAAAGTTATCTTGTTAGGACAAAAGACTTAAGGGAATTGGATCATAGTAGTAGGCTTTCTTTTAAAAGAAAACATTTTTAACACTGTAATGAAACTGCACATTCAGCTAAATTTGTGAGAACCAGTTTGCATTTCTGCAGGAGTATTTTTCTGGATCTGAATTCCATCTCATTGTATTTTTGTTTTGTTTGGTTTAGTTGATCCCACTTACATAACTGCTCTTTTTAGTGAGTAAACTTAAAGGTCAGTATAATGTAACACCAAAATTGAGATTGTAACATGTGAAGGGACAATATAACAAACTAATGTCCTTTGGGCTGGTGACCCCACGTGATATAGATGACTATGACTAGTTTGTCCTCACATCCTACCTGCAATTGTCCTGTGACTTGTCTCTTATTGTTACAAGCCAGATGAGATATATTTGTGCCACCACTCAGAGTGAATGCTATCACTAGTTCCCAAGAAAGGAATGTTTTTCAGATTACTGGAAACTGGGGAAACAGATTATTAATTAAAATAAATAAATAAATAAATCAACAGCAAAACCAAACAACAATGGTTGCTTGGAAATTCAACAGAGCCAACAGGCATAGTCATGCTCTTTCAACCTTCAAAAATGTATCTGAATAAAGTACTGGATCGCATTCAAACAAAAGTAATTGTAACAAGGTAATACAACAGTACACCTCTTATACATTGTAGACACCACTTTCACTGTATACATATGGCAGGATATCCAAATTTAAACAAAACATTTTGTTTAAAGAAAAAAAAGAAAAAAGCCAGATGGATATACATTTTTGAGAAGCAGAACAGTGAAAAGTGAGCAAAGAAGATCCCTACTGGCAGAGAAAGTCTCAAATCCTGTAGTCAAATTATACCATTTCAAAAATAAAATTTGCAAAAAGTAATGCGATCTTTACCTAAAATGTATCTTTACCTAAAAAGTATCAGGATGTCACAGTTCTTCAAGAGGATCAATCCCATATAAATTAGATCTTCATAGAGGAAAATCTATATTGGTTCATGAAAAGGAGAGTACATTTTAAGTAATTCTAAGTAACATATTGGTACCTACCTACAAATATAGCTTCAATTCCCCCTAATTTTGGCACGTGCTTCCCAGACTTCTTAGATTTTACTAGAATTTGCCCTTGTTTTAAGAAATAAAGCACACTACAGAAGCTTTATCTCTTTCTATGAGTCTTAGGGTTCTAGAGTTCTTCTTTTTTTCTGTTGAAATCATAGAGATGGCCGTGAGCAAACCTGAGCATGACAAGATAAAAGCATGGAAAAGACAGATGGAGAACAGATCTTAAGCAGACAGAACTTAAAACGTAAATTCACTCACCATCATGGCTACTCAATTATTCTTTTTGGTAAAATAGTCAAACCATTTTTCCACCTGTAAAGCACCATTCGTCTTCCAGCACAGACACAACAGTATCAGATTATACTCTCCAAATCAAATGCTGTTATTCTTGTTTAACATCACACTTGCTATATTTCAGGAATGGTAAAGTTTGTATGTGACTTTGCCCACAAAATGTTGAGTTCCCAACACACTTAATTTTGCATGTATTGAAGACAGATTCTCAGCAAATGAAATCCTATTTTAGCCTCTTACATGAATGGACAGAATTATTTCTCCATACACTGTGTAGACAGACTATGATTTTCAAGTCCTTGATTTAAAGCTGGGACAAATTATCTGACAGTAGGCTTATTTTGTTATATGTTTTGGTGCGCAATATAATATTTGATTAATAAGTGAAATGCAATTCTATAATGCACTGTCTGCCTGTGAAATTGTGTTGAATCAGCCCCAGATCATAGCTCTTGTTTTTGTTCTCTCTTACCAAGCAAGATGGAGTCCATAGAGCAAGATGACGACAATAAGCTCTCTGCAGCATACCAAGTGAGGTGATTCAGCCCCATTTCTCCACACACTGTAATTAAAAGGCAGGCAGACACACATTTTCAATAATATGAAGGAAAGTGTTTTCTAATTGCTGTTGGTTTTTGTTTTGTTTTGTTTTCCATTTGAAATACACTTGTTTAACCGACAGTGCAATCCATCTCTTCCTACCATGTGTCATCAGTGAAACTGAAGGTTTATTCATGTTCTGTGCTATACTCCCTCAGTCATCTTATAGGGAAGCTATAAAGTATATGTTGGCATTCTGCAGAACTGTCTCAGACAGTTGATAGTGGCATCTTCAATATCTTCACCAAAAAAAAAAAAAAAAAAAAAAGCCAGAAGAGATGGACAAATCCATTTGAAATCAAGTCTGGGAGAGTTTAATGATTATAGACGAGAATCATGCTATCATCATGTACTGTGTGGAGTCACAGCCCATATCAACTCTGAAGCATTTGGCACTATCTACCATTATATTCAATATTAACACTTATGTTAAGGAAGGACATGCAGGAATGCAGAAAAGGATTACTTTCTTTCAGTTTCTCTTCCTCAAAACTTGCTGTCAGTGTGTTATTACATGCTACATACACTGTTACATTAACTTTAAACCTTTATTATTGTAGAGCATAATTAAGGCACGTTTTTTTTTTTCCCCCTTGCTTTTGTTTTGTTAGCTGTCAGTGCTCTAGTTGCTGTTTAGTCCTGGGAAGGTGTCATTACCGTACAGAGGTTTCTTTTCCTTCATTAGTATCAGTACACATGAATACATTCAGGTTTGAACTCAGCTTAATATTCCAGCTCCTCACATTTCATGAGCAATGCTGAAGGAGTTTGGTCAGTGCATTAACTGGAGATTCTTTATACTTCTGCTGATTCAGGGGACCTTCAATTTTCAGCCACTTTCCAGCATAGGCTCAGGAAATACTTTTTAGATTAGACTAGGGACTGAAATTAAATTCAGAAACAGGAGTAGTCTGCACAAAATATACCATTTTAGTGATATTTTTTCTTCTCAATTGTAAAATAAACATTCCTTTTAAGTTAAGAGATTATTTCATCTGTAGTTTAAAGCATGTAGAATAACCATACATAGTCAAAAAAAGGAAAGGGTGCAGATCTACACAAGGAGGAGAAGAGTTCAATACTGACATTTTTACATGAATTGATAGTACTTAGGTTGTAACAACAGCTTAGTAGGGCCTTCTATGTTCAGTATGCTTTGTATTAAAGATGGTTTTACTGAGGAATCCACAGCTGCTCAGTCTTAATATATATTATCCCCACTGTTTGTTTGTTTGTTTGTGATGATTGGAATAGACTGAATGAAATCTTAGTTTGTGGATGTGTCTACACAAAAGGAAATTTTTCTGCAGCTTATTTTGTTGTTTTTAAGGAGGTGAGCCAGGTCCTGGGTAGGTTTAATCCACTTAGTTAGCAATGTTAACATTCAGGCTTTTATTGAAAAAGCCCCAGGCTGCAGAGCTGTAGCAGGTAGATTAGGTGAACAGATCTCTGCTTGGCTCCTGGTGCCTACTTAGTTTACAGTCAGTGATAAATATTAAACATCACCCTGACAGGTCACACAGACAGCCCTGGGCTTTATCTACAGTGAGAATTTCTTCTTTTTGCTGTCATGAGTAACCGTCCTGCAAAGCAGCTGCACACACACCATCTGCAGGCCCAGCAGATGGGACTGGGGCCCGAGCAAAGGTTGCTCACGTTGAAGGTGCAGTTCCTGCTGGCACATACAATGTCTGTCTGGGTCTGCATGTCTACAGACTCAGAGGCAAAGGATGACATCCTGTATGAACAGGGACAGAGACCCAAGACAATTCTCTCTTCTGTTGACACAGGTTTACCTCTTGATTCATAATTTTCCTGACAATTCCTCTTCACATCTTGAAAGGTTGAGAGTACCTAATACAGAAAGCAGGCTTGGTCCTGCTCCTGATGAAATCATTAGAACGTTGCCGCTAACATCGATAGTTGCAGGACTGGGCCTGTAGTGAGCATGCATCATGTTTCCTGAAATATTAACTAGCCCATTCATTGCAGAACACCACACAGCATCCTTGCCAATCTTCATTCCTCCAGGAGCTCCTCCTGTGGCAAGGCAACCAGCTAGCACTCTTCATCTGCTTTGGCTTATCGGTGGTGTAGAGACTTTGCAGAGTTTAATTGAATGAAGCTTATAAATAATTATTGCTTCTTGCACTTGGAATTGAAAAGATATCTTGGAAAGTATCATTATTATTTTTAAAAATTATATTTAATTTCTTCCTGGCTTTCTTAAGAGCATCACATTAAAAAATCTGACGTTTTTATTGTGTTTCTAAATCATTTTATTTGACAGATTTTTTTCCTTTTTAAGTTTACGGAGGTTTATCCACAGACTACCTTGCAGAATGAGCATTAGCACCCACAATTCAACAGCTAAAGTCTTAACATAGCCAGTGACTTCCTTCCTCTGAAATGCTTCTGAAATGAAATGTGAACAAGAACACCTAAAGGTGAGGAAGCAAGAAATCTGCTTTCTGCTCTTTCCATTCCTAACTGCCTTTGAAAGAATGTCTCTCAGAAACAGTCTTTTCTTGTGCCCATGTGAGCAAATTAGGTGGAGTAAACATGTCTGAGCAGTGGTAATAAAAAGAGAGCCATGTATCATTTCATCCTGAGGGAAAGCACAACTGATGCATCACAGGTTTGTCAGGAATTAGTTTGAGAGTCACAGCACTACGTTTTTTTTTAATCCTGTTTGACTTTTAACTTTGTTTTGTAATCAGTGTAATAGAAAGCATCACTGAGACACAGGGATTAGCTGAAGAGAAGAAAAACAATAGCACAGACAGCTATTTGATCTATTTCTATCTGAGTTAGGAAGTGCCATTTTAACAGCTCAGAGAGCTGCATATTTAACCTCAGCTTAGCAATCACACTGTCCAATGCTTGAAGTCCCAGTAAAGGATTGTCTAAACCAGACAGAAGCAAACTGAGCAATTTAGAAGTGAAGTAAAAATTCAATATGTAATAAACCACATTAAACCCGGATTGTATTGGGTGGCTATAGCTATCAGTAATGTTGAGCATGTGAGTAGAAAGGAGCATTTAGTAATGAAAATGAAATGCATAACATAAGTCATTTAATGGAAGAGTGCCCGTTCTTTAATTAGAGGAAATGGAAGGGAATCAGGGTAAATCCTACATATGACTTTGCGAACATATGAACTTCTCTTTTGTGCAATTTTTTGAATCCTGGCTTATGAACACAGTCTGAGTGATCATGGAGACCTTCAGTCTGCGGAACATAAACTGGGATTTATCACCCTAGAGGAACTGCCACTGTAGAAATGCCTGTTTCAACATTGTTAAAAGCTCAACATATTTGGCAGTGGAGCAAAGCATTAGGAATTCTTTAAAACTCATCTTTTGATCCAAACTTGTGTTGTAAATAACACAGCAGCAGCTGCAAAGGATTCTCAGTTTCCACCATTAACATGGTAGGGAGAGACGTTTCTTTCCACAAGTACATTTAAAACTTGTTGAGTTTATTCCGCAAAACTTACACACATCCCTCTGAGCAAATAAATCAAAATTATTGTTTTTTTTTTTCTTCCTTTTTTTCTCCTTTTAGTTTGTCTGCTCCTACACACATTACACACATTTGGGCCGGAAGAACCCCAGGCACCCGTACAGGCTGGGAGGAGTGGTCCTTGAGAGCAGCTCGGCAGAGAAGGACCTGGGGGTCCTGATGGACGAGAGACTGAACATGAGCCAGCAGTGCGCTCTGGCAGCTCGAAAGGCAAATGGGATCCTGGGCTCCATCAGGAGAGGGGTGGTCAGCAGGGACAGGGAGGTGATTGTCCCTCTCTACTCGGCTCTTGTGAGGCCCCATCTGAAGTACTGTGTCCAGGTGTGGAGCCCTCAGTACAAGAAAGACATTGAGATTTTGGAAAGGGTCCAGAGGAGGGCGACTAAGATGATCAGGGGGCTGGAGCACCTCCCCTATGAGGACAGGCTGAGGGAGTTGGGCTTGTTCAGCCTGGAGAAGAGAAGGCTGCGGGGTGACCTCATTGCAGCCTATCAATACCTGAAGGGAACCTACACCCACGAGGGGAGTAAACTCTTCAAAAGGGCTGACAACAGCAGGACTAGGGGAAATGGATCCAAGTTGAGGGAGGGAAGATTTAAGTTGGATGTTAGGGGGAAGTTCTTTACAAGGAGAGTGGTTAGGCCCTGGAACGGGCTGCCCAGGGAGGTTGTGGATGCCCCGTCCTTGGACATGTTCAAGGACAGGTTGGACGGGTCCCTTCCAACCCGGGTGATTCTGTGATTCTGGGATTACACTTGCAAATTCATCTTAAATAATAGAAGTTTTGCAATAATCTGAGTGACAGAGTCAGAGTTAAATGTGCACTGAATGGTTTCTCTCTACTGACAGTCAAACAGCATGTAATCAGCATTCCATTGAAAAGAGAAAGGATTTAATTTGGAATTTTACATATTAAGTTTTAAGGAGAGAATATGGCCTAAGGAGAGAATATGGCCCAAGACTCTCCACTCTGTGCCACATAAGCTCTGAGAAATCTGATGGTCTGTCTGAGAACATGGCTAATGAGGCTAATTTTGGAAAACTGCTTTAGGCTGCATCTGAGAAAAAAGATTCAGAAGTTTAATTTGGGCAGAAAACCTTAGTCTGTTCTCCCTGAGGTATGAGCCAGCAACCAGTTCAGCTATGGGCAGTTCTGTTTCTATCCATGCTCCCGCATCTCTCTTTCAGTGCTAAGCAAGCTGGTACGTGACTCAGCCTACTAAGATATACAACATAGACAAACTCTTTACTATGTCCTAAGGCACTGCTCCTTGCTTTCTAGCAAAGGCAGAAGCTTCACTTTCTCTTAGTAGCTTAGTTTTCAACTAAACAAATAGACATGCTCTGACCACAAGAAGAAATTAAAGCTCACAACATTGCTTCCTAGGAGAAGACACTCATTACTGAACTGCACACTTCAACAGTATGGCTGCACATCAGACAACTCTCTTCTTCAGTTTCTTGTTCCACTGTCTCTGTGTCCACTAAATATAACAGGGTTATTTTGTATGGTGAAGAAATGTACAGGAAATATAATTGCCACTAATAAAATGTTTACCCTACTCCTGACAGAGGTTAAGAATGTCTTTTTTGTTTCTGCAGGAAGTCAGACTTTCTACAAGATGGAATGCTGTTTCTCAGCAGAGATTGGATAGAAACTGTGAACTGAGAAATATATATAACGAGGAGTTTGATTTCTTCTTTCCCGAAACCCTGGGAACAGAATAATCAGCAAATGTTTGGTATTTGTATTACAACAGTAACAATATATGAGTTTTGTTATGTTTTCATTTGCTTATTTTATTGTCCTTTCCTGCATTTGTCACAAAAACCTTGTCTGTCTGTCTTAAAACGACAACATTGCATCACGTCTTTTAATTTTTTCTTCTCTGACTTTTACCCTGAACTCACACTACCCAATAAAGCTCAATGTTCACCTGTTAGAAGAGTAAATTTTTTCTTGTATTATTGTTATTTTTTTAACTCACAAGCACTAGCACATGTACTTTGCTAGCTGTGTTCAAAGTAACATTAAGCTAGCTGGAGTAGGTGGCTTTGGTCATTACAAGTAAAAGTTTTGGGCCTAGTTTTTGTGTGAAAAAGCAACTGTTATTTGAAAACTTAAGTGGGTAAATAAATGCCTGAAATCTCAATCTCAATAAGCATATGCTCCATGCAACAAAAATCCCTTTCTGTCAGCAGCAAAGACATAGCACATCTCCCCTTCTGGTTGCAGTCAGGGGATGAAGCTCAGGCATATGCTAATGCACACTGGTGGATCCAACTCAGAGAAGTCAGTACTATTTGTCTATATTTTTTCCATTTAAAAACTAGCTTTCCACAACATTGTTGTTGACAGATTGCTATTCAAGAGCACCGTATTCAGCCAGACAGAAAAACACATGTATGGAGTAGCTTACAACCTACTTACATGTGAGCTACCACGGCACTTATTCCTTGAAATTTCTGATTCTCATCTGGGGACCAGAAAGCTGACCGTTTGCATTTCCCTTTCTTTCAAGGTAAAGTCAATGACTCTATGCCACTTTTCACCTGATGGGGATCCGACTCCCTGAATAAGAGACTAATGGCTTCTGAAAAAAACTTCAGCCTTGGCAGCAATACTAAATACTGCTTCATGTTAGCTATGTATACCTCATACACTTAGCTCTAACTTACTGTAAATAGAATGAAGAGTGCTTTTGTTGCTGAATAATTTATTACATATTAAATATGGCCCAAGGCAATAGAGTTTTCAAGTTCCACAAAGGCCTTGTATATTTCCTGCTGTTGTAATTATGTAAAGGAAATACTGACAGTCTGAATTATGAAATATATATTATCCATTCAGCAACAGTTCAAAGATATATAGTGTGTGAGGGCAGTGAGCAAAGACAGGGGATTTCAAACAGTATGTATACTCTTATGGCAGGTACAGCAGCTGTTTAAAGATCTCTTCGCTATATAGCAAAATTGCAGAACATAGTTACCTCAACAAATGGGCATGGCTGACACCACTGACTCATATCCCCTTTATAGGCACATTTTTTCTCTCTCAGATTTGTTTTGTTTCATATTATCACTTTATCCTTCAAGTTTAATGAGACATAAAAATACCTTCTCTTCACAGAGCATCTTTCATCCAAACACAGAGAACACTGCAGAGTCATTAAGGTTTACAACACCTCAGTGAGGTTGGTAAGAGGTACCCAGAGACATTTTCACCAATGGTAAGTATTATATATTCCTAAAGTGAAGTCTTGTATCTCTTTTGAGAAGTACTTCATGGTTGCTCTTAAACTGCATGTTACGTTGATTCAGTCTTGCAAGATGTTGAACAATAGTCCTAAGTCAAGAAAAATACTTAGTAGTTGTATATAGATTGGATGTGTGGATGTATTGGAACTATTCATTCTTAAAATCACAGATGACTAAATGTTTCATTTTTATACGTCAAAGAACGAAGCATTTTAGTAAATCAGAGTCAATTGATTCTGAGTTGTTAGTGAGATCTGAATGCTAGCTGAGATGGATGGGCTTTCAGCTATGGACAAATGTTAAGAGGAATACTTTGCAATTCTGCTGTAACATTCATCAGAAAGCTCAATATAAATTATAAAATTTATGAAGCACATAATCTTTTACAAATAAAGAAGCTTTGCACAAGCAAGTGATGAGATTTCCAAAAGTCAGTAGCAAACTAATATGATACAAACAGGAACACTCTGTTGGCCTTCTGGACCCTACCTTTCACACTGAATTCTACTTTCTCTCGTATAAATTTTTGAAAGACTCATCTGCTCTCTTTAGAAACTGGGCAAAGATATCCATCAATTTTAGTGCTCGAAACCCTGGTCTAGGATTTATAAACAAAAAAAAAACCAAAAAATCTCATCATGACAGATACAAACATATTTTGAAAAGTACTTCATTATAACAATGTGTGAAAGGAGAACAGGCTGAGAAAGCAATCCCAGCTGTTATACTGAGATAAGTTGATTTAGGCTTAACTAGATCAGAAATACAATGTGGTCATTGGAAGGGGAGATTGAAAGAAGGCATTCCTTGGGCATGCAAAAAATAGAGCAACAAGTGTGATTTTACTAAGTGGCAGATTTAGAGAGAGGCTCAATTTGCCCATATAGACCTTCTGCTCTTCTTTGTACTTCTGCACAGTAATTAATTATATTGATCACATACTTACAAAAAATAATATTAATTCTGCAGAATAACTACTTCATTTAGTGGGTGGTACTCAGTAAACAAGGCAGCTGTTCAATATTCTTTTCTATCCACTTTATTCACTGTGTGTGGTCTCATGCCTTATTTAGTTCACACAATCCCAAATCAGCCCTAGGTCTGGAATTATTCTCTAAATAGTACGTGATTGTGCAATTAAAGACCATATCAAAACACAAAAAGGGGTAAAATTAGGATTGCATGAAAGTTGAATTTAAGTTAGCTGAATTATCTACATCTTAAGTTCTTGATTTTTCCACCTTAATCTTCTTTCAGTAGTTTTGCTTTTATTTTTGCTAATGTTCACACAAGAACTCTGCAGTAGACCTTTGTAAACTTCAGTTACTACAACTGAGAAGTTGTGGCCTAACTTGTGAATGGCTCACTGTGTGGAGCTAAAAAAAACTTTAATTCTCAGTGTATCCCCACAAAAGCCTCAGGACTTTCTCTGCTGGGTTACTGCCTGATGCAGCACTATCATTCTTTCCTATATCCTACTAACACTGCCTCCTGATAAACAATCTTACCTTGGCTGGAGCACAAAAAAAAAAAAAGGCTCATTGTTGATCCCACTTAATATAATACTGTGTCTCATGAAAGGAAACCCACAATGATTTAGAGAGAAACTATGCATCCTGCTTAACATCCCCTGGTCAACTGGGGACATGCTGGGCATGATGGTATTCTCAGTCATAACCTATGGGCTGTGCTTGTGAGCTTCCAAGGCCATCTCTTCATCCTCAGTTCACAAACAAAAGGCATAAGCTGGCCCACGGTATTAGAGATAAACGACTCATCCTGTTACCTACTCCATTTCTGCTGTGGTTTTCACACATTTTCCTTGCCTTATTCCCACATACAAGGGATCTCACTGTTAGCAAGGTTGTTTTTTCACACTGCTTTTTTTTCCCCTTCATTTCATCCAAGTCTAATTATACCCAAGTATGTCTAATTATATCCCCTAATAGTAGGCTAAATAATCTCTAACCCTTCTTGGCTTTTACCCTATTCAAATATTTAAAACCGTGGCCAGAATCTCCTCTCATTTCTACAGGTCTATGTCACAGGATAACATTTAGCTTAGACCAATGGAGCTGCAGACTCACACTGATGGCAACATGGTGTGAGAAGAGGACAGTGTCCTGTGCTCCGAGGTAATCCTAGGATACAATCATTTCAGTAATTCAGGCCTAAATTGATTCAGTTTGGCAATTTTCCATAAAGCCTAATTTTTGAGGCCTTGCGGGATCTGAAAGGGGATGTGGAAGAGAGCAGAAGGATTAACTCATCAAAGGGTAAACTGATTATTTTGAATTTCAAGTACAGAGACTTTGGTAAATGAATGCACAGAGGGCTCCAAACACACACGCAGAAGCACTGGGCTGCGGGCACTACAAAGGACTGACTGTTAATTAATTATTGTCACACATAGGTGGATTGTAAAACCACAACTACACTTACAGAAAGGTATGGCTGGAAATGTCACCCTTGTTCTTGCTTTATATGACCTGGTGCAAGACACAGATGAACATTCATATAACTTGTGTAAAGTAGCCTGTGTGCTGGCCGCTGCTCACATTTTTTTCCTCTTTATGTTGGCTGCCTTCCTACATGCATTGCACAATTTGGTGTCCTCCACTTACCACCACAGCCTCCTCTTCTTCCTACTCCACCTCGAGCTATGAATAAAGAAAGGCAGCTGGCTTTTTCATAACTGTGTAAATTTGCTCCAAACCCACCCACCTGAGACCACACCTTGCCTGTGGCCTGGATCTGCTCCTGTAGAGGGAAACCTCAGTAATTCCATTGACCACTATCCAATGCTGAGTAGCGTACACCAAAATTGAAAAGATAACCCAATATTAAAGGAGCCTGACTGTTGAATATTAATTAAAGTCCTTATTTTGAAGTAAATACAGTGCAATACACGAAGTTTTTATGTTTTCTGTCACTGGGGAAGAGGGAGAAGGAGGAAATTAACAATAATATTATTGTTAATATTACTATGATTATTAATGACTTTTTGTTTTTAATATTTGCATTCCTAAATTGCTGTTATTTCCAGACTCAGAATAGATTCTTCTTTCACAGAAAATTCAATGAACAACTTCCTTCTTTCAATTTGATTTGATTTTCTCTCATTGTTTTCCAGGGGATTTAAGCTGAAAATTTAAGCTTTTTTCTTCATTCCCCTATCCTCAGTTTCTGAAAACAACTCACCTTTGGAAAATATGGCCCAAACACATGAATATAGAGAAATGTGCAACTATGGTATCTAAATATTGCAGACTTTTGCACATGAGACAAAAAAAATCTAATGTATTTTTAAAAATCAGTGACATTAACTTTGTAACTACAAACAGCACTGCACTCCCATCCTAATTGCATTGCTATTTCTTTATGTCACCACAAACAAGGCTCAGGGTATTCGGGCATGCTGCCAATCCTAACTTCGTTAGATGTCTTCTACATTAACCTCATTTCTGATTTTCAAATGTTGTAAGGTTTGGTTTTGGAATGCTTGTTATTTGTTTGCATTTGTGTTTCTCTGAGTATACTGAAATTTCATATGGCATCATGGAGATCTTACCCAAGAATTTTTAGAGATTCTGATGATTCTCTTTCACTAGTAAGCATATACTTTTCTAGCATGAAGTCTGGAGTGATTCTTTGCTTGAAGTTCTGCTTGTAGTTCTGTAGCAATTCCGAACTCTGCAAAAGCTAAGACAGATGATGATTTAGTCTTTGAGTAAAACCTCTGCAGGTCTGCAAGACTAAGTTAGAGACAGCTGATGAATTCCTAGTACCACTGGTAGGTTTATATATGGATCATGTTAAATCTTCCAACAGCAAAATAAAGTGTTCCAAAACTTTGGAATTGCATTAACTTTGCACTATTTCCAGAGAAACTTCTTGTATTCATTCTGCTCATCATTTTACAGTTGGCATGGTAACTGCCTAAAAATGCGCTAGAGGCATTACAGCTCTGAGCTTTCACTGTAGCCTATGATGCTTAATCAAAAAGTTTGCAATACATCCCAGTACTGTAAGTGGTAAGACTAAAAATATTTCTCTCTTCAGAGCATAAACAACTGCAACATGCTTTCAAAAAGAGCTTGTGCTTACAATCAAACAGAAAAGCACCAACACTTATTCCTTTATCTATTTCAGTATTTTAGCACTGTGCAGAAATTCTGAAATCCTTGAATGTCTGTTGAGTAAATTTTTCCTTTAAAACATCATATTCTTTTAAGACTGATGTAAGTATGTAGGTTGAAAGAGTTTGTTCTCTTTAATATGTGATAAAGATGCTATTTAAAGCCATGTTACTGCAAATGCATGCACATGAGGGATTTGCACAAATGTGAATAGTAGCATTGAACTCATGGGGATGGCTTACAGTAGCATGAACCTGTATGTTCAAATAGCTACAGAATTTGGTTCCAGACCTTATAATTCATAAAAGGACAAAATATTTTCTTAGTAATTTGCTGGCATTGTATTTAGTTAATATTCCTAAGAGACACGGATGTAGACTTAAAGAGGGAAAACCACCACACTTGATGCACAAACATGTAGTGCCCATGAAGAGAATTACTGCATATAGCTAGATTCTAGATAAATCCATGCCTGTCTAATTGAAAGTACTGAAATTGCAGCTATCATAGTCTTAAATTATGTGAAAATTGAGTATGACTTGCTTGAATTAGCTTCCTTCAATTATTAATATAAGTAAGGAGTTTCCAGACATTGCTCCAGCACACAGGGCAAATACTTCATTAAAACAAATGATAGCCCTCAAATAGTTCACATAGGTTTGCAATGTGAGTGACAATTTTACTTACAGTGAATCACAGAATCACAGAATGGCCAGGGTTGGAAGGGACCTCAAGGATCATGAATCCCCCACCCCCTGCCACATGCAGGGCCACCAACCTCCACATTTAATACCAGACCAGGCTGCCCAGGGCCCCATCCAATCTGGGCTTGAATACCTCTAGGACTGGGGCATCCAGAGCCTGTCTGGGCAGCCTGTTCCAGCACCTCACCACTCTCTCTGTAAAGAACTTTCATTCCTTTGTGGTACCATTAAATATCAGTGTAAAATCAGAGATTGCACCATAGTTTTTCCTAGAAGATTATGATAATACAAATTTATGCACCCTGAATTGGCAATGAATTATACACTCTGCGTGAGGCCAGATTACCCTGCAACTTAGCAAGCACAAGATTTACAAGGTGTGTGTTTGGTTTCTACGGTTATGCAGTGATAGTCTAGCTGTGCATTCTCTAGCACACAGCAAAACTGATTTAGCTATATGCAAGGCATGTTCTCTCTTATCATTGTTTTTCTGTTCTATCTTCTTTTTCCGAGGATTTTCAAATGGGGAATCTTGTATCTGTTCCTGTGTGAGAAGCATGAATAGCAGTGCATTTGTAGCAGTAGTAGTGATGGTGGCGACAGCAAACAAAACTCTTTCTGAAATTGTTGAGATTTGCTGGAAGATCCTAAAATGTAAAGCCTTACAATTTTAATATCTGACAATCTGAATGTTTTGATGGGACACGGAGGTATTCATATTTTCTGAGGACCACGTTTCTCACAGAGGCATTGTGTAAGAATGGAATAATCTGTATTTGAAAACCTTGTTTTGAAATGTTTGGCCTTATCACTCACTGTTGTACTCAGCTGAGAATACGAAACATTCTTTGATTTCCCTCTAAAGCTCCATTGATGGTATATATAAGTCTAAAAAAAAAATTTCTTCTGGTCTGAAATGAAAAACATGTTAGCTATTTAATAAAATTGTAACTGAGGAAAATCATTTTTACAGTCCCAGTTTTTTGAATTACAGTTATTTACAATTTCTTTCTTTGTCCATCAATTTCTTGCAGAATCTTGGATGAGATCAGGAGATAAAAAGGGCAAGACTCACAGAGGCGAAGAAGCTCCATCTTCCACATGCTGAACTCAAGATACATACATGAGAGAGTTATGGGCCTGTAATCTATAAACACAGAGGTAATCAAAACTTCTGGTGTTTAATATGCTTAATTTTTTTTTAAGGAAATACCAGGTGCTTAGGTGCCAAAGAACCCATCATTCAAACATTTAAGGGGTTATGATTGTACTGGTGTGAGTACGACCTCTTTATACGGGATTGTAGCAATAAGCTCTTAAACACCATCCTTATCGATCTTTTGAAAATCTTATATTTCTTTTAAATACAATTTTAAGGTATCACTAGGTAAAATGTCTCAGAATACTTGTGTACTCCTTTAAAGCTATAAAACTGCTGGAAAATATATTATTATTTATTTAATAGCTTTTCTGTTTTTAATTCTAGCTGCCTAAGTTAGAGGTGCCAACAAGACCATGATGCACTTATCTGTCCATGAGTCATACTATTCTATCTGCCTGTCTTTAGAAATTGCTTTTGAACTTATTGGACAATTGCAGAGAAATAGAAACTTCAAAGTTATCATCTTGCTTTAAGTGTTTTGAAAATATGGAGTGGGTTATGTCAGAAATATGATGTTAATTATCCCCACTGGGTATAGGCATACAATGTGATTACACATCAGAGAGTCCAAAATGCAAAACAGAAGTGTGCCAACCACCGCATACATTTTAATATGCATTCGTGCCTTAGTCAATATTGGGTGATCTATTTCTCAGCTGCTATCTCACCTGTGTGATTTCCCAGAGCTGTTGGTAAGGCCTACACCAGTCCTGCAATTGAAGCTGAACTCAGTTAATATCTTATCTTAGTTTACTGTTTATTGTCACATAATATTTCATAATTTTCTAGAGATTTTAACTGTGGTCCAATTTGATTGCCTACTAGTTTGTCTATTATAAATTTATTTTCTGGACAGACAGTGACAGACATTATTGCTACAGGGATTCAGGTCTCTCTTGCAACTGAATCCAACCCTAACCCTAACCCTCAGCATTCAGGTAGGCAACACTCCAGCTTTGCGCTTCATCCCTGTGATGGATGTGGTTGAACTAAGACCTCCACTGTTGATTCTGTGATTAACAGAGCTTGTAATACCATTTAGTGAAAACTATAAAAAAGGAACTTAAAAGAGACACAAGAGTCTTTCACAAATAGGTCTTCTAAAATCCAAGAGAATATTTATGGAGAAAATTTCATTATGTTTGGCTCCTGCTCTGACCAGGAAAGAAAGCATTTCAGTTTGGAGGCAAGCAGGCACCAGGTAACAGTTGTGTTTTTCTGGGTCTTATCCAATTCACTTCAATAACCCACAACACAAAGGCAGACAATACTTTTGACTTCTAAGATAGGATGTTTCACTTTAATTACTAGTCAAATTTTACCAGGAAACTTAAAATTATTTCAAGCCAATATTAGAAATACTAAACAGAAAATTAAGGGCATTCACCAGGAAGGCCGTTCTCCTTTGATGGATCTGATTCCTGCAAGAGAATTCAAGATGCATGTGGCCTCACATCCTGCACACTTTTAATCAGGTCTACCCTTCACAACATCAATATGATGTTACATATGCAAGTAAAATATGTGGATGTGGGCCAGGGTAACATCTAAGGATGTATGCCAGATCCTAATTGAGCAATAAGACAGGGTGTAGACTCTGATCCCATGCTTTGGTATGTTGCTAAGCAAAGGGCAACAGCCCCGCACTGTCACTCAACAAGGTGTGCTATCATTGCACAATAACTTCCAACCGTACACTGTGATGACTATACTGTGCTATTTCCAGAGTACAGGACATATTTTATTTATGTGTATTTTATTCTGCTGACATGCACAGGAAATAGTTACTTGTTAAATGCCATGTTATAGTAAGTGCATAGTGTATTTTTATCTGGACAATAATGTGAAAGGGATGTTGTTTATAGGTCACTGCAGGTGTGCATGGTCTTCCATACAAAGGCTGGGTGAATAACCTGAGGGCCTGAAAAACCAATGCCTCATTCCTGCCTGGAGCTGTGGGCATGTAGAATCTTACCTACACATTACACTGAGGAGTGGGGAGTCCAGCACCTTGCTATTTCTGACACTGAACATAAAGAAAAAAAATTTGCCAATGCATTTTCTGAGGAAAATCAGGATATGCAGAAAGATAACTGCCCCTTGGAAATTTCTCATAGGAAGCAGCATGAAATTGCGTTCAACTTCACAGTTATCTTGTTTGTTTTGCTAATCCTTACAAAGATTAATAAAGGAATGATGAGACAACAGCAAACTGTAAGCACAGGAAACGACTATTGCCTGAAGCATCTGGATATGATTATGTAAACACAATGTAATAAGAAAGCTGAGAGATTTAACTTTCGAAATCTCCTCTGTTGCCTCCTAAAAAAATACCCTCAGAATATTTACCTTGTTGCCCCAAGTACCCTGAGAGCTGCTAAAGCACTGCAATTTTCACTGCAAGTTCCTTGCTACTGTTGATCAATCTGCCTTAGATTTGATCTTTTATCCAAACTTTTCCCAGTGTGTATTCAAGTATCTGACCCTCTAATTTGAGAGAGAGGTAATTACAATTTGAAGGGACTGTTTTGGATCTAACTGCTGTACGTACTATTTTTCTCCTACCTGCTGGCAAATACAATCAATACTTTGAACATTTATTACATGTTATGGCTTCCTTTTTCCTGTTACTGAAACAGTGACCTCTTATTTAAAAGCAAGAAGCTAAACATTACCCACAGTGAGCCATGCTACTCACCCCAAATGGTAACTCAAACATTCCCAATTTTTAAGAATAATGAGTTCTATCACATATAAATATTAGTATTTTTAATATCCGTTCTAATACAGTTTTTAGCTTTTTTCTCCCTCAGCAGTTCCCTTTTGTACACTGAGTGCTAGTTTTACAGATTTTTTTAGAACTTTCATTCAAAGGTCTCCAGTTTTATTAACAAATAACCCTAAAACAGTACTTTATACAAATATATATACTAATCTCATTTTGACATTTTTGTGGTTCTCCCTCCATAGATAAGCATTACAGAGCTTGTTTGCATCAGGTTTCTGGGAGACTCTGTGATACTATTATTCCTATCATCTGGCAACTGATGCAGAGACATCTGATAACACCCTCTTTTGTTCCTAACAAGTGATTCAGGTAAACAGGGGCAACAGGAAGAGTTTTGCCCTTCCTAAACCACAAAACGTCACATGAGGAAGATTACCCAGAACAAGCATATTTTTCCATCTGCGGTACTTCATTGCTGCAGCTAGGAGTCCTCAGGCACATCTGCGTACTCACCAAGACTTCTTTCAGGTCTTACTTCAGATAAAGACATAGACAGCAGTAGGAAAGGGGCTGTTTTTGATGATTTCTATAGCAAACTGCTGGTCTGGATGGATTGATCTGGATTGGGGAGGGAGACATGCAGACCCAAAAGCCCACAATGGAGGACAGTGCTTTGCCCAGGTTGTATGCAGCACAGGCTCATCCTTAAACTTCTCTTGAAGCCACGACACCAGAAAACCCAAATGCAAATGACACTGAGAAAGATGCAGAGGAAGACCTCCAGCTCTGTAGCTGAAATGCTTTCTTCAAACAAAAAAAAATGCACAACCTTTCTGTGTTTTTATATCCATGCAGAGTGACTGGACAGTCCAGAATGGAGAGGGAGCTGGTCTGGCTCCTGTCTGGCACCACTCTAGTATCATCACAGTACCAGTGTAATGCTCAGACAATGCTGCTTAATCTCAATAGCCTTTGGCATAATCACTGCAGAGATCAGCAAATTTCAGTCTCATCTCTACTAAGCATATGCCACAGAGGCTAACAATTAGGCCAGAGCCATTTGGTGGACCACTTCTCTGACGGTAGGACAAAACCCCTCTTCAGCTTTTGCTTTTTAAGCACAGGGCTGTAACAGTCTACCAATGACACACGAAGTCAAACACAGTCTCCTTTGTCTTTTCCTTCTTTTTTTTTTTTTTTTTTTTTTTTTTCCTTCTTCAAAACATCATTTTAGCTGAAATTTTCCAAAAGAAAGCACGTTAAAAAAGGATGAAACAGATGTCTGGCAGGGATACTTCAAATTCAGTTGATTGGAGTTTGATAAGATTATAAACAACAATGTTCTTCTTGACTAACCCAGTTAGTCAACTTTAACAACAGACAGTGAACTAACTTTGCTCATAACTGAAATAAGGAACTACTGAATGCCAGAGCATTGCAGTCTTGCCCATGATATTAGGTTTTAATACATAATTACAGGTATCAAGATGGGCAGCTGTTTTTCTGAATTAGTTTTGTCCTTTTTTCTTTTTTTTCCCATTTTGATAAAACGCCACAAATGTTAAAAATGAGTAGTCATTCATTATATAAAGCAGCAGATGAGCAGTAGGTGGAGGAATAGTTATTTGTTCCTACTTATGAGCAAACATACACGGTTTCACTTTTCAAAACCCTTTGCATTTTATTTTGATAGCAAAGCGATCTCTAATGACAAAGAGTTTTGACTAGTAAATCTCTGCACTTTTTCCTGTTAAATCTCTGAAAGCTGACGTCGTTCACTGCAACTGCCCACAGCATCAGCTTTATTCTCTTGAAAGAATGTGCTCCCATTTAGTTTTCCATTAATGTTTTGAACCCTTATCAGAAGTGATAATCTTCTTCAGGTGTTGGCGGGAGCCATACAATTCACCAAAACTAAAGCTAGTGCCTAACCAAATATTCCATCATAAGCACCCCCCTTGGGATCTATGTCACAGACAGTATCTTCCTTCAAACAATTTTCAAGGATCAGCAAGGAAAGAGAGTTTGGGGTTTTGATTAGTCAGATGAGAAAAAGGTTATGAAGAACATCTTACTTAAATAGAGCCATCTCATTGCTTTGGAGCAAATACATTCAGCTCAATTTCTTTGTTACAGCTGGTCTATCAGAGTTATTTAATTTCAGTCAGCCATACTGGTGCTGGCTTCATCCTTAGCACTGAGGAACTTCCCTTGGTAATTTAGCCTTCGTCAAGACTCCTCTCTTGCTGCATACTGGCTCTGTCCTGTGTCCCATGTCAGAGAGAAACCACCCAAGAGCTGTGAGGTACTGCTGCATATCCCAGTGAATCCACAATCATTGTGAATCCACGACTGTGACATGACGTGGAACCTAGTCTGGAGGTGCACAGCTGCTACCTCACAACGGCACGGGGAGGGCACAGCAGCCCCCAGGAACTGGTCCAGGGATGGCTGCTCTGTCCTACAGCAAGAATCCAAAAATCAGGAGTGACTGGAGGGGAAATGTGAGCATCACTTTCACTGTTTATTTCTCCTTTTATGAGAAGTAAAAGGCTGAAATGAGGATGATTCTGGAAACTCTGAAGCATTTGGTTGTTTCAGCATGGGTTGGGAGTTGCCACTGTAGCACCTATTAAAAAACAGTGGCTTGCATCACAGGAGCACGATGAGACACAGAGATACCTGAGCTAAGTCACCACAACTTCCCAGCACAGCTGAAGGTGATGATGAGCCCCAGAGCAGCTGGCATTCCGCTACAGGGAAAATCGCTGCTTTTACTGTTTCATACAGTGGTGGTTATAATCTTCTGGATCAATCTTTCCTTTCCTGTAGCTGAAATCCCAGTGACTGACAGAAGATCATATTTGGAGGCTCCATAGTTCTGAAATTGGCTTATTCTGGAAATGTGCCAGTGTCACAGCCTGGCAAGGCACAGGGATCAGAATTACACTTGGCTACTCACTCAGTCTTACTGGCTGTTGCATCATCACTGAGGGATGTTAGAAACTTTTGAGTATAAGGGACAGCTCTTTGCTTTTATTTTAGGATTATTTCCATTTATTTCCATATACCTACAAATTGAGGAAAAAAAATGCATTTCTCAAGTCTATTACATTTTGAATGCATAAAGTGACATAATTCTTCTGCTTAATGTTTCTTTACCCACCTTAGCTGAGGAAGGTAGGGAAACAAGTAATGCAAAATGCTCAAAAGTCGCAGACAGAGGATCAACGTCGGAAGATCAGATGACAACAGTTATTCATTCATGTCTTGCGAGACAGAAATAAAATGACTTTATGTTCATTTCCTCCCCACACTGCCACCCTTTTCTAAGGTTAACAGAAAGGATTCCTGTAGTACACAAGTTATTTTAAGATCTTGAACAACTTACAGATCTAACATCTTTTTCCATGTGTATAAATAACCCCACCTGTTGTGGTATCACATATAAGTGATCATTAAAATAGATGCAAGCAAAAAATAGTAGTATAGTACATTTCAATCTAAAAATTATTCTAGGAACAAAGCGCAGATAAGAGACACAGACTTTTCCATATATCAGAAAGATAAAAGGGATTCCCCACTCTGAGGTGGATTTTCCATAATCAAAAAACGATTATACATTCATCAACATCAACATTGTAAAAGTAATTGAAAATTGAAAAAAAAAGAAGTCCTTGATCACATTGTTGAACATCAGACAACATTGTATTATTGCACGTAGTAGAGGTTATCAAAGTTCTGCTAGAGATGAGTAATATGTGTCTCAGCTTCATAGATGCACACATCCTCTTTCATTGTTGCATCAGAAGAAATGTGAATTCTCCAGGAGTTAATTAAGTGCTTTTTTTTTTTTTTTTTTTAATTGTTCAATATGTAAAATGAGAAATTTCCAAGAATTTTTGTGATAAAGTATGCACAGGATACAAGACGAGACACAAGACACGAGACACAAGACAAAGGCAATATTTCTGCTCCAAACTGCAGGCTGATTCTCTGTGCAACCCAACAGCACTGTGCAGGGGAAGAACTGCATTTCTGATAGGAGATCTGGAACCAAACTTCTTGCAAGTTGTTCCCTGTAAACTAAAAAATTATGTTGTGAAGGAGGTTATTTTCAAAGTGATATTTTGGCTTCCTTGTCTGGTGGTCATATCACATTTTAGCACCTAGAAATCCTCCACTTATGAAAGCATCTGAATGAAATGTTGTTACTGACGTAACAATTGTCTCCTCACCCTGTAGCTTTAAAGTTATGACTTAATGCTGAGAAAACTTTGAGTTAAGTGAGTTAAATAGCTTCAGTACCTTCAAAGGATGTGGTTAGAATAGTCTGTAGGGGTGGTAAGAGAGTTTTTCTTTGCAGTCAGTGGAACAGCAACAACAGAGAAGCTTTTCAATTGCTTCTGTATTGCAGCCCAGGGCTTTTAGCCCCTGTCTGCTGCACCCACACACGATCTGGTACAGTCACTTAAAAAGCATACAGCAACCTCTCAGCTCAAGGAGTCCTTTCAAAGCAAGCTTTGCTCACCCAAGGGGGCCAGCAATCTGTAGGGGCTGCTTTTTCTATCCCTGAGACACAGTATCACTTCTGCTCTGCTGCACTGGGACCACCCTATGCCCATGGTACAGAAACAGGATTTGCTTTTCATTAGTTCTGTTACTATAAAAAAAAAATCCTGTAGGATACTCTGTAGCTAGAGCACTGAATCATTTCTGAAACTTCCTATTCAAATATTTGTTTTATATGGCAATGGTATTAGTAATGTGCAAGTTTTATGCACTGCTATTTCCTCCCACACCCATTGAAAACTAACAAGAGCTGGCCTGTCAAAATAAGCATGTGAATTATAGATCAGCTATAACATGCTTCAAATAGTCAGTGTTCCAGCCTAGGTGATACCTTATAACTTTGCTTTCCTTGTGCTTGCAAAATTGCACAGTCTACAATTCACACACACACACAAAAAAAAAAAAAAAAAAAAAAAAAAAGCCTGCATACTGAAGTCTGGATCTATCCCATCTTGCTGTAATTTCCCCCTTGAATGCTTAAGAATGGAGAATTTTCTCTTCTGGTTAATGGAAAGAGACTGAGAATTTCATTTCAGCACACCCAGAATTTGGCTTACCTGCAATGAACACCACTGTTGGCTACTGATGAAGCCCAAGGGGATTCTGATTTCAGTTCAGGTACCTCACTAACACACTTCAACTTTCTTGAAGAGAAGTGAAGGAGTCAAGGCTATCTCTGAAGCTCCAAAAGGCCAGTAAGAAGACTGAGCTCTCTTTTCAGAGCTCCTTCTCTCTCCTTTTGAGAGGATGAATCCATATGCTGCCCTGGTGGTTGGTTCTGACATTACCCTGTGGTGTCAGGTGCTACCCTTTCTGAATACCTAACACATATACTGCACTGCAGGCTATTTTCAAAACCATTAGAAAATGAGAACAAATAACATTGCCTGCAATGTTTGTTTATGTGGTGTAACAAGAACAAAATCTGATTCTGAAGAGTTGTAGAGATGCCTTATGCTATGGAAGCATTGGGTAATAAAATGGCAGAGGCAAACCAGTGTTGACAAATGCAAAACAGTTCACATAGGGGAATAAATACTGACCCATCAGTGAGCTCTGAGCTGGTCTTAATCACTGAGGGGATACAAAGATCTTGGAGTCATGACACACAGCCATAGTCACAGATTGTCACATTCAGCAGAACAATTCACAGTGGTGAGAAAAACAAGTCAACATCAACAACTGCTGGAAACAGATACAGAACAATCTAGAGGCCAACTGTGTCACTATAAATCCATAACGCTTCTGCATTCTGAATACTGTGCGGGATTCCCAAAGTATATAATAGAAGTAGAAAAAGAACAGTGAAATGAGATTATTTATTTATTTGTTTATTTATTTTCATAAAAAGAATTACTAAAAGGACTGAGATTCTTCATCTGAGAAAAGAGGATATAATATAGGGTCTATAAAATCATGAATGGCAGAGAGAAAGTAAGTATGGAATTACTGTTTGCTGCCTCCTCTAGCACAGTAACAGGGGGGTATCAAATGAAATTAGGAGGCCTGAATGACAGAAGTTCAAACAAAGAGTTACTTCTTCATATATACAATTAAGTTATGGAATGCCTGGCCACAGGATGCTGTGGTTGCTAAGCGTGTCTGAGGGCTCAAAAGCAAATCAGAAGAATTCACTGAAGAAAATGCCAGTGATGGATATCGAATGGAAAGGCATTGCTGCTGGTTCAGTGAGAAAATCACCAGGGAAAGGGCCCGAGAGACTGCTTTGAGACTGCACTGTTATCCCCTCCCATGAATGCTTACTGTTGGTGCATGTCATAAAGAGAATACTGGGCTAGATAGACCATCAGTCTGGCTTTGCACAGCCATTCTTGTGTTTTTAACATCTTTATACATCTCTCCTTGAAGACAACAAAAGATACATACCTTTTGTCCAGTTGAACCATCACTTAAGCAAGTGAAGGATTAAAAAAAAGCTCATGGAAGTCCAAACAGGAAGCACTCTGCAAACACAGAGGCACAGGCTGGTGCCTGTAGAGCTACTAGTCTTCATGCTCCATGGGACCTGAAAGAGTCCTCTGCTACCTGCAGCCAAAGCTCAGATGCAGACAGACAATGAAGTGATCTCATTCTCTCTCTCTTTTTTTTTTTTCCCCTTCAAATTATGGCAGAACTGATACTTATCTTTTGAAAGCTAGGACACACCTGGGCAGAAACAACACAGCAATGAGCCAGAAGCGTGACGGACAGTAACTCTCTCTCATTAATACATCAGGCCAGCACTCAAGGAATACTACTCAGGTTTTAGCTTTCCCATGGACTTCAGTTTTCAGTGCCAGCAGCATGGCAGTGCTGCTCGTATACCATGAAGGCTTTATTCCAAACAACTCAGAACTGGCTCATCTAACCAGCTCTACCTCTGGGTGTAGGGTGACCTTCCAGATTAGCCTTTTAAAAGCCTTTCACTATATATGGCATTTTCAGTCTTGGCAAGATAAGTCTGAAGGGAGAGCAAAGGGATGTCTCATGATGCAAGTACTAAAGCATTCTTGGATTTTCAAGAAAAAATACACAAAGCAACTTCCTGACTCAAAAAGAGCTGTATCTGGCATGGGAAACTTCTGCATTAGACCTCATCCTGACAGGGAAATATTAACCACAAAATCTAAAGTTTGCTTAGGTGGAAGTGGTAATGACTTGGTTTTATGTTTTATGTGTCTTTCTAATGCATTTTACATGTTATATGTGTAAGCAGGTTAAAGTCCTAACCAGCAAAATTTATGCTTTTGCCTTGAAAGATTCATTTCTCAAAGCCAAAAACAAGGGATGTATCAGCCAGACTGGATAAGAAAATTTAAACCAACAAAAATGTGAATAATTAGTCAGAGCAACTCAGAAAAACTTCACTAGATCCTCAAAAAGCCATGATTAGGAGAGAAGCCCAAGCTGGATAAAAACATCATATTTCTGAGGAAGTACTGGAAGAAAGTTAAGTATTTTACCGATAATTCTACAGACAAAATAGGACAACCAGGTAATTATAGGCCTGTCAGTTTGACGTCTATTCCAGGCAGAGCGATGGAGCTGCTGATAGGAAAGTCAATTAATAAAGTATTAAAAAACAGTGCAATTTAATTAATGGCAATCAACACAGATTAATGGAAGAAAGATCTTATCAAATTAATATGCTATTTTTATGATAGTACAACTTTGGTGGATAAAAGCAATTGTGGTAATATTATATATTTTGATTTTGAGTGCATTTGCCATACAGTATCACAAGAGACTGTCAGAAATCAGAACTAATATGATGAACATACATAGCAAACTGAATTGTTTTCAAACAAGGTAATTCTAAATCTATCAGGCCAATGTAATGTGGGGATATGAGACTGGGTTCTGCTGGAACTTCTTATCAGCTTTGTGCTTATTCATAATGCTATTGGCAGTGCAGGAGAAAGTAATGCCAATGCAAATAATATTTTTCAGCAAATCACAATCTGGAAGTGGGCATTTTCTGATAAAGGCCTTTTAGACACTGCTTGAAGAGGAGATGCCAAAGAGAGAGCACGCATCTTGCGTATAACCCAATGTAAAGTATCCATTTAGGAACAAAAATCACAGGCTTTTACATGAGATGAGTTCTTCTTTGGGAAAATGAAATTGAAAAATGAACAGGCAGTCCTGGTAGACATCTAGCTAAGCTCAAGAACCCTCTGAAACTGAGCTTCAAAAAAGGGCAGTTTAATCTTATGCTATGCGTAGAGGACGGTATCAAGGGGAATCAAGAGCTTGTATTACTTCAGTGTTTGGCATTGGTGAAAGCTACTGGAATATTGTCAGCACTGATGTCAGCAACTTAAGAAGGATGTTGGCAAACTAGAGGTAGTTCTGAGAAGAACCATGAGGATATGAATGAAAAAAAAGTAAGGTTGTAGAATGGAGCAAAACCACAGTATAAGTCTATTTAGATTTAGCATGTCACAGTAAAAGCTAAAGAATAACTTGATTATGGTTTGTAAGTGCTTTTGTGTGGAACAGGCAGTGTCTAACAGGGGACATTCCACTCTGGTGGAAAAATATACAAAGAAATCTAGTACAAAGCTGAAAGCACATAATTTTAGTTGCATTAAGGATAAGTAACAACTGCAATCATTTACAACACAATGTGATAGAATCGAATGCCTTTTCTAGTCTTAAGCCCTGCTCTTGCTCAAGTGGGAATCAGTTGTAGGTGAGCTCATGACCCATGATGAATGTCAGAATTGGTTATAAGATGGCTTACAGCCTTACCATCTGTGAATGCAACTATGCAAACTGCATCAACGACTATTTTAAAATAAATAAAATAAAAACCTTCTGAGTGAGGAATGGGATACAGACTTGGCTAAGGGAAGTTTCTTGTGTTTTGTGAATGATAGGGATGATGTTTCATTTCAGCTCTGTTTAGTGAACCTGCCCATTTTTCAGCGCTGTCCAAAGGCTGGCAATGCAAATTGCAAAGAAATTTTGGAGAACATCTCCTAGAAACACATCCAGTTATCAGGTTTTCTTCTCACATACGCCTCTACCAGCTTCATACTGATGAGTGCAAATGAGGTAGCAAAACATCGCTTAAAAGAGATCATGTTCAGGTTGTATGCTTGACTGGAAAATAACTCCCCATGGCAATTCATTCCTAAAGAAACAAATGGGCACTGTATCTTTTTAAAAGAAGGGACATGTTAAGAGCAACTCAGAGTCCATGTGAGTATGTTCAATTCCAAAACAACTAGTTGTACTATTTCATAGCTCCTTTTGCATATAAAGGATTCCCCATAAAGTGAAAACTCAACATTCCTCTTGTTGATCATCATGGATGATCATGTGCTCTACTCACTTGGCTCATTTAAAAGAAACAAACCCATCAGTTTTTATTAGTTTGTTTGTTTTCTGTCAATAATAATAGCATGACTTAAAATGCAGGAAATATAAAAGCATTCCCACTATTATATGTGATGAGTGCATGCTTTTCTTACAGGTACTTTTACACAGCTAAAAGGGGGCTGGAAGTCCTGTGCGGGGGAAAAAAAAAAAAAAAAGACTGTTCAGAAGAGAATTCCACCACAGAGATTGATCTCAATTAGTGAAGGATAACATTAATATGGATATACATAACAGAACCACTTTTTAGCTTCTGGGAATGGTGCCATCCCTGAATAATCAGAGCTAGTGGTAACAGGGAGATGTAAGGTCTGTCTAGGATAGCCAAGAACCCACAGTCTTGACAGGCTGATTTGGAGGGCAGTGTTGTGATTTCTACAGCTGATTTGCTGTTCCTCATGCTATCTGAGACCCATCAGTAACACATCTGACATAGTGATGGAGCTTTCCAAACTAGCAGGACTGGGTAGGCTGCAAACATACTGTGGTCATGGCCACACCGAAACAGTGATACTGATAGTATCACTGAAAGATCTAACATGTCACTGGGATCTGGAAACAGAAATAAAGACTGCTGTTTTCGAGCCGAGAACTGGTTTCCCTCCTAGGCAGAACACCCTCCTATATGCACAGATTTGTCCTGCACACAACTGAGACACTTCTTAGATTCCAGCTGAATAAGCACATGGAGACAAACCTCACACTTCAGCTAACAGTTCTTTTCTTTACAATTTCTGTACAACATATCAGAAAGGCAGTTTGCAGAAATGTTGGACCTGCTCCTCTTTGCCTAATTTAACTGTCTTCAGTACGTAAATTAGTTTGTGGAGTGTTGTCTTTTTTTTTTTTTTTTTTAAATTGTGTTATTCAACAACACTTTATTTTGATTTATTTTATTATTATCTGAGTGAAGAATTTAGCCTAAGGCTTGATTCTGACTACAGATAATATGCACAGGTATTTATCCCAACATGCTTTGTTCTACCCTTATTGAACATGCATGTAAGCCCCTCACATGCAGTTCATGCAAATGAGTATGTTTCTTGTTGAGTTCCCCCTCATTAGTAGCTCATTCAGACACACACACACAAAAAAAAAAAAAAAAAAAAAAAAGAAAAAGAAAAAAAGAGGACTCCTATACCACATGCAAAAATCACACCTCACACCTCTTCACCTCTTTTTGAAGAACAGATGCTTTTCTCTGTGTACTTGAATTACCGTTTTTGATGTATGGAAGAAAGACATATTCCCTTACTGTCCCACAATTTACCATTTTGCTTAATGTGTCTTACTAGCACACTGGAGTTCCATAGCAAATGATTAAAATCTTTCTTACAGAAAATAGAAAATTATATTCAAATTGGCAAGGAGATTCAGTCTTGACAACTGATGGGAAGGTACTCACAAGCATATTTTGAGCTAGCTATTTTGATAAATTTTGCTGGAATGAGGCTGTCTTCTCAATATGACATTTCTCAACACTTAATAGTTGTTTAATGCTCCCAACAGGCTCAGCCCTGCACTTTGTAAATCAGCAAAAAATAAAATGAAGGTCTTTATTTTACCACTTCAAAAATTATTATCCTTTTTTTTTCTGGCTTGCGTTTGTATGCTGATAATATATTTTCTGTAAAGGGACAAGGAGCAGACTGACCTGGAAAAGGAAGTCTTTTTTATGTAGAACTGTCTTTGATCACTCACAAGACTTGTGCTCTGATCTAAGCTCATTGACATCAATGGAAGAAAGACTGCTGTCAGCTTGGGAAGAAGGGTTGGCTCCTGTCCACACAGTGTCCATATACGCAAAAGCAGATGCTAAAAGATAAAGCATATTGAAAGTCAGAGTTACAAGTTACAAAAAAGATACTTCTCTTTCACTTCCACAAGGTTAATGTTTATCACATTATTCAGTGTCTTTTCACTTAACATTTTTTCTTAGTCCCTGACACAGTAAACTCCGATTTCCATATCTATTGTTGCTGCTTGCCCAAACATAAGCCTTGGGTACAGAAAAGAGGAGAGCTTGGTTCACACTTTCTATAACATAAAAATGGAAGGCCTCCTTCATAGGCGCACCTTGGACTCCAAAAAAAGTAGGAAAAGCAAAAAATGAGGTTCTGTCCCCTGACACTGACCTGTATTTCCTTCAGGAAGAGCCATTCCAGAGAATGAACTCAGCACTTCAATAGTGGACATGATAATCAAAATAAATAAATAAATAAAGAAATTGCAGAATGCATTTAAAAGATAAAGAAACTTCTAATAGGAGTCTCTCTAGGTGACAGCTTCCAGACAAGGTAGGTCAGCACAGTGAAGTCCAGAGATGAAAAGTCATCCAGTAAACAATCTCAAAAGGAATCTCCTCCAGCTCATTTGATGGCAAGGAGGCAACCAGCATTCTGACAAACAGAGGTAGCTTCAAAAAGATCATGAGGATATTATGATCATTTTGCCACATGCCAAGGCAGGCAGCAGATAGATAGACAAAACTTTATTGCTGAGCTGGTCTATAGACTTTGATCTGACTTTTAGGGCTTGACTCCTTTTCATATCTCAAATATAATATGCTGATTTTGCTCTACAATTGATATGAATTATTACATCAGTAAAAACAGACACAGCATTATATTCACCTAATGTCTCAATAAGGCATATACTGTTCATTCAGAGTTTGTTCCTTTAACATCAGATTGAAATGCTAATATTTTCACTGACATATCTGTAGAAGTAATGTTTATGAAGTTTTAGGTTTGGAGAAAGATACCAAAGAAATTCAAGTATAATTTTCAAATTATACTGGAAAAGCTAAATTGACCTCATGGATAGACATGTGTCATTGCTACTCTAAGAGGCATGGAAGGGCAGGAGTAAAATCAGAAACTGAAATGTGTAACTTCTTCCTTCCAAAACTGAATAGTTACATTTACAGCAAATGTATCCCCTTCCACTATGAATCACTGCTTCAGATTCCATTAAAAACCATGAATTTCCAACAAGAATCTTAGAGTAATCCAGATTTTTTCATCCATCTCCTTTCACTCATTTCTCCCGCTAGGCTTGGAGGCTCTGTGAATCCTCTCCAGATCTGTTAGGGTCTGTGGCTTCAGCTAGTGCTGGGAAACTAAGCAAGTGAAACAGAAAACACTGGCTCAAAGAACAGAGATTGGTGCAAGAGCTTAGGTCTCTCATGTTTTGTCATAGTCAGGAGTATGGGGTGGGGGGGGGGGGGGAGGAAGGCAGAAATTGTGTAAAAAGCCATCTACTAAGAAAAGAATGTTTGATTTGGATCACAGGATGTGAGACTGGAGAGCAAATTGCATAACTTTATGGCTTGTCCTTATTTGCAATGATTCAATATCCGGCACTGCTCATCCCATTTCTAAAAATGGTATTGGAGAGTTACAGGGAATTCAGAGGTGAAGGGAACAACTGAAGAATGGGGGGAAACACCTCTTTATTTTGAGGCAAGTAGCAAAGACTGGGTTTGCAGGTCATCCTAGAGACTGCTGCAGATCACTGCTTCTGTGTCCTTCTCCACTGAAACGTTCACCAAGACCAAATCTCAATAATATCTGCTGTCTGAGGCTCATCTGCCCCATTCTAAGGTTAATTCAGCACTGCAACAATCCTTTCTCAGTAGTCTTCCTTTTACAACTACCTAACACAGCACGGAGAGCCCCTTACATGGAGGAGAAGCGATGAGGTAAGTGTGATGCCATGAGAACTACCCTCATTGCATCCATGTCTATGCCTTCCCTGCCAAGACCAGTCCACTGTAGGGGAATCTCTACAGCCTCTCCACAGCCCTGCTCAGAGGCATTTCTTTGTCTGAAAGTTATCCTCTGAGTAATTTTGCCACCAAGGCCTTTTCATTATTATCAGGCTCCCTTGATTCACCAGCAACATAGAATCACATAATGGCCTGGGTTGAAAAAGACCACAGTGATCTAGTTTCAACTCCCCTGCTATGTGCAGGATCACCAACCAGCAGACCAGGCTGCCCAGAGCCACATCCAGCCTGGCCTTGAATATCTCCAGGGATGGGGCATCCACAGCCTCCTTGGGCAACCTGTTCCAGTGCCTCACCACCCTGAGTGATCATCTAAAGCACACAATCATTAAGGTTAGAAAAGACCACTAAAATAATTTAATCCAAGTACCAATGCCCACTAAACCATTGCCCTCAGTGCCTCATCTCCACATTTGTTGAACACCTCCAGGGATGGTGACTTCACCACCACCATCCCCAAAAATCTCTCTTCTCCCATTTCTGACTCTTCCCTATCCTGATGTGAGAGCAAGGGAGCCAGGACACAGCCTGCCTTTTGTCATTTCCCTGCAGAAGGGCTCCTCTGCCCTGCCAGGCAATGGCCACGGGCTAGAGCACTGCTTCCCACACCTCCCTATCTTCTTACTGTTCATTTCATCCTTTATATATATATAAATTTTTATTTTTTTTCCTGTCGTTGCTTTGAAGGGAACACCCCTTTCACACGGCTGCAGCTGCGGCTGCTCTAAGGACGTACAGTCCCACGCTGCCCGCAGGAAAAAAAGAAAGAAAAAAAAAAAAAAAAAAAGCAATTTCTTCATTGACAAAAAAGAGAAACCAAACACGCCCGCTGCGGCTCCGGCACATGCAACGCACCCAGCATCCGCATACAACAGCCACACTCTTCTTTTAGGAAGGTTCGTTCTTTCTCGAGTTTGGAAGTTATTACTAATTACAATTAATTAGTTAACATCTCACCCCCAACCGCAAGGGCAACCCCCCGAGAGACAGAACCCGACCGCTGAACAGCCCCAAGCCGCTTCACCTTG
>NW_024884142.1:6970218-7086295 GCF_019232065.1 Centrocercus urophasianus | reverse complement strand
TTTTTTTTTTTTTTGCCTTTTTCCTTTGTGCCCCCAATCCCAAATCCCGCTGTGCGGTGAAAGCGTTCATCCTCCCTTACACTTTTTGTTCTGTCGGAGCGGAGGTCTCAGCGGCCCCCAACTCCCTTATCCCCACGCGGAGCCGCGGTTCGGGGCGGCCCCCCGGAGCCTCTCGCCGCGCCGCGCTTCCTTTTGTCGGCCCGGCGTCCGCTGCACGCTCCCGGTTAAATGCTCCCTCGCTATTTCGCGGGGCATTTTCGGAGCGCCGCGGGCGCCAGCGGCGGAGCTGCCACGCCATCTACAGCCCGGCCTCGGCAGCGCGGATCAGTCTCGCTGTAGAAGAGAGAAAGGACGGTCCCCGTGCGCGTAGCGCCCGACTTAACCTTTTGTTTTCGCCCCGCGGCGGCGCCGAGCCCCGACCGCGCCGCTCCCTGCCGCGCCGCCCCCCGCTCCGCTCCGCGCCCGGCCGCCGGCGGAACAAAGGGCGGCGGGCTGAGCGCTCTCTCCCCGTGCCAGGACGCGGCGCTGAGGCTGGTCGCCCGCCGCCGCCGCGCTCCCGCTCCCGCCCCCCGTCGCACACAAAGGCGGCCGCAGCTGGACGGGCGAGGGACCGCTCTCCACGCCAGGGCTCCGGTGCAGCGTCTCGGCTGGGCTTCTCTATACTCATGAACATACAAAGGTCAACCCCTATCACGATAGCACGATATGGGAGACCGCGGAATAAAACCCAGGATTTTGAGGAGCTTTCGTCCATACGGTCCATCGAGCCAAGCCAGAGTTTTAGCCCGAATCTAGGCTCGCCGAGCCCGCCGGAGACCCCGAACTTGTCGCATTGCGTTTCTTGCATCGGGAAATACTTATTGTTGGAGCCTCTCGAGGGAGACCACGTTTTCCGAGCCGTACATCTGCACAGTGGCGAGGAGCTGGTTTGCAAGGTAATGCCTCACCTCCTTGTTATCCTCACGTCTCGTGTCAGTTTCCCGTGTGTCGCAGGAGGGCCGAGTGCAGCCGTGGGCTTCAATTATTAAATACTTTTAAAAATGAAAGGCGCAGGAGCAGCATTCAGGGTGCATCCTGGAACTTTTCCCTCTCTCCAGACAATGGCCACGTTCTAGCGGTGGCCCGCAGCCAGCTCTGCCTCTCACCCCGGGGACATTGTTCTGGAAAGAGCAGTCCTTTAAGTAGGTTTTAGTGGGAGTTCAGGGCAGGAGAAAACCTCGTCTTTCCCACTCTCACTCCTCAAAATGGAATGGGGAATTGCCAGCTTGTTTGGAGGTGTTGGACATGCTGGCTGCCCCGGTTTTTCTCCCCATCCCTTGTTCTGGGACGGAAGAGGATGCGGAAGCGGGAAGGTCGCAATGAGCTTTGTCTCAAAAGTGATTTAAAAAAGAAAAAAAAAACCCTCACATTGAATGAATCAGCCCGAGCTTCCTCACCATGGAGCTTGTTTGCAAACATCATCCTCCCCCATTGCACAACTGAGCAAGAATAAAACCTGCACACCTACGGCTTTTGGAGGAGCAGACAAAATAGCTGGCCCGCTCTTTGTAGCCTGTCTGCCCTCCATGCCTCCTCTCTGATTGCTCTGCCCTTAGAGGTGAGCTCTTGGAGGAGTACCCCCAGATATGTGCACGTCTGTTGAGCGATGTTATCTTCCTTTTGGGCTGAGGGAATATTTTCCTTTGTTCCTAAATTGCAGATCTCATTGTCTGTAGTGAGCCAGACTCGTGCCCCGCAGTAGTAGTTCTTGTAACTATGGAGCAGATTGCAACCTTGCAGCAGGCACTGCAGTATTTGCATTGTTCCTAATTTAGAGAACAGTGCCCTTTGGCAATGTTGGGTGTCAAACTAATGCAAAAACTGAAAAGTAGACATATTGTAACTTGCTCACATTCCAGGGATTAATACTCGTGTTGCTGATGGTTTCATACTTCTGTGCTCAATTCATAAGTTCAGGACTGGCTCGTAGCAGAGAAGTGAAAATAATTGCTCCCGTTTCTCTCTTTGTCGAGCCTGGAGTTCAGAGGGCGATTTAAATGTGCTCATTGATTGACTTATACAACCTGATGTTAAGGCAACTTCGGACTTTGTGTGGTTATTCAGGGGAAAAAAGGGCCCATGACTTTGCAAAGGGCTAATATTGCATGCTGAAATGAATGCTTTGTTACTAAACTGAAACAGAGCAGGAGAATTTCTAGAATGAAAGCCAGCTTGGTGCAGCAGCACAGTGCTGCACTCTAGGACATTGGCATCTTTTCATGAAATAAACAGATCCCACAAAGCTGCTGCTCTGTGTGAAATCATAGGTGAACTGTGTGGCAAGTGGTGAAGTGGGGGCTCTGCTCTCCTTTGTTTCCTGTTTGGTTTGCAGGATTAAGGTGGTGTTTTGGTAACAGCAGGAGTGGCGTGGCTGCAGCTCACAAAGGCTGGACTTGATTTCTTTCCTCCCTTTAACCTGTATGTTTTTAAGCTGATCCCGACTTTTCGATAGTATCAGTTTTTCCATATGTGCAAGGCACTACTTCTAGCAGGGCTCCAAAAATATAATCCTGGCTCAAATTGTGGGTTTGTGAATATACAGTTGTCAGTCCTGAACTCAATTTAAAGCCTTCTTTAAAATGCCTGCGGTAACACGACTGCTATTTGTCAAGTAGCCTTCCGGCGAAGAGACCTGCTATCTGGTATCTTACTGAAGATGCTCTTGGAGATTGCTTGCACAAACATTGGGTTGGATAACAGACACATACTGATGATTCTCAAGATTCATTTGGCTGCACCCACTGACTGTACAGATGCCGTTATTTGCTTCAAGGCTCCATGGCATCCGAACAGTGGTAACTTCTCACTTCCAATTCCCAGCGAGAACTAAATCAAACTGCAGCTTATTGGACATTTGCTGAATCGAGGCCAGGGATTTTAAAAGCTGGGATACAAAGAAGCCTTTTATAAAAAGTATTCTACCCTGTAGCAGTGTGATGGTGCTTCCCATCTCCTCCTTTTCAAACACTGTGCTGATACAGATCCATACCTGCTTAACCTAGCCCAGGGGCCAGAAAATGTAGCAAATTTCTATCAGGACAATCTGGTTAGGACAGTTCTGCACTTATTTCACAAGGGATTTGAGCTCTGTGAATATTCCCACTTAAATTTTATTTTACAGCAGCCTCTTTGTAGCACGGCCATTCACTTAGAGTTCTGAGATATAAATGTCAATGAGTTCTCCTCTGGAATGATTTACACCCGGGTGATTTAAGCTACACCCTCCCCTCCCAAGTTCTGCTTTCTTGGCTCACTGTGTCGCCAGAATGCCTCCGTGCTGATCTGCCCCCTGCAAAACGTGTGGGATCTGGCTGGCAGCCGTTAAGGTTGTGTCTGCTATGCTGGAGTGCAGCCTCACAGGTGTGGGACGAGGAGGGGGTTTCTCCATGGTGTGAGTTTGGATCCTTTTCTGTGGAAAGGGATGATTAGTATTGTGCTCTGAAGCAGTGCATGGTACACATTGTGAAACAGGGAGATTTGGATTGAGCTGTGTCTTAAAAGCCCAGTCCTGAAAGCTTTGTAAAGGTTCAAAGAAAGCAAGGAGGTTTGCTTCTGGGAGAGTATGCAAATACTTGCTGCTGCAATACAAATGCCAGATAGAACACAAAAATAAGAAACCGTGGTTTCAGTGTGTTTGGCGGCTTTACCAGGCTCTTCAATTTTGTGTTCAATTAAAATGGGACATGACTACCTTAAATTCTTTTTACCCAAGTAACAAAACATCGGAGAGCAAGTTACATATTAATAGCATTTTTATGCTGGTGGAAACACTAATCCCTTGCTTTGTAGCACATCCGGAGCAGGTATAATTAAAAACAAAAATCCCTGCCATCAATACTTGGCTTATATTCTCCTCCAGCACACTGACTGCTGTTATTCTCAATGAAGTCTTTCTTCTTCATGTAATGTGGGCATTTCTCAATCGACTCACATACTGATTCATTCGTCATCACTAGATTATAGTAACTTTTTATGTTTGGGTTTCCCAGCAGCCTTTTTAATTCCTACAGCTCATTCACAAGATCAATGATAACATACTCAGTATTAAAGGGACACTTTGCTTTTAATGGAGCACTCGACTGAAGCACAGAGAGCTCTGGGTGGTTCTGCCTTTTCCCTTTTGAAGGGTGTTTGTCTGCACTCCAAAACTGGGGCTGCTTCCCTGGTTGTCCTTCTGATCTCATAAACAGCCATTGTAAAACTGAGACTTTGAAAATGAAAGTGACTTTGCTGTTTGTGGGAGGGGAAAGAAATGCAGGAAATAAATATGAATGGTGAAGGATGATATTTAAACCTGAAAATCTGTCAATCGTTAATGGGTTAATAAAGTCAAGAGGGAGCATGGGGATCAGAGTGGATTTAATCCGACAGCTTCTCTCAAGGCAGAACTACTGGTCAAATTGTCTGTGAGTTTGGATACAAATAAACAAGCTTCAGTCTGAGAGCTGCTTGTCACTGATCTTTAGAGCTTAATTCAGATTAAGTTGTTAACTTGATCAGCTATTAGCTAATGAGTCTGTTCTTGCTACGAATTTTGGAGGCCTGCCTTTCCCATAGGGGCTCCAAATATGCGTTGTGAGGGGCTGCACAGCTTGTTTTGTCTTGTCCTCTATGCCGTGAGCCTGTGACATCCTGTTTGCTTCAGTACAGTATAAACTATGCTCAGAGGTGCTCTGTTAACAGAATTAGATACGCTGTCATTCACTGTCCTTCGCAGCGCTAACCTTGGCTTTACTGTCATTGTTCCTGCAGGTGTTTGATATTGGCTGCTACCAGGAGTTATTAGCACCATGTTTTTGTCTGCCTGCACATAAAAATATCAACCAAATTACTGAAATAATTCTCGGGGAGACAAAAGCGTACGTGTTCTTTGAAAGGAGCTATGGGGACATGCATTCATTTGTTCGCACCTGCAAGAAGCTTAAAGAAGAGGAGGCAGCCAAACTCTTCTATCAAATAGCTTCTGCTGTTGCACATTGCCATGATGGTGGACTGGTACTGCGAGATCTGAAGCTGCGAAAGTTTATTTTCAAGGACGAAGAAAGGTAAGAGCATCCCTTATGTTACAAGTGGAGGTGTCTGAGATCAGGTTCAGTGTTATGGGATGCTGTGCTCTTCTTTGTCACCCTGCAGTTCATTTGTGGTGCATGACGGGTTTCACTTTCCTTACTTTCCTCTGCAACCTGATCATGGGAGGATGTACCATGTGATGTTCTGACTTAGGCTTTGGAGTAATGTAAGTACAGTGGTGTTTGCGTCTGTGCCTGGCCTGTGCAGCTCCTCCTCGAGGAGTACCCTAATTCCTAAGCAGAGGATGTCTCCTGCAGGAAGGCTCTGTGGAGGTGACTGGTATAGGAGCTCCACTAACGTAAATACAACTGGTGTTCAAAGAGGAAAGGACTAAAAGACCTGCTCTGTTAAAGACAACTGGAGTCTGAAATGGCTCATTCCAGTGAGCAAGCAAGAACAGGAAGACCAGCAAGTGGCTAATGCAGATACAGGTTAGAGGGAAGGGCCGGCATTGCTTTGAAGGATCACTCTGAAGACAGCTGCTTGTTGCCCTGGAAGGGTCTGGAGGCTGCTTCTGAGGGTATTGTCTACAGTAAGGCTAACATTGCCTTGCTGCTGTGTGGGTGCCTGCTTTTAGTATCAGCTATTCTGGTACTTGGGGAACTACCCTTTTTGGTTTTATTTGTATCTCCTCCTTACATGCTTTTTTTTCCCATTAATTGTCTGGTTAATGATTGGGGGGGGGAGATGGAAGACAGGGAATGAAGTAAAGCTGAGTATTCCAGGTTGTTGAAGTGCTATTTCTGATGCTGAGCCATAGCTATACAGTTGAAGCTTTGGAAACTTCACATCTTTTTCCTTGTGGCTACTGGTTTTTCTTAACTATGTTACGTCATGTATTTTCTTGCAACTTCCACGCAAACCGCTGGGGTAATGAACTCTGCCAGAGTAAAGTCAGGCTTTGACGGACGGATTAAATGGGAAGAAGGCCAGCAGAAGGAAAAACTGAATGGGGACAGAGCCTCTCTTTGTGCCTCTTCATGTCCTGATGGAGGATGGGCAGATACTTTTTCCCTTCTGGCTCAACCCCACAGGTTGTCTGAAAGCTTGCTCAAGCTGTCGAAGGGAAAAGTAGATGTTCTGGAGAGAGTCACTGAGAATAACCAATGTATATCAATTCTATTTGAGGCTGTTTGTGGAGCTATAAGAAAAGTAGGGTTTTTTGCAGGCTTAGGAAATCCATGGTCAGAGAATGACAGAAAGCTAATAGACAGTTCAGTCATTAAAGAAAAGTTTCTGACCCTCCAATAAAAAATGACAATGTCTGTCTTGTTTAAATATTCTCTACTTAAAATTTATTAAAAGGTAAGTTTTCTAAAATGTACTTCTCCTTGTAAAGAGTTTAAAAGGAGTAAAGTAGAAGGCCGTTTCTTAGTTCAGTTCAGGCAACTCAGCTATTCCTCATTTTCTTGCTGCAGACCCAATGTGTATTATTACCATTCACTTCTGTTCTAATAAGAAAGCTTAAAATGCAGCTGGCTTTGTGTCCATTGAGAGAAAAATGCGAAGCAAGTAGATGTAAGCTGCACTTTCACAACTTTTATTCTGAGTTTAATAATTAAACAGCATTATAGCACCTTTGATGTAGATAACAAAGAAACTTGTGTGGAGTAGGTGGGGATTTCTGCTGTAGCTGATAATGTCCTTACATTAAAATGGATTTTTTCCTGGGTATATGCAGAAACTTGTCTGGTTTCCTAAGGAGGACAGGACTGGAGCCTACTTTCCTTTCGCTGTGAACGAAGGCAGCATGAGCTCAGAGCAGTGTAGTGGGGGCGGGTGCAGGCCCTTGCTGAATACTTTTGAACTCCTACCCTGCTGCTTACTAGGAACTGAACGCAACCCACGGCACGAGGCCAAGTCCTGCAGCCACCCAAGAAGAGTGGTGTGTACTATAATAGCAGTGTTTGCATTCGTGAATGCTTTTTGCATAACTAGTCTGCGAAATCACACAGTTGCTCACTTTTGAACAGTGTCTTCTAATTGTACAGTAATTCACTTTAAAGGTCAAATATGACTTGCTAGTTATTTTTAAGATAACTGTAATGTGGTTCTCTTCTGGATGTGCTGTTGATTTGGATGTAGGGAGGTATTGCAATCCTTTCTCCACTAAATAAACAGTAAGATGAAATAGTGGGAGATGGAAATAGAACCTCTCAGCGACTGGCTTTTTCACATGCTCTGATCGTTAGACTGTAATCAGTTATCACTTTGTCAGCTGCTATATTTAGGCAGAAAGATCTTCCCAATCTTTTGGAGTTCACAGCGTGTGTCTGCATTGCTTGCACCCATCCGAGCTTGTGGTTTGGGAGCCTGCTGGCATTGCTCGTGTGCTGACAGTTGGGCTAGGTGATCTTGAGAGGGCTTTCCAACCATAATGATTCTATCGTTCTGAGGTGCCTTGCGTTCAGAAACTGCTGCCTGTGTGATGGGTCTGCAGAATTTGCTTTTCTTTGATACCTGTGGTAACGCAGGGAGAAGGAAAAGAGGAAAAAATGGTATTTTAAGAAAAATCTGTGAACTCTGCTGCTGTGTGTCACCTGTTCCTTACTGGAGCTCTTTTTCAGCAGTTCTTTTCCTGACTGTTTCCTCCAGTCTTTAGAGAGAGTTGCCAGACTGACTGCAGGAACCAGTTAGAGTGTGAAAGATACACGAAGGCAGTTCCATTTGTTTAAAAAAGAAAATCAATTAAAGGATTTCATAGTACATGCTCCTTCCATTGATTCCAATGCTGCCCTGGTAGTTGGGAATGAAATTGGAGCTTGTGAGTTTTGCAGGCAGGTGAATATGACATTAAATCTCTTTAGACTTCATTCCCATTTATCTAAACTACAGCTGGAATTTGTAAAGATTCAAAATCTTGATCTAGTAGAGTTAGGAGTGCTCTCTGCTTCATCTGATGTTGCTGCCCGGAATGCGTGTTATTTGGATGTTGCAAATTACAGTGCCCTTTTTATAACCGTAATGAACGAGGAAATAAGAAGGTAGAAGAAAGAAATGTTGGAGACTGGTAGTGCTGTGTTTTGTAGGGGTCTTGATCTTACCAGCAGCGTTCTCTTGACATACTAAATCAAAGCTAGACTGTGATGATGTGTTACATCTTGCTATTGTGTGTGTATAAATATCAGCACTTAGATGCGAAGTTCCACACTGTGGAAGCCAAACAAATTATCTGTTTTAAGGTGCTTCATCTTAGAACTTGAGTCTTGAACTGCAGAAATTTTGAAGATTGCATGCCATGAAAATGATGTGTGCTATTGGCAAGCATCTTAAGTCTTTTGTGTTTTGTTTTTGTTTGTTTCATATGAAGGAACATTGGGAAATGTTGTTTTGGGGGGAAGTGCATCTATGTTTTTCTGTCTGTAAACTATAGGTGAAATAAGCAAAGTATTGCTTATTTAGATAAGCAATTATTTAAATAAGCAAAGAATTTCAGAGTTAAGCTGCTTAAACCTGCAGCAGATCTTGATGAAGCAGAGCATCTAAGACATTACCGCATGGCTGGAAATGTTTTGTAAGGCTGGGTTAGCAAGCAGCAGCACATCCATTAAATGAGGGCAGTGACTGTTAGAGTTCTGAAAACATGGAAAACACTTTAATTTGCCACGCTGGGTCTCACCAGACTTTTAAAATTACGTATTAGATCCCTTTATATGTTTTCTGTTTCCACATGTGTCAGTCACTTTTCTCATCCTGGATATGAAGATGGGTCAGTGTTGCTGCTGATCTTTGTGGTGCTCTTTTATTTTTTCTCTATTCCTGTTAATGGTATTTATGGTTTTATAGTCTGCCCTCATAGTAGGCCCTTGGGCAGAGCAGCTCTGCCCTTCTGGCATCCCATAATGATGTTGCAGAATGGGCAGGGCTTTCTAGGTTGCGCTAAAAATAGCGGTATTCACAGGATAGCTAATAAAGCAGTTCATCAGTGTGATGTACAGCAGATGCTTTGAGAGAGCCACCTCAAAAATCTCGGAATTAAATCAAGCATTTATCTGCTGCTTGTCCAATGGCTTTCCTAATACAAGAACGTTTCTGCTGTCAGGGAATTATTAATTTCTTTAGTGCTTTTTTTTAAGCCTTTAATTTTATTAAAATATTAGCTGTCGTAACATTTGAAGCTTAAAGACCCTGAACATTCATCATAGTTGTTGGGGGGAAATTAAAATAACTTTGGTATTTAGATATCATAATTTTCCTGTATACTTTTGAGTAAAAATGAGAAGTGATTGATAGGTGGGTGGGATTCAATACAAATAATATCATCTGACACGTTCTGCTCTGCACCACGGGATTCCACCTAGTACTTTTGCCAATTTAGAAAGTGTGTTAGCGTAACATATTTATTTGATGCTCTTAGAATTGTTTTTTCTACTCCCCTCCCCACCCTGAGTTTCTCAGCTTTCAGTGGATAATGCTAGTGACCTAGTTATGTTATCTGCAATCCTAGTGGTACAAACCTGATTCTACAAAAAACACGTAATCCTTGTACATATGTGCCTTTTTCCAAATAGGCATTTCATTTTCTGATAGTTAGCTGTAAGTTTATTTCCCTGTATTTGTCAAACTGTAATGCAATCAGCACTTTTTCCCCATGGTGTTAAGAATCTGTTATTTTACTGATGACTCAATAGAGAAGAGGTAAGTTAATGCTTTCCTTAAGTTCTGGTTTTCAAATGCCAAGAACATTACACACAAAGCTGATCTTTACCTGTTTTGATATTTAAACTCTTCACCTTACCCTCAATGGATGCTGCAGGACTATATAACACCCCTTCTTTAATAGCAGAGAATTGTAGATAAAATTTCAATCTCTCTAAACTATTACTATATTGCCTCTTGTGAAATATGGATTGGAAGGCAAACTTCTCTACAAATCTCTTCTGTCAAACTTCAGACCTAGGAGCAGCTACACAACTGTTCTTTGCAGAAAAGTTTGTGCTTCCAGTTGCCTTTGTGGGGTTTGGTTGCAAAGCTCCTCGTTTCTGCCAATGTTCCTGGGATTAGTGTGCTATGGGTTTATTGCTGATGTGATGCCTTTCCTGATGGGGACGTGGGAGGCAATCTGCAGATGTCAAACATCACGTCAGCTTTGTGAAGTGCTTAAATCTCCTGAGGGCGTATGGAGACACAGAGGTTAAGTGTTGTGCCTTAGGTCATAAATGAAAGTAAAAGCCAGGGAGAAGTTGACTGCTGGCTGGCCGCAGGATATATCTCAAATTCCAAATGGGCCTTGAGTCCAGACATTCAGCATCCTTCAGTGAGACCATGAGTGGTTAGAGCATGTGATGTCGCTCCTATGGAGTCTGCAGCAGGTTTTGCCCTCAGACTGTGATGTCTTCTGGTATTTGCTTGGCAGCTGGATATGTAATACCTTATCTCCCTTCTGAAGGGCAGTGTGGGATGCAGCTCTGTGGGGGACCTGGAGCAGTAGAGAAGCCATGCTGGGGTCCTGCATTTACTTCAGGCTGCAGGTTGCCTCTGTGTTCTGTCCAGCCTCTCCCACCACAACCACTGACAGACCTTCCTCACTGTGTGCTGAGGTGGTTTGTTTTGGCAAGTGCCCGTATCACTTTCTTATGATGGCTCAGCATTATGTTTGTATTTGGATGACATTCTCATGGTCACCAGCTTTTTGGAAGGCTCTTTTGGAGGGGTTGTCACATTTCCCTCACTGTGAAGACTGCATATTGACTTTCTGGTCTTTTGTATGACTTTCTAAAAGTTGACTTACTCAGTTCTGCATTGCATGGTGGCTGTATTGGTTGGCATGGCTGGGTGCCCATCACAGTGCCTGTCACAAGATTCCTCTTTTTGAGGACATGCTCTCTGCAGTCCCTGGATAAAGATGTTTCTTGGGATATCTTGTGCTGAGAGTTCAACATCTGGCCATTTTGAAAACTTTGAAAGCTCCAACCATAGACTCAGTGCAAAATATATTCTGTGTTGATTTCTGAGTCTGCAGGCCTCTGAGCTGGAAGGCACCTGCAATATCAGCTGCTATGGTGAAATTCTGTTCATGTATATTTTTTTAGTTGTCCTTATCACACTGTGAAATTACTTCAAGGTTGGGAGTAGAAAAAAGCAGACTGTAAACAGGTATCAACCAGGAATTTTAGTTTAGTTTTAAGCATATGCTTTTTAGTAGATATATATTACTTAGAGGCAGGTTACAGTCATCTAAGCAGAAGCTTTGCAAGTTGAGTTGTGAAATAATGGCCCTGCTTTATTTTAGAGGTGCTGGGCTTCCACTTGCAGCTCAAAAAATCTGGAGCTTTATTTGCAATATGTGGTTACATGAAAAAAAAAAATGGTTTTCACTTTTTTTTTTTTTTTTTTTTTTTTTTTTTTTTTTTTTTTTTTTTTCTTCCCCATGAACCTTCACCATATATTGTTTGGACAGACCTAGGAGGGAAAAAAAAACCAAAAAACAAAAAAACACAAAGATGAACAGGTGAGAGCAGAGCCTTTTAAAACTCTGACCTTTATTGTGATCTAAAAAAGTAACAGCAAGGTGAAGTAGATGCCGTGGGCCAGATGCTTATCGTATAATGGCCTCCTTGCAAGGCTGTAACCAGGCCTCTTCATGAAAGGTTCTGCACTGGATTTCAGAGCATTTACCCCACACAGACAGTCACTGCATCACTGCCTTCCTCTGTGCTTTTTGGGAAGCTTGTTGTCACCTTAAGCGGTGAGGGCTTGGAAGAAGCTCGGTGCACGGCACACAGGCTGGGCTGTTCCCAGCAATCCTGTCTGAATGTTTTAAGGCCAAGGCCATGGGGCCTCCAGCTGTACCTGGAAGACTATGAGAAATGGGTCTGGGTGCATTTTTTTTTTAAGTGGAAACCAGCTAAAGTCAAGTTAAAAGCTCTAAGTGTGGCATGTTGACAAGGGGATGTGGGGCCGGATAGGATCCCGTTGGAGGAAGGGTGGGGGGGATATGTAATTTTTAGAGGCTTCCTTATTCCACGGAAGTACCGATGAGGGAATCTTCCCTTAGGAACAAGGTTCATCCTGTAAAACCTTTTCTGCCTGCAAGTCCCAGTTGCCTTTTGAAACATATCCTTGAGCCTGTTTCATTATGCAAGAGACGGTTTGTCTGACAGCTTCTGTTGAGGGCTTTTTTTTTTTCCTGGAGTTGCGTAGGATGCTGTGCAATGAACTCCCAGGCTGTGTGCTGCTATGTGTTGGAAGGGATCTTAGCAGCAAAAGGAACAGGATTTAAATTGATGACGTAACATTTCCCCTCTGATCCTGAGTGCCTCGCTACCCTGGGAGGAGATCGAGTAGCTCCAAGTTCAGGATGGGTATTTGCACCAAGTTGCAAATCATCTGCGTGGGATTTGACTAGCTGCCATCCTCATCTCACTGCCTCCACAAAGGCTTCTGCATTATTTAGGAGAGATTCCTTTAGTTAAAATAATCAATTAATAAAAGAGAACTGCTTCCAGTGTCAAGTTTTTTTTTTTTTTTTTTTTCTTCCTGCCTGATGGCATAATTGCATTCATGCTCATCTTTGTGTTGGGGTGCTAGCAACTGACCTTGATTAAATGACCTGTAAGTTATTGGCCACACAGGAGCAATCCCTGATCTCTTGGGCAGTTATGGGTTCCTGTTGATGGCTTGAGTGCTTTCACCTAGGGAAAGGCTTTCCTGGCCTCGGTCAGAGTAATGTTGAAATATGAGAGAGGATTGCTTGAGTGCCTTTGTGTTTTTTTTTATGGGCAGGTTAATATAGGGGGGAATGCCGTGAGGCATCTCTTCTCTTTAGAAGTTGCTGTTTTATGTTTACCTGCAGTCGTATCACTAAAATTGCAATTTGGATGGCAATTTCAATTCAGCTGATGGTTGTCCTCTGATCTTGGGAAGCATGAAGCTGATCTATAGGATCTGTAAATCCGGAATATCTTGTTTTGACCCTAACTGAATAGCAAGTGGGAGGTGTGCCTGTAGTCTGAAGCAGGATGCCTCCTTCCAGAGTAGCTGATTTTTGGTCATCATATTAGAGGTGATGCTGGACTATAACTGTGGGTACAGACTGCAGTTAGTGTTCCCAAAATGGTAGCAATGGCTCAGCTGTGGTTCAGGTACTGTCTCCCACTAGATGGCTTGGGGGGCAGGTTGGAAGCAGCTGCTTTCATTGGTTCAGGTATGGATCCCTCCACTGCAGTGAATAAACAGTAATAAAGATATTTTCCTCTGAAATGCTCAGTCTTTCAGTCAGTATTTCTGCTTTAAATGTTCCTTTTTTTTTTCTTTTTTTTCTTTTTTTCTTTTTTTCTTTTTTCTTTTTTTCTTTTTTTTTTCCCTGCCTCACGAGCCCTCTGAATAATTCCACTGTTTCTGGTATGGAAATCGTGTTTGCTTTTGGAGAATAAGAGTGGAGCAAGCGTGAACGCCGGGTTCCTACAGCCCTGGCTTCGGTGTCAAAAGGCAGGGGAGTAGTTTGCCAGTAACCCGTGAGCTCTGCGGGGAGGAATAATGTGAATCACCCTGGAAAAAAAGGTGTAGGATGTGCAACAAAGCCCTCCGCCAGAAAAGGGTGCTAACTTAGGAGGCGGCATTGAAGAATCTTCTGGAAGACGTTTAATTGATTAGGTTTTGTTACATTACTGAAGAGCAAAGTCTGAATGCATTCAAGTAATGAATGGCATATTGATAAGAAATTCAGAGTGGTATTGTTTTTCATGGGTTTCCCTGACGGTTTCTATGGGGACAAAGGCGCATTTCCCGTCTGAGTGCTGCTGCTGCCCTCTGATTGCACTTCTGTGGTTTCATTCACCAGTAATGGGAAAGCATTCATAGGCAGAATAGCTTCCCCTTTTTAAATAGCCATGATTCAGGGTTGTATTTTTTTTTTTAACGCATTAGACTAATGCAGTGTTTTATCAATGATCTGATAGATGCATAATGCTCTTTTTTCAAGTTCTTATTCAAGGTCTGCATTAAAACTTGAAATTATGTACTGTAATTATGTAAGCCGTGACAAAAGTCTTTGTTGCCCTACAGTGTGTGTACAAAGTGATTCTCATCCGGCTTTGGCAGTAGTTTATGTTTCAGCTTCAGGGATTAATTTTTGTTGCAACCATTTAAATGACCAAACTTAAATGCTGATGCTCTGGAAAACTTTTTTCTCTTGTGGGGGTCCTTCAGCTGGCTGATGTGTGTTAATTATTTAAAGAATGAGAGGTTTGGTGGTTTTGTTTTGTTTCTAGAAATGTGACTTTAAAGAAGTAGAATGATTTCATTTTTGTTTGTGCCTTCTCTTCTTTGTAATAGGAAGTGCTTCAAAGCTGATGTTGATTTCACATTTCAGTGTTTGGTTTCGAGTCTGTCCCCTGCCTGCCAAGGGCCAAATTGAATTGGGTTGTCTGTTTGTTCTGCAGTTGGATGCGCTTCCAGCCTTTGCTGCAGAAACTCTGTGTTCTCAGCAACTCCTTGCAGTTTTGAGGGTCTGTTTGTTGTTGTTGGCTTCTATTCTTTTTTCCTGGATATTTTATTTCAGTGCTTCCTCTGAGAGAGGAGGTGGAGGGGAAGAAATCAGTGCTCATCCAGAGTGTCTGTGCGCATTTCTCTGTTTTTAGATCCTCTCTTTCCTGTTGTTCTCCCCCCTTCTCACCCCTCTAGAGGGAAAAAATAAAAATCTCAGACTTGCAGAAAACAGAGCTCTTTTAGGCAGTGCTTGAAATCTGGAGGAAGGGGAGGCTAGCCAGAGCTGGAAGCCAAGGATATCTGTTTCTCTCAGAGAGGCTGTACAGTCGGAAATAGCAGCTCCTAAGCCAGGCTGCTCCTTTTCAATTGCCTGAAAAAAGCATGAAATGGCTGTAAAAAGCGGAGTGATACTTGCGGTTCATAGCAGCATGCCATCCAACTGTGCAGTGACTGTGCTATATGCAAGGCTGAGGTGTGTGGAGTTGCTGTCTCTTAAGAAGCCAGGCTGGCTTGGGTCTGCCCTGGCTCCGGGTCATGGGGGCAGCCTAGAACAACACAACCAGGACCTTCAGCGGTGACATTTCATGATTGTTTCTATGCATGGGCTGCGGTTTCTTCCTCTGGAATAACTCAACCCTTAGGGAAGTAAGAACATCCCAGTTGTTTCTGTTTGTGAAGAGGAATGTCACACTTGGGCTGTGTACCCAGCAGGTGGGTGCTCAGGTGATGCAGGACAGCAGCTTGTGAGGGAGATGCTTGTGTGCTGAGGGGGCTTCTAGTGCCTATATCCATGTTGGAGTGCAGCCAGGTGAAGGAGACATTTCCTTGTTTTTTACCTTATACATCAGGGTGTTAATGCGTGACAGTTTGGGGGCTGGCTAGAAGGGCAGAAGAGAGATGAACATTGTATTTTTGTTTGGTTTGGGACCTTTTGTTTCCTCAAAGACTGTCAGCTGAGTGGGATGAAAAACCTGGTTGAGTGTTTGCTTCATTTGGTTGCAGATTATGGAGGAGCTGGCAGATAAGGGCCAGCTGTTGTTCCATTTGCTTGCTTAAACAAAACCTGCCGTAGCATGCGTGGAGGGCTGCTGGCTGCAGAATGCAGCACCTTGCATGAAAATGGAGGGAGGGATACTGCCTTTGTGTGCTGCATCTGGTTTTTCAGCAATGCATTTCTGCTCTAGGAGAAGATAGGTTCTGAGCTTTTTTGACACACTTTGCTGTCTGCTTTTACCAGTTTTGTGCGGCATTCATTACAGAAAAGAAGAGATTTAGGAATTAAAATAATTTTCTGTAGTATAGCAGCTGCTCGGTGAGCTGTTGCTTTAAATTTTTTTTGCAACGATCAGAAATGTAAAACAGGGTAGGAGAGTAAACACCGCTTCCCTGCACTGTTGACAGTCCAGTGGCAAGGCTGTGTGTGTGGGTGAATTCTCTCCTGCAAGTTGTTTATAAATAGATTACCCTGCCCCATTCCCTCTGTGTGCTCTGCTTCTGGGAGCAGCAGTGAGTCGATGTTTTCCTGGCTGGTGGTTCAGTGACTTAATGCACGTTTGAGTAGCTGGCTTCTCCACTTCATCACTACACATACTTTTCTGTGGAAAAACTGAGGTGGGCAGTGCAAATGGAACCACAACTTGTGTCTCTGCCTTCCCTTTCATTTCTTCCTCTCTGTTCTCTGCCCTACTAGGAGTGTCTTTTCTCCCTGGGCATTTTGCCTTGCTGCTCTTCCTGTGCCACACGGATATGGGAACACAGTGAAGCTGAGTGTGCTGGAGGGACCCTTCCCTAGGCACTCCCCTGTTTGGGACCCTCTGAGCTGTGTACAGAGGGAAATTGTTGTGATCTTGATAATCGCAGTCAGTTTCTCCTTGCAGCCAGCTTCCTGCATGAATATTGCTGCTGTAAAGTATTGTTGGTGTGCTCTGTTGCCAGAAGTGCTGTTAGGCTGGCAGTGGGTACTTAATCAGGAAGCAGGTGTGTTGCAGAAACCCCATCAGCATGGGCACTGGAGAAGAAAACAGTGGCCTATTTAATGAGGGAAGGAGCTGCCTGAACACACTCTACTTGGGAGCCAGGTATCCTGCATTCTGCATTTATGACTTCCTGATCCAAGGCATGTTGCCAAAGGGGCTTTCACCTCTGCTAGGAAACATCTCTAGCTGTTGAAAAGGTCCAAGTGTCATTATGACAGTTTATGGCACAGTTGCCTTTGGAGTACTCCACGGAGTGAAATGCTCTTCTGTTGGTTCAAAGATGGTAGCACTGAGCTGCCCTGAAACCAAGTGCCAGCCACAGCTACTCTTTTGCTACTCAAACCCAAGCTATGTTGTCTTCGGTAAACATTTAAGAAACAGGGCTTTCCTTGTCTGTTTTTAGCACCTGTGAAATGATGTGTTTTAGTCGAAAGACACGCGTTTTGCTTTCTGGAATGAAGTTCAGTCTCTGCCTGTGAATGTCTGTGGTACAGGGCAGGGTATGGTCATGACATTGGACTAGGGGTGATCACAGAGAACTGCGAGATTAAGGAGTAAGGACAGGCATACTTGCAATTGATCCCTGGGTTGCTTAAAGTCTGCACTGCTGCTAGGTCACTCTTCATCTGTATGCACTGGGAAAATCCTATTGCGTGGTGCTCATTCTACTCTTAAAGCCAACTATTGCTGGCAAATAGTCTAAAGGATAATTGCTAATCCTTTTTTGGTTGCCTGTGAAAGGGACAAACTTTTGAATATAGTTACAGATGTTAGCTGTCCAAATTAAAAGGAAAGAAAGGTTATGTTAATCTCATGCTATGACAAGCAACTTTAGCATTTTTTTTCTGTCCTTGAGGTATTTGTAATGGAAAAAAATTCTTTTGCAGAGGTAATTAGTGTAGCACTATGACAAGTTCATAGTGCTTTGCAGGCAAAAAGCACTTTGCAGTCACAATAAGGCATCTATGCCATCCTTCTGCAAACTCACTGCTAGCCTCTGTTCGTTTCGATGTGAGGCATTTTTCTAGTTTGGCCAAATAGATAAGCTCACTGTTCATCTTGATGTTCAGCTCACCTGATCTCTCTTCAGCAGAAAGTTTGATTAAGACGACTGGAATTGGTTGAACTTGCTCTTCCTGAGTATAAGGATAAAGCAAAATATTGGTTAGTCAACAGGAATTGGTTAGGATCAGAGCAGAAATTTTTATTCCTCTCAAGCCTTGTGGAATTAAAAGTGCAAGTAAACTGTTGACTAGTGTGAAGGTGTCAAAATAACTTCATCTGTTTAGGACTTGACCTGGATTTGGACGTGAGTCTTGAACAGGAGTGGAGTGCAGTCAACAAATAATCATGAGTCTCATATCTCCTTTTGGAAATTGTGTTTATGGAAGTGTTATCAAACACATGAATACAGCAGTTATTTTTATGTTTTTAAAAGACCTTACTGATGTGCTTACTGGATGTAAAAGCAATTGAAATCTTGTAACAGTGTATGGCAATATTCTTCATATGTCTTTTTAACTGGTATCTATACAAGTTAACTGTAACAACCAATACTGTGAGTGGGAATCTGAACTGATGCACTTCAGTGGTTGCTGAATTTTGTAAATTTTCGTTACAATCTTTGAACTGTAACAGCCCAGAATATGTGTTCAGATCTTTGCTTACCTTATTTGTTTTGTGTTTGTTTTGTTTTGTTTCTTTTGCCTGCAGGACTAGAGTGAAATTGGAAAGCTTAGAAGATGCTTATATTTTAAGAGGAAATGATGACTCTCTTTCTGATAAGCATGGATGCCCAGCCTATGTGAGTCCAGAGATCTTGAACACAAATGGCAGCTACTCTGGCAAAGCAGCGGACGTATGGAGTCTAGGTGTCATGCTTTATACCATGCTAGTTGGACGCTATCCTTTCCATGACATTGAGCCTAGTTCCCTCTTCAGCAAGATCCGGCGTGGGCAATTTAACATTCCAGAAACTCTGTCCCCCAAGGCAAAATGCCTCATACGTAGCATACTGCGTCGGGAGCCATCAGAAAGGCTGACTTCACAGGAAATTCTGGACCATCCATGGTTTTCTACAGATTTTAATGTATCGAATTCAGGATATGGTGCTAAGGAAGTATCAGATCAGCTGGTGCCTGATGTCAACATGGAAGAAGACTTGGACCCATTCTTTAACTGAGCACAAAGACTGGTGTTCAGAAGGTACACAACCTGGAGATGGACACATGAAGGAGCCCTTCCTGATGGTGTTAAATCACATCCTGCATCAGCCTAGCTTGGTAGCAAATGACACTCGGAGGTCCTCGGATTGAGAAGGAACCTCCACAAGGAGCTAATATAACAAATGTAGCATGGGGACAGACTGGGGGGTGGGGGGAGCTTGCTATCAGGTTAGATTGATTTGGAGGAGAAAAGGCAGCATGGAGCAATTGTAGCTTCTCACCTTTCTGGAGCCAAGGAGACTGCACATGCCAATTCTGGTGCAGCTATATCACTCCTGATTCTGTTCCATTAAAAATAGTGGTAACTCACAACAAATAGAAACTTTTTGCCTCAGCTCACATCTTGGCATCGCACTGTTAAATATTTAACTTCAGCCATTATTCAGGGAAAGTACAATTGGCTAACATTTTTTTTAATCAGATGTCTAATAATTGATGGGATTAATTTAAGAAAAAATTAGGTGCACAAAGACGGACATGAAAAGTGGGTGCTAAAAACAAACAAAATTTCAGTTCATGTCTCTTGATAGCTATTTTCAACTCATTTCTTCTAAATAAACTACTTAATATTCTTGTCAGGAAATGACATTTTAATGCTTTGTTCCCTTAAGGGGAAGTATCTGTCATTTAACAAGCTGTTCTGTTTTGTGTCAAATGGTTTGTTGCAGGAAGCTATTATAACTCGAACTTCCAGATGCATTACTGCTATAATAGGGGAGAAAAAAAAATGTAGTTTTTTAAAAAAAGATACGAGATACTGGCTTCCATATCTGCCATGCTGCACGTATGTGACTAGAGAGGACAGAAAGCCCTTAATTGTCTCTATCTGAGAACCGATCTCTTCTTTACCTGACTGGCCCACATATACATGGAGGGCTCTTTGTTATTGAAGAAGAGTATTGTGGGTTGTTGTTTGTTTTTTTTTTTGTTTTTTTTTTTTTAGTTCTTTGAATTCCTCTCAACTTGGGAAATGAATTGTTTGGGTTTGATTATTATTTTTTTTTGTTTATGTCCAGAATAAGAAATAAGAGGGTATTAATAAGCTGAACATTTATATTACAGATATTCCTCTTGAAACATACACAGTAATATGCACCTTTTGTATTGTCAAGACTTATTCTATTTATTGAAGAAAATGTCACAGTAGTGATGTATTAAGCCAGTACTTCAATTACGGGTTGACTTGGGATGACATGTTACATGCTGTAGTTAACACACTTCTTTTCTGTTCAGGTATTTCTGTCCCTAAATAACTTTTTATTTAGCTTTTTTGATTTTTTTTTTGTTTGTTTTCTTTTTGTTTTGTTTCTGGATAGCTTTATTTGATTTAGACTGGCAAATGTTTTTATTACTGCTTTTATATTGCTGTATGATATTGAAATCTCTTGGCATAAATATTTGTGTTTCCAGTACCTCAGTTGTTCTGATATTACTGCCTGTATACGTTTTGTGAAGTGGTCATGTTTTTTGGGTAGGTACATGTGGACTCTGTAGTATGTAAATGTTACTTGAATTTGTGCTTAATTATAGTATGTGGCATGTGCGTACAGCTACTTGGCATTTGACGTATGGATGCTATTTGCCTGCCTCGCAGGAAAGTTATGGTCCCACTCTCAAGAGGATGTTTCACAGTTCTTTATCAAGAGACAAAGCTAGCTGCAGCTGACCTGCCTTGGTTCTATTTTGGTAACTAAGAATATAAAGGAGTAATGTTTTTACACTCTGAAGATGGTGCTGTGTCAAGAAGGACTTTTTTTATTTTATAAATACCTTATAGGAGGAAAGATTGGTGATGTGCATGGTGGGGTTTTACTGCCTCTGGTGCTTTGTCATGTATTTGGTTTAATGTTTTTGTCCTAATCTCTTCAATAAATAAAATTGTGCATATTTAACTAAATTTCAGTTGTGAACCATGTTCTTACTGAAGGCTTGAAGCACTGCAAGAGTTTTCTCTGGTAGGGCCACTTAGCTGCTATTTTTTGTGCTCTTGCCAGACCTGTGAGCTGAGAAAGCTGAGCTCTTGTAAATAAAAGGTAATACTGTGTACCTTCTCATCAAATAATTTGCAATCTGCTATGAGGGAAACTGTTCTGGCTTGTCCCTGCTGTTTAGCAAGTCCGTTTAGTAAGTCCATTTACCTGATTCAGGGAGGGTACAGAAATGCAGTGAGAACTATGTCTTTTTGGTAGTAAGAGGCACTTCCATTGGTGGGGAGATGTAAAAATTGAGCAAGCTGGCGTATCCGCTTGCCAGAGCTCTAGAAAAACATGCATCTTGCACTTGCCTTCCGATTCTAGAAAGGATGAATTTGAAATAATATTTCCTTATTTACTGCTTTTTATTTAAGGCCAAACTCTACTACTTTCATTCACTCTGCATAATAATTTATAGCTGTATGGTGAGACTGCGTAGAAGTGTATGTGGAGTACACAGTGTTTTGTCCAATTGAGACAAGACAGATGAGTCTTGGCCCATTAAAGAAAGACAATTTGAATAAGCCTGTGATTTGAACACGGATATAGTCTGTTTTTGGCAATTCTGTAGTTTGAAAAAGCCACGGGTAGCAGATGTCCTCCCCCAGAAGTAACAACCCTCTACCTAAGCTGCTGTACACCAAAATAGCAGAATATTGCACCCAAACTGCACAGGCATTATTATCAGGCCAACTTATGTTGTGCTTCATGATTTCAGTCCAGGTAATTCTAGCACATGTTGAGTATTTTGGTTGATAGGTTGAAAATTAACTGTTGGTTATAGCACTAAGCAGAAATGTTATTAACATACAGAAACACTTGAAGATCAGCTTTTAAATGATGTGCGTGCCTTCAGCCAAAGTTAAAACTACTTGAAACTCTTTCAAATCAAACTCCCACAATAAATGTGCTTCATAGAAAAAAGCAGATTGTAATCAGTCATAGAGGGAAGGAGGGGGGAGGGTGGGGAAGCGCTGAGTATTTTCCTCTCCTCCACTAAAACTTATGTGAGCGGCTTCTGTTCTGTTTGGGTGGAAGTAGCTAGACCTTATTTTACAGCAACCTGCATGCTTGCTTTTTCACTGCCAGTAATTATATGAAAAATGTGGCTGACTAATGATTGCTCATTCACAGTGCTTTTTATATCAAAGGCAAGAGCTTTCTTGGTATTGCTGCAGAGGAATCCTCTGGCAGCTGCAGTCAGCTTTGTGAGATGCTGAAGGAGTGCCCTGTTTCCGGAGCTTCCTCATCCCTGAAGTGAAACCCTAGAGGGGAATCTGTGACTTAAACAGCTGATTTCTGGCCTTTTTTTTCTTTTTTTTTTCCCCTCCTTATCTCAGCTACCTCCCAGCGAGGGGGAAGGGGCTGAGCCCTTTGCAGTTGAATGAAGTGCAATATGGTATCCACAAACTGAGCCACTTCCCTCATCGTGACCCTGTGATCGACTTCAGAAGCAGAGCTCCCTCTAAGTATGTCTTTCTCCACCCATGCTACTCCTTGATGAAAACAAAACGAAAAAAAATCCAAAAACTTACCAACAAAACAAACCTATATTTTTTATTTACCCTGACTTCAATTTCATCAGTACAATGGAAGTGTTTCCAAACTATGAGTTTTTGTTCAGGGTGGCATGAACACATTGCAGTTATTCCTTTGGTACCACAATGTCATAATAACCTGATCCCTTTGCCTTGCTGAGGTGTGTATGTTCTAGGGGTATAAGCAATCAATTAGAAAGGCATTCTATCAAAGAAGAAGCAACCTTGAGAAACTTGTATTTATTATACAAAACAACAACAATAACAACCAAAAAATGAGATCCTGAAACCCTAAACCGCACTTTCCTGACAGAGATGAAGTCTGTGAAATGTGATGCCAAGGAAAGGCTACTTAGAAGGGGAAAAAAAAAATACTTTTCAGCCTGAAATGATTATGTTAAAATTTGGAAATGTATGAGTGAGCTCTGTGACTAATAGTATAATGAATACCAAAAGAATTAGTATTGATCTATTCTTTGTTAAAGTTTTGTCTAAGGTTTCTATAAAAAAACTTGCTAATTTAATGAGGATATAGCTAACAACTTACTTCAGTTGTAACTTTCCTATTCTTTCAGTAGAAGAAAATGTTGAAAATTGGTAACATGATGAGACAAATTGAAATCAAAGCGTAAGGAAAGCAGGGTATAAATGACCTGTATAAATGTAGTACGGTATAATTCCACAGGAATATAGGAAACAACTGAGGAGAATTTCTCTAGAGGGGAAAAAAAAAGATGAAACTAAACGAGTTCTGGCACTGACTTTTGCCTTTCCTTGTGTTCTTTTCCCATGCCTTCATTTCTGCGTTTCTGACTCCTGAGTTACACCAAATTAGCCTATCTGCTTCCTCCAAAAAGCCTTATGAAAGGTTGAAAATCTCAGCCATATTTGGCTTGGAAAGTTTTAAGTACATTGGTCAGTGTGTTTAATTGGGAGTAAAAATATGTTTTCAGTGATAGCAGTATAAGTCCTTGAAAATAATTTTATATTATTTGCACTGATGTAGATGAGCCTGGAACTCATTTCTTAAGGGCCTAAATGAGCCTGACTTGTATGCTGTGAGGTGTCACTTATTCTAGCTATTATTCAATTAACTTTCATTTAGATTCCTCAAGAGAAATGACCTTAGTAAAAGAGCAGATCCCATTGTTCTGGCTTTCCTGCCTTCTTTGCACAACTTCTGTAGCCTGCAGGGGAAATATAAAATAATCTTGGTGTGGCAGCTTGTGGAAAGTAATAGGTTAGCTGCTGCATTTATTTCTACTCAAAGAGATTAAAATGCAGTTGCAGAGGTGGTGCTGACATCATCCCGAGTGCACAAATAAAGTTGACGTCAGTTATACACTGTATTGCAAGGTGTTTATCTTCATCTGATTAGGTTAGTAAAATGCATACTGCAAAGCCAGCACACACAGGAGGAAACGGTGTGGTTGTCCCTGCTTCCCATGTGCCCTCTTACACAGTGGTAGGTCTTGGAAAGATTGAAACACATACTGCTCAATAAGGCTTCTGTGAAACTGTGGAGCTGCCCCTGGGCTTGATTTTTTTTCCTTTGTTAATCTCCAAACATCAGTGTTAAAACATAGCTTTTATCTGATTTAGGTGTTGGGCAGCCCCTTCTTGCAGGGAAGTCCAGCTCTGAACTTTTGACCTCTGCAAGTCATAGAATTCTTTGAGGCCTGTAGAGATCATCTAGATGCAATCCCCCCACCACAGGTGTCACCAATTGGCAGGAGAGCTGATGCCAGCTGTCTCCAGGCACATGCTTGAGATGTGGAGGGCAGCGGCAGAAGACAGGTGCCTTCCCCCCTTCAGTTATGACTGAACATACATTTGAAAAAGACACACAAGATAAAGTCAGTATCCGTAGTGTTCTTCATCGGTCAAACCAAGCTCTTTGCAGTATGAGGTGGACAAATGTCTGACTCCTTCTCATACTGACTCTGAGAGCTGGCACATCTGGACTCTGAGACCCACACTACTGCTATGTGGAGATGTCTTTAAGTACATGTTTATGTTCTGAGCTTACCTTTAAAAGGACGTTTTCAGTGTTTCCAGTGAGTACTTGGATACTTGTGTGTGCTTCCACTAGAAGTATCGTTGCTCCATGTGGACCACGAATCTCAGCTAGCAACCGCTTGGCTAATGCAATCAGACTGTTTCAGCCTTTTCTTTTTCTTTTTTTTTTTCTCCTCACTTGCCAGTTCCTTATGCTTGTTGTTCCTTTCATAAGACTTTATAGTTAAATTTTGATCTAATTCAATCACCTGATACAAGGATAAATTTTAAGCATGCATTTCAAACATCTTTAGAATATCGTGGGTTGGAGCACAGTCACATCTATGCAGTTTCAGAACTCTGAAAGCACAATATTAGCCTGATTGAAGCGGGGAGCTCATACTTACTGGATGCCAATGGGCTCTTTATTAGTTTGTATTTTGTTGTATTCTACTCCCTCCTATGTGTAACCACCATTAACTACAGGCTATTAGAAATGATTTGTAATTTCTAAGTCTTCACAATTGCTAATTAAGTGTAAGGTTTTGCATTAGCAAAAGTATAGCAAAGTATATGCATCTTTTAGCAACAGTTACTTTATAATAACCACAATTTAATCAAATGAACACCTCTTGGAAGAGCAGTAGCATGTGCCCAATCCATGCGAACAGCCTTTAGAGCAGCAGGAAGTTGGATCTGTGGGTAAAAATTGCAGCCCTTCTGGGTACCACATTTCTGATGGGGTTCTGCCTGCATTAGAGTAAAAAGATTTTATTGCATACAAGCTTTTTATTAGCGTGCTTCAAAAATTACATAATGTGTCTACTCTCTTTGGTAACTCAAATCAAGGCAAATCAAATCAACGTGCTCAAGATGAGTAAGCATATGTATCTTTTAGCAACAGTTACTTTATAATAACCACAATTCAGTCAAATGAACATATCTTGGAAGAGCAGTAGCATGATTGCAACACAGGCTTTATGGCAAAGAAAGAATATATTTTTTTTCATCTTTTCAAACCGATGTGCAATGTTGACAAATTCATTTTCTTGTTACTGTGTAGACTATCAAATCTTTGCAGTGTTTGAGGAGCTGCTAACATGAATAACCAGTGATCTCATGTAACCTGAGGACAGCAGCAAGATTTGTCAGAAAGTTACCGAAGTACTGTTTTTGCTTCAAAAAAGGAACAGCAGACAGCGTGAAATGCATGATTCAGAGAACTTCACATTTTACTACTGAGTGCAGCTGATGAAACTGGAGTAGTCAGAATAGTCTGATTGCATCCCCACTGATTGATCAGGCCATCGGAAAGCCCACATTTTACTGCAGGATGACATTTTGCCAGAACAAATTTAGCTGTGTGTAGGCAGCCAGGACAAGGCCAAGGTTGCATTTATGTCCCTAGAGTATAGAAGGTACAGAGTTATTGTGACCTTCATCTTTTTCTTTCAGAGTTGTCTGTCTGTATGTTTAATCCCTTACCCCTTGTATAGGAGCAACACAGCTGAGCCATTCTGGGGTGACTCAGCATCCTGACCTGCCTGAGAAAGAATATTTTGAGTACTACTTAATTGCCAGTTGAGCAAAGGGGGAGTTTGCGCCTTATTTTTTCCATGCAGTAAACTGGGATTTTTCAACTGATCTTGCAAAATGCCTTGAAATATATTGATAAAATACCCCCATTTAATTTATTTAACAAGCTCCTACAGTTCTCCTTTGTCATTTTTTTCTGTAATACTTCAAGAGATTAAGTTTCTAGGTCTTAGACAGTCTTGCCTAAAAATAAGAGACAAAGATAAAAAAGCATCAGGTATGTGTTATTTTATGAAAGAAAACAGCCTTCAAACATTCTGTTTTCCTAAACTTCCAGAACAAAGAAAGAAATCCCATGGTCATTTGGTCTTAACAGCTTTATTTTCTGACTTTCTTTACTCTGCCAATACACTTTGCTTTTATTTAGGATGACCGTAAATGTAAGTGATGTTTTCTACCTTCGTGCTGCTAGGTTATACTTGAAGGCTACCATAGTAGGCACACTGTAAAAGTAAGGGAAAAATGCAAGGATTATATCCAAAAGCTGTCTCAGAATTATCAAACTTGTCTGAAGGGCAGAAGGCTTTTCATAATCTTTTTAATGGTATTGTAGGATTAAAAACCTGAATATTGCTGTTCCCATCCATAACTAATATTTCTAACCTTGTATATGTTGGATGCCAATTATTCAGAGTAGAAAATGTGTCCAAAACTCATCTTATGACTTATTGACACCATAAATTTACTGTGAGCTCCCAACAGCAAATTCAATAGCAAATTCAGATATCATCCTTAGAGGTCCAGGGAAAACCTTCTTTAACAAGGTTAGTAGACTGGCTGTAGGCTTCATTGTTTGGGGTTTTGTTGCATAAGTAGACTGAAGATTGTGATATTTAGGGCAGTTTCAAATCTTATTCCAAGGTTGTTTTTACAACAAAAGATTACACTGTCAGAGCACAGGAGGGGAGTTTGACAACACTTCTTGAAGTCACTATAGACAAATACAAGCTTTGTTCTGCTTCTCAGCTCTTAAAACAAGTTCCTTGCAGAGGGATGGAGAACCCACTGCCAGCTTTACATGGAGAGAGAACAAGGACAAGATTCAGACCATCTAATGCTATTCAAGCAGATAGCTACAGCTTACACAAGTGGAATTTAGGGGTGGGATTTATCCAGCTAAATGCTGACAACTATATTTCTCTCTGCTGGCTATAAAAGGAGTTCAGTGTGACTAGCTCAAACATGGATGTCTAAAGTTAGATGGGATTATTCCTCCCTGCTTGCCAAGGCCCCCATTTGTTTGCATACACAGAAGCGTCTAGTTCCTTTTGAGGCACACCAGGTGTCCAGGACATCTCCACAAGGCCTACAGATGTGAGCTATGGAAGGACTTCTTATGAGGAGACAGCAGGAGATGCTATAGGATGACTATGGTCATCTCAGATGGCACTAGGTAGGTACATCTACTAGCTTGCGAGTTCTCTAGATGTCAACACTTGAGTATCTTTATAAATGTAAATACACATATAGTTTATGCAGAAAAATGCTCCCCTCCCCCCTTCAGAAATGAACACTGTGAAATAAGAGTGCAAATATTGTTGGCTCAGAAGAGTTTCAGGCTGAAGGAGGCCTGACCCTTATGTAATCCATGAGTAAGCACTCAGCCACAGGCACATGTGGGCTGCTTTAAGCCTTTTACATCAAGCAGTCACTGGACAAAGCCCAGAAATAAACCCAACTGCAGAAACAGCATATATCATCAAAATAAAAAACATGGTAGCCACAGATGTTGATATATTAAGTTATAGTGGGAAACTAAATAAGAGATAAAGAGCAAAATGTGTTTCTTTACTTTAGCATGTCACTATTTTATTTTCCTCTTCTTGCACCTCAGTGTAAGGTATGCTCCTATTGAAGTCAAAAACTACCACCTGCTAGGCGGAGAAATTAAAAGTTCTAGAAAAAAAATCCATTTATTTCTTACGACATCCACCAGAAGATGTGTTCTCTGGCCACAGAAGCATTTGGTGTAGCTCTAACAACTCATTAATGATGCCTTGTGATCCTTTCTGTTGTGTACACAACACTTTAACCTGTTTACTCTCAGACTTTCTCCCCTTGGAACTTCCTGCTAAAACAAGCAGTTTTTATTTGAAGGAGAAATCTACATGTTGTCAGAGAGAAAAATTCCAATCAAGCAAGCACAGAGACGTAAAGACAGCGCTTGCGAATCTCTCAGCTTTAGGCAGTCAGTAGGACTAGCATTTGCTAATACTTCTCCAGACAACTGTATTCATTAAACAATGTTATGTTTTTCTTCTCTTAAAAACCAAGCTATGGTATGAGGCAGCCTTGTGTTTAGCAGTTGCTCACTGAGTAAAAATCCTATGGCAACCAATAAATGGAAGCCAAAAAATGTTGCAATATTATTTTAGAAGACTCATCTGCTTATTTTTACTGTTAGCCTTGCATAACCTTCTGAATTTTTGGACTTTGCCTTATGTAGAATATTTCTTAAAGTTTCCATTTATTTCAATTGTACACTGCGCGTTAGGAAAACTCAGTTATTAAATGAGTCACAAATACTTTCCCTTAACGATGTTATTCTGCCTTTCCATAACCCATTTATGCACTGTCCTTACATAATATTTATTTGGTGTTACATTTTTGCTGAAGATCTAACACTAATTTTTCATTCCTCAAAGATGAAAGTGATGTTGTAATGGTAGTTTTACATGTATATGCTTCCTGTGATTTAAACATGTGGACATGACACATGATGAATACGGACTGCAACTGATGATCAGGGCTAGGTTTACAGCTTCAGCCTTCCCATAGCTGTCACAAGCACGGGTGGGATTTTTTATGAGCCTTTTTTTCCCTTTCTGTGCAGCTGGAGAAAAGTAGGTTCATCAACAATTAAGAAAAGCCTAATGCTAGGTTTAAAATGACATAAAAATTTCCATTTACTATCAGCCCAGCTTGGCACTTAGTGTATGCTCATCTCTGTATTACCCTGGAACAGCTAGCAGCTGTCATCGGAAGAGTATCGAAGACTGCATCTGTGAGATCTGACCATGATACTGATATGAAGTCCAAACAGAGGTATACTTTTTCTCTCTTCCTTCAAAAATAGAAACAAAATCCTCTGTCCATTTGTACTTAGCCAGCAGTACTGTAGTACAGAAATTGCTCCATTGGTGATGTTGCAACTCCATCACCCATGACGAATTACACATGTAACTATTGCAAAATTGTATTCAGAATAAATAAAAGGCTTGGAACCTTTTCTCTGTCTTTCTTCAGCAAACAGGATCTTACGTAAAAATGGAGATGGATGAGTCTGTATGCCTGCATGTGTGCATAAAGGTGAGCATAAATGAACAATCCTGAATTAGAGAGAGGGTAGGGGTGGTACAGCTCTTCTTCTCACACATCTCTCCACCAATCTGGATAAAAATCTGAAATAGGGAAGAGTGACATATTCCCCAGTTACTTCAGAGCATTGCAGCTTATTTCTTCAGCGAGAAGTGTCCTTAAGAATTTGGCATTTCTGTAGGCAGGTTTGCAAGCTGCTGTGACTGCTGTTTAGAAGGATGGCTGATGGGAGGTTTCTTCATCTTCTCAGAAAATCCTTGCCCGTGCAAATATACAAATTTTCTAACCAAAAAGTTTCTACGTATATAAAATACAACAGGGGAATAAACTGCTTCAGTACTTGACTTCCTTAAATACCTTGCCTGGCTAGGCTGAGCCCCCTCAATTTTAGGTTTCTGTGGGAGGGGTATCTTAGGTCTTGCACAGTTGGTGGAGACCTGGCCAGCATAATCTGTGGAGCCTAGGGAGAGGCTAATCTCATCCTAAAGTAGACACTGATATTTGAGGAGATGAGGGGCACCCTACACGTGCTCTCTGACATTTCTTTTTAAAATTTATTTATTTTTAATTTTTATTCTTTACCAGGAGCCTAAAAATCCAGCTCAAATACATAGGCAGCTACCTTGTAGACACCAGAAACTGGGAGATCTCTGCCTCACTTCCAGCCTGTCATAGAGTCTAGGGAAAAAAAAAAATAATTCAATTTCCATTGGTTTACATAGGCCTTGACTGAGGCCTTAAGCCTGGGAGTGGAGTTATTCATGCAAACAAGATTGAATATGCATGTATAAATAACAGCATAAAGTGCAACTAGTCGTATATTAATCATTTTAAAATGTGTACTTAGATTGCAAGTTCTTTGAGATTAGGACAATTTTTTGCTGCATCTTTGCACATAGCAGCACAGTGAAGTCTGAATACTCCTGGGATTAGAGGTCCTTCTGACTATTTGAGTAAAACTTATACATTAAAATGGTTAAACAGTCTTAGGATCAAGGAGAATATGTCCAATCTTACGAGATCAGCAGCTTTCTATTCTCCAGACGAGGCAAATGCTCTGTTCTAATTGAATTCTCTGTGGGTTTTTTTGTTTGTTTGATTGTTTTTATGCAAAAGGAACACTTTTTTTTGTATGAACTGTAGCTGCGACTGACCTAATATTTCCAAACCCATTTCTCATAGAACCTAAGCAGGTTTTAACCCAGCTTTTGAAAAGAAAACATTATATAATAATCTACTTCAGCAACTGAATTCAGAAGATAATCTATTAGGGGTAAATGAAAACAATGAAATATTTTTCTTTTTTTTCGGTCTTGCTCCGAAAAAAGGTCACAGAGAAATCTCATAAGCTGAGGTATTGTTTGCAATTTCAGATGCTTGCAGTATGCCTTGGAGTATCAGTCCAAGAGAAATCATACAGTAAGTATTCTGAGGGTTGTTTTTTTTTTAAAGCAACACTATTTTTAGTCATATCCAACACTATTTCCCAATATATATTATGTTATTATACTTTGGAGCAAGCAATCACTCCTTCAGAATTACGAGGATAAAAGCAAAAAAATAGCATGAGTTTTTTGAGAAGTTTATATTCCCCATTTTGATGAACATGGTTTATGGGTTAAAAAAAGAAAAGTGTAAGAATGTAACAGCAATCTCGCCTGATCCATACTGATATTTTGCCGAGTTCTGTTGAGTTTATGGCCATTGTGTATTTTGTTAATATGTTTACTTATGTTCAGCCCTGGATAACTTTGAAGACACTGTCAGGAACAAGATTGCTGCTGTGATCGCCATGTCCATGAAGCTCCTCATTGTTTGAATGAAAGGTGCCAGTGCTCACCTAATGAGCTGCTCACATTGATTCATCTTCAAGGTTTGGACCCAATTCCAACTACCCCTAAGCAAGAGTTCTCCAAGAGTGTGCTGTGGTCCCAAAACACCTTCTCATATGTAACTGGCAATGGCAGATCTATGCGAGCATCAAGCTGCTCTGGGAGTCCCTGAATTGCAACCATATTAAATGCTGGGGTGTGCAGTGAAGCTGAGTTTTGGGGAGCCCTGAAAGGTAGAGTTGTGCCATGGTTCAGTTTTGTCGCAATCCTCCATCCAACCTTTAGACAATTCCACATAAGGCCAAAAGCTGATATCTTCATAAGGCAAATTTCAAAGAGGCATGTAGATATGGCACTAAGGGACAGGTTTTAATGATGGGACTTGTTAGATCAATTGATGGGCTTGATGGTCCTGAAGGTCTTTTCCAACGTAACTGATTCTACCAATCTGTAATTCTATGAATATATAGCTCTCTCCTTTATAAACAAGCATGATAGGGTTTTTTCTTTGCAAGAGGAAATGCTACTGTTGAAAGTACAGGGTCACAATTTGCCCATGCTTAGCACTTACTGAAGTCTAACACAGTGCACATTTACTAATGCATTAATTACTCTAAGTTAATTATAACTAACCCCTCTTTCTTTTGGGGTATCTCTCACTCCATATTTCTCCTCAAATAACTCTCATGAATGGGAGACTGAGGATTAAGAAGGAAAAGTAAAGACCAATTTTTTTAAAAAAAGCTTTTAAAAATTATTTTAAATTAAAACGTAATTTCAACAAAGAGGAAAGAAGAGTGCTCTCTCCTCCCCTCTGTTTATGTCTCATACGATGGTACAGTAAAGCTAAAAAGACAGAATTGCATAAAGTATATTCTAGTGTGTTATTTTTCAAAGGTTCACAGTTTTTGAACAACTTATGTGTGTTTTGGAGGCCTGTCTTGTTTGTTATTTTTAGTGCTGAAGCTGAACTGAGCAGCAAAAGCCAAGAAATGTTGTAAGCACTACTCTCTAACTACTGTGTTGTAAATTTATTTCATTCAGCTGGTGAGGGCTTATGTGACCACTGCAAGGAACGCAGCTCTGGCTGGGTCCTCTTCATGTGAAAAAAATGTTAATTTGTTCCATACCATTGCATTTATTTTTTTGTATCTATATCCAAGGCAAACTTTTTTTGGTCACTCTGGGTGAGAAACTGAAAGGCAGGATTGGAGACTGAGCTCCCCTGTAAGTTCTGGACTTCTCAGAAATAGTATCTTTTAAGAGTAGTAGATTTGCAGTGTGGTGTTTTAATAGTATAAAATATTGTTTTGTAACTCAGTATTCTACTGCAAAATATCATCAGCTTCTAAAGTAAAAAAGATTGTAAAAATGATGCACATTATCAAGGGAAATTAATAATAATAATAATAATTAAAAAAAAAAAAAGCAAAAAAACCAACACTCACGTGACCATTTTATTCTCTGAAGCTTCAGGAATAATGAGGTTTCAATGCCCAGATCTTCTGGTCACCCTTGTGACCAGTGACATGCTAAGCATAGGTGCCTGTCAAAATTATCATCTGTGTTTGGTTAGAACTGTGCCTAATGCTGAGATCTGCTTTCCCTTGCCCCTGGTGCTAAACAACTACCCACATCATTATTTACTATAACACTGTATTATTTTGATAGTGTATTTTATATTTATACTTAAAGTTACTAAATCTATCTTACATACAAACGTTTTATATAATTTATACTATAAAGCACATTACTATATGTAAATGTATATTATATATTTATCTATATAGATTTAAATTACTTCAGTATTTATAAAAATACCTTCTTATAAACAAAACTCGAGTCCATTTTGTAGTACTTTCTGTTCAATTAGGTGAGGAACAAGTTGTTCTGATGCTGGATGACACAGAGTTATTTCACTAGCTTGCTCCTTTCATACGAAACAGACTAAGCAGAGTCTGTAGCAAGAAAGCAGCAGGCTGCAAGTGACTCATTGCACATATTTTCCTTACACGCAAGGTTACTTCTAAGGTAGAAAGACTCAGGTTACTGATGGAGCTAACGTCAGCAAATGCAAAGATAAGGAAAGCAAACTGATGGAAAGAACTTCAGTCTCCATAGTCAGTATGTCCTCTCCTCTCCTCTCCTCTCCTCTCCTCAAGTTGGATGGGTCCTGGGCAGCCTGAGCTGGCAGGGGGTTGGAACTGGATGGTCTTTAAGGTCCCTTCCAAAACAAGCCTTTGTATGATTATATGATTATGATTATATGAAGTATGAGGACAAATGTGAGGTAGGAATGAGAAGGGGCACCCACAGCTTCCCTGGGCAGCCTATGCCAACGCCTTACCACCCTCTGAGTAAAAAATATCCACCTAACAACTAATCTAAATCTCCCCTCTTTTAGTTTAAAGTCATTCCCCAGTGCTCCTGTCACTTTCAGACCATGTGAAAAATCAGTCTGCCTTCTGTTTATAAGCTCCCCTCAAGTACTGGAAGTCTGCAGTGAGATCTCCCAGAGCCTTCTCTTTTCCAAGCTAAACAAGCCCAGCTCCCTCAGCCTTTCTACATAAGAGACCTGCTCCAGTCCTCTGATCTTTTTTGTGTTCCTACTCTGGACCTTCTCCAACAGCTCAATGCTTTCCTTGTGCTTGAGGGTCCCACATCCGGACCAGAAGAGGCCTCTCGAGGGCAGAGCAGAGGGGGACAATCTCCTCTCTCTCTCTGCTGCCCCCCCTGTTTTGGTGCAGCCCAGGATACTGTTGACTTTCTGGGATGCAAGCATACACTGCTGCCTTGTGTCCAGTTTTTTGTCCAGCTAGGACACCCAAGTCCCTCTGCACATGGCTGCTCTCAAGGAGCTCTCCCAGCCTGTACTCATACCTGGGATTGTTCTGACCCAATTGCAACAAGGTACTTGGCCTTGTTGAATGTCATTATTAGGTTCTCGTGGGCACAGCCCACTCTTCAAGCCCTTTGAATAGCTTCCTCCTATACTGTGATGAAGTTATGGGTACAGTGACCTGAGTGCTGTAAAGACACTCTTGTTTCTAACCTGCAAAATCTACAGTCAGAAAGGGATGTATTCTCCTGTCTCCACTTCTACACCCTACACCTTTGGAGAATCACGCAGAAACTGAAGATAGAGGACATTTTTAAATTTTTGTGTTTGTCTCTGGAGAGTTGGCTTTATGCTGTAGCACAAACAGTATTTCTAACTCATTACATTTGATCAAACTTGAATGCTCTCTAGCAGAATTTCATGTAGATTTTCTAAGACCCAGCCTTTAGAAATCAGCATAAATTGTTTCAATTAACAGTTTGTCTAGCAGCCGGCAAGTCACTTCATTATGCTTTAGTATGTCTCAGTCTGTTGAACAATAAGACTTTTCTTTGCTGGAGTAGGACTGGTGTGCATACAGTAATAATACAGCCATTCTAACTAAAAGCTTTGTTTTTCTGTTCTATATAGCAAGTGATAGTTTGTAAATACACGGTCTTTAAGCGTGTGTGGTAGCAACATGTCAGTTAGGTAGATAAAAGAAGAATTGACCCAAACTACTCAACCTCAACCTAATAAGATCAAAACACATCAGGGAATTTTTGCAGGTTTGTTTTTTGAAGCTTACTGTTTTGCTGTTGATTATTTTTTGTTTGAAAGCAGGACTGCAAAATGCAGCACGAAAGGGAACTCTTACGATATTTTTCTATGTGAGCAGGAGCCAAAACACGCTTGAGAAAAACATTTTTTTCATCTTTCCTGGCCAATATTGCAAATATGGTTAAGTATTACTTTATGTGATCATCTAAATAGGATATTGCTAATTATTCATCAGCATCATAAAAGGATTTAAATATGAAGCTATACATACCCAACATACTTTTCAGGTGGAGGGATGGATTTTCTGAAATTAACCTTCTGTGCCTTAATTTTTCTGATTTTGTTCCTCTTCAAGATATTCTGGATTAGATGCTACAAGGAAACATATACCTTAAAGCAGAAATTATCTCTGGCAAAATGTTCCTTCTTAAGCCATGATCAATATATCCCAGCTATTCCAGATGAAAAGCAAGCTGTTTTTTAAGGAGCATTCTCCTTGATTTACAATTTTGTAAGTCTCACGTACTGTATATGGCACTCACAAAAAGTAACTTAGTAACATAACAAATAGGGATATGTTCTCCTGTTCCTCCTAATTAATTCTTATCAGTTAGGCTTGTTCTGAAAATTACAGTTTTAGTTGAATATCATTAGTGAATTAGCCAAATGTTGGCCAATACTGAGAAAATTAAAAAAAATGTGAATATGTCATCTCTTTTTTTTATATGAAATATTGAAATACCCTGAGGTAAAAATATTGTAACTGCTGTAGGAAATAAAAGCCCTGTTACTGACCTTCTCAGGACCTAAGTTTCATTTTAGGTGCTCTGCAAATTTACTGAATGATCTTCCCTCCTGATTCTCAAATGTAAATCTAAAGAGAAGTACAAATTTTAAAGCTACTTTTTTGTCAGAAGGAATGACAGCATTTTCTCTGAGAATTTGTTTCCTTGAGCAAGTGATGGGAATGAATTTTTGACTTTCTTCTTATTTATTTATTTATTTTCCCCAGGGACAGTGAATAAACAAAAATCAAAATGAGGGGACTGATTTTTTTTTTGCTCTTGTCTTTCTGTGTATGTCATACTTCATTCCCTTTGAATACATATGCCTACAAATATATCTTTCTTCATGACACTGCTCATTCATTCTCTTTAGTAGCAGTGAATGTTGGAATGAGGTACTTTATATTTGGCTTAAATCTTTCTTTCATTTATAGTTGTCCCATGTTCCTAATTAAGCCAGAAAGAAAGTCAGCAAACCAGGATCTCTTGTCTGGTCTTACTGTGGTCTGCAACTGTGTTGTTTTTGTGGGTCTTTTTGTGGAGATAAGAATGAATGAAAGAATTATCCTGTTTTTCCCTGTCATTTCTGAAAGGAAATTAAAGAAAAACCACGTCCCTAACATTATGGCCTTCCTTTCTGCTTTGTTGTAATTTTAGCCATCTTTTGCTGGTTCCTGTTACACTTAGTTCCTGAACTCTCAGCACAGTAAATGTTATTGTTCGTGAGGAGAATGAGTTGTACAAATTTCAAGTCATCAACAATCAGCTGGAGAATTGCCTGAAGCCTTTTCTTTGTTGTTTTCTTCATGGGATATAACTGAAAGTGCTTATTCATATGAATGTTTTACACACCTAAAAAGTCCTATTAGCAGTAGAGGTGAATAGACTTTATTTTTTTTAAAGGCTTGCGTGACAATATCCTGTAAACCCAGGAGTGAAGTTCTAGTTGACACAAATCCTTATCTGTTCATATAAATTTACATGCTTCTGGCAAGTTATACACCCCATATACTTCCCTTACTTTTTAAAGGGTGATAGAAGAAATCAAACTGAGAAGTAGAAAATTGTTATGCAAACCATTTTGAAAAAAAAAAGGCATGATGTGGCTAGGGCAGAGCCAGATAGGGGCACTTGAAATCCTGAGTAAAAATATGAAGTTAGATCTGTCTCATGCTATCAGCATCACACTGAGTGATTTTAGAACCACATAGTGCAGAGAAACCATTATTCTACTTGATACACAAAACACCAAGTACAAGACCATGAAAAACAAACATGACACAACTGACAATGTTCACATGAAGTTGAGGATAGAAGCTAGAAAGTAAAAACTAAGGATAGAAGCTAGAAAGTAAAAACTAGTAATTATATAATAAACTAATAAAAGAGAATATTCTTCTTCTTGCAGTAGCATGAATAAATCTTAATATTCATTTGTATGTATGGTAATAATTAATATCTTCAGACTTTTGTATTTGCCCTCGTGTACCCTGCTGTTCAGCTTGCTTTTAGCAGGCAGAACCCATCCCATTATGCAGCAAGCAGCAAGTTCTACACAGAGAGGTGGTTTCCTTTCTCTCTTTTCGTTCTTTTATTTTCTTAATGATTTGGATTGGAACCAACTTTTAAGGTCATCTAGTTCCAAACCCCTCTGCCTTGGACAGGGATACCTTCCACCAGATCAGGCTGACCAGGGCCCATCCAGCGTGGCCTTGAACAGCTCCAGGAATGGGGCATCTACAGCTTCTCTGGGTAAGCTGTTCCAGCTTCTCACTATCCTCAGAGTAAAGAATTTCCTTACATCTAATTTAACCTCCTCTCTTTCAGTTTAAAGCCATTATCCCTTGTTCTATCACCATCATTCCTGATAAGGAGTCTCTCTATATATTTCCTATCGGCCTCTTTTAGGTATTGGTAGAATTCTATAAAGTCTCCCTGGAGCCTTGTTTTCTCCAGGCTAAACAACTCCAACTCTCTCTGATTCAGCTTAGAAAAATTAGTACAGAGGATGTCACAGCAGATGGATGAAAAATCACTAAGGAATTTTGAAATGCCATGAAATTTGTTCCTCTTGTATAATATCGGTTCAATAATTCTGCCTTTCTTATGTAAGTTTGGAATCCCTCATCTTCATGCTATGACTCATTTCTACTGGGGACAATGTAAGAGTTCTGTGCAATGACTGGAACTAGGTAAATTTTGAATAGATGATTTATTTTCCAAAAGTTAACTTTACATTTCTTCATCTTGTATTCTTGTTGTTTATCTTAGGTGTCTTACAGAGAATGTATTTCTTCTTTCCTCTTCTTCCAGCATCTGCTACTCATAGCTACTTCTTATACAGGGGATGTTTTTTCCCCACTTTACATCCTCTTTTGAGGTGAATTTTAATTACATTTCTTATGGTATGAGCAATCTGTCTCAGTAATTTCAGTATCTTATAAATTCTGCCTTTTTAGGTAAAAAAAATACTATCAGGAAAACTTTATTCATTTTTTTTTTTTTTTTCCACAGTGGAAACTGTGAATTATTTATAACAGTAGTTTGATTATATTAAAAAGCACAATCCCAAGTCTGCAGTACATTACTGGCTCCCTTCCTTGCCGAAGAACAGGCATGTTTATATTTTTCCTCAGTAAATATGTGATAATTAAATGCAAATAGACCATATTTTTCAAACGAATTCCCAACCCTGGAAACTTGGATGATGATAATATTGCCTAATAAATGCACAACTGCAAGTGAAATCAAAGTTTACTGAAGCAGAACATTCTTAGCAGTCAGTAGCAGCCATCACTTAGTGAAAAAAATACAGGATTAATATAGACATGTCATTGAAAAATGGATAGCCCTAAGGTATTTTATAATCATGGTATATACCTAAGAATTAATTGAAAACACTGTGGACTCTTTATGGGATGTTCTCAGCTAATACATTCCTGTAAATTATTAGGCTATATTGAAGTCATGCCTAAGGCTGTCATCAGTTCTCTTGTGTGTTCCCCATTGTGTATGATCCCCTGTTTCTAGGTCAGCTTTTCAGCCTTTTCCCTTCTCTTTGTGAAAGCAAGCGATCTCTCACCCATGTATTTTCTTTCTGAGGAAAGTTACTCATATTCTTTCTCTCACATTCTTTGGCTGGGAGCAGCTGGTCTTCTCCCACTCCTTTACAATCTGAGGTCCTGAGATGCCCCTTTGAGCAGTGGAAGGGCTTTTGTACTGCTATCCTAGAATAGGGTGTATTTGCCTTCTCCCTCCTAATTTACTAGATTAAAGAAGGAAATACTAATTCCCAGAGAAGAAAACATGAAAGACAAGACTATCTCTTGTCTATCCTTCAGTGTGAAACTGAAACCTCTGCAACCCTTCTCACTCCCTTTTCCTTCTCTCACTTTTTCTCCCATTCTACATGGCTGTTTTCTAACATCTGGAGACAAAGTACCATATGACCTTAAAAAGAACATTAAAGAACAGTGGCAAAATGCTGGCGAGGCGCTGAACATTGTTTCTGTTTTACCTGGCTAGTTGCCCTCACTGTCCTGAACAACTAGATCTTTGCTGGCATTTCTGTAGCCACAACCCCACAACAATATTCCCGGGATGTTTGGAGAGCTAGCTGCCTAAAAATATTTCCCCTTCTCCCCCTGTGACTTCCTCATATGAAGGCATTTTTCCACTTTTATCTAATTCTCCTTACTAGTTGGAGTCTGGATTTTGTTCACTCTTAATGATCTTACAAATAGGGGAGAATATTGAAGGTCCCACAGGAAGCATGTGTTTAAGGTCTGGTGGCTATTCCCTCTGTAGTTCTGTCCTTTTCATGTTATATTGTCTTCTTGCCTGAACCTGGAGAAAGAGAGCAACTGTGGGGGAGGAAAAGGCAGGTTCCTGGAAGAAGGAGAGGCTGACAGGATGTTGCTTTTGTTGGATAAGATCCATCCTGTTGACAACAGGGAGGACCCAATAAGGCTGAGGGTTAGCTACTAACCAAGAATTATCCTGCCAGTCTGAAAGACAAACTCTCCTTTTTCCTGCTAAGAAAAGGCATCTAAATAGAGACTGAAGTATGATTTCAATTTCACTTCAGCGTAATGCAGACAACAGGAAAACACGGCAACTCAGAATATATTCTTGTCCTTACAGTAAATGAATTTCTTCTCAGAAGTCTGCAATTTTCATTCAGTAGAGAGGCATGATGAACGCTTGGTCCTAGATGTACACAACACACCAGCTGGTCTTTCATTCTACAAAAGGCCAAGAAATGAACTTGCTGGAAATCTGCAAGAAAGGCCATAATTTACATGAATTCTACATTTCCTTTACAAATGCAGAAATAAGTGTTTTTTAAAAAAATACTAATGAGCAATGGCTGATCCTTTCCCCACAGCTATGAATCTTAAAATCAACAGCATCTTCCCAAGCCAACCACCTCCTTACACTTATACATTGCAGCTCTCCCACAGCGAAGGGAGGAATGTAAGGAGAATGCCACAGACAAGGCCGTAAAAGTAAAGTTCCTAATTTACAATTTTATTTTATTGCTATGATAAACAGTGATAGAAAAATTTTCCTTTCCCTGTTGCCCTCTGCTTATGGGCCTAATGCATGATCAGTCACATAGTCAGGGCCAGATGACCCCAAAAAGTGTATTGGCCAGTGGCGACATTCATTCTTTCTCTGTCTCTGAAGGTGACCAGGAGACGCGAATAACAGTTTAATTTTGGAGTTTAGATGCAAGCCTGAGGTTTTCACTTTATGTAATGCTTTCTGAAATGTCCTGAAAAGAACTGAAGAGTTAGGCTGAAGTCCAGGAAAGGAAATGAATGGCAGAAATGATACATAATCTTCCCTGACATCCTGCTTATCCCATGAGCTGTGCCTTGCAGAGCTGGCAGGATGAAGGCACCTCTGCTTACAAACATGTTTTTGCAGCCCTGCCCTGGTTTGTCTTTTGCCATACTCTTCAGCACATGCTGGGGTCTCTGGCCTTGCTGCTCTGTCACCAGGTTTAGAAAGCCCCACGTGATATCCCATGTCCCATCCTCTAGTACTGATTTGTAATAGAAGGCAAGGACCCAAATTGGCATGTGTTCAGGTCTGGTTAGCTCATTTCTCTTCTCAGACACCCAGAACCTGGTTCAAAGTCCTCTAAGTGCAAATGGAAGGTTTTTAACTTACATCGGGAAGTTTTAATCAAGCCCTTGGGGAAGAACTGGGCTGAAGGACATGAAGTACAACATAATGCTGTTGGTTTTTTGGCTTCTTTATTTTTTTCTTTCTCTCTCTCTCTCTCTTTTTTTTTTTTTTTTTTTTTTTTTTTAAGATTATTATTTATTTATGTATGTACTTATTGGCTTCTTTGATGTTTTAATCATTACGGAAGCACAGCAACCTGATGGATCCTAATTAACATACATTTAAATACAAAAGAGGTAGTTTATTTTTCAGTAGTTCAAACACCTGCAATTTATATGAGCTTCAGCTGGAATTCTGTGTGCTCAGCAAATTAAACCCTCAATAAACAATGTTAGAACAGCATTGACGTTAAGATGAAATCATAAATGCATGAAAACAGGACAAAGCCGATAGCTATTTGTAGCTGTATTCAATCTGTTATGCCTCTCAGCCCTGGAATGCAAGATTGGAAAAGGTCTCAGCTGCTGCAAATTAGCTCATCTCTGCCGTTATATCACCTGTGAAGATGAGAGCTAGTACTTACATTAGATATCCAACCCAAAATCGTAATGTAAAATGAGAAATATTTTTAAAATTTTATTTCAATATTAAAATCAGTTTAAACTTAGAACGGAGTTTGTCTGATTTGCTGAGTCCTGAAAGCTATCACCTTTCCTGTTTTTTATGCTGAGCCTACTGCCTCGTCACTTCTGGTGGGAAAAGTTGAGAGGGTGTGATTTTCATGCAATCTTAATGAACACTAATTGTTATTTTGTTTCTGTAATTTACCATTACCCAGAAATCAACACTAATGGCGTTCACCATCTGATAACTATGCATTTCTAGCAATCTCATGATGCAAATTACAGCAGGTATGCTTAATAAGCAATTCCAATGGTGTTTTGTAAATACTGAGTAACTTGGTCTTCTGCAGGCTCAGTCAGTCCATTAAGAGAGACTCAGAGGACCACTCTGGACTTGCTTTTAGGACTTGCTTTCTGAAGTGTAGTAAGCTGTCTTAAAATGCCTGGGTGTTTGTGGGAGGTGTCTCCTGGATATACTAACATAAGGAAACTGAAGTGCTTATGTGTAGCTGGAAAAAAAAAAACAGACAATTTTTGTTCTGCCTGGGTAACATATTACCGATTCAAGAGATTATACATACCAGAAATGGGATTTTTATTCTCACTTTTGGAAATTCCCCCAGCAGGAAAAGGCAACATCCTTCCTCAGATTTTAAAAAACTGTGAGAAAATCCTATTGTTATGCCTGCCTTCCTCATGTCATACAGAGAGTACAAGGGAATAATCAGAACTACTACAGTGTGCTGACACAGTTTCTGCCCTTTAGGGAATTATGGAAGTGTATGATAAGTGGTAGAAACCTGTTAGGAGCCCTCTTGTCTTTGGTTTCCTATAGAGACGCACCAATGACTTCCTGCTTTCTTATGACATTTCACATAGCTGTGGACTTTGGAGCAAAGAGGAGCTGAAGGTGCCTGGAAGTGTCCTGGCACTTTACCAGCACTGGTAAAGGTGGAGAGTGTTCAGAGTTGTAAGAAAGGTAGAGATGTGATAGAGGGCATGTAAGCATATAAACAAATAAAACTGTGTAGGGGAATCATAGAATGGCCTGGGTTGAAAAGGACCCCAATGATCACCTAGTTTCAACCCCCCTGCTATGTGCAGGGTCGCCAACCACCAGACCAGGCTGCCCAGCCTGGCCTTGAATGCCTCCAGAAATGGGGCATCCTCAACCTCCTTGGGCAACCTGTTCCAGTGCGTCACCACCCTCTGTGTGAAAAGCTTCCTCTTAATATCTAACCTAAATCTCCCCATCTCAGTTGAAAAGTCTTTCCCCTTGTCCTATCACTATCCACCATCATAAACAGCCATTCCGCTTCCTGTTTATATGCTCCCTTCAAGTACTGAATGAAGTTCAAAACTGCAACCCTGTAAGTGTGCAGAAATTAACGCAGATCTTATGTAGAAGTGGGCTTCTAGGCAGGTAAAATGTTGCCAGGGACATGTCTGTGGCATGGCCAAACTGGTCAGGCTGCAGCTGAAGCCTTTCCCACTGCAGTCACCCAGAACGCAGTTATGCTCTTCACTGAGTGGAAGGCACTCCCTTCTACTTTTGGAACAGCTACATGGTTTATCCAGTACTTGCTATCACATTTCTTTCAAAGGGAGTCTTTCAGACTCAGGAAAATTAGGAAAGTGCTCCAAGGAAACAGCTATTTATTATGAGTGACTCTCTCAGAGCCCTCTGCATTAGGGCCTGTGATTGGAACACTTTCCTTTTTTTGCAATCTCTTTTCTAAAACTTCTTCCAGTAAACAAGTGAGCCTCATAAGTGTATGGGTGTCTTTGGCCTTGTCCTCTCATCTCTAAAAGAGAAAGCTGTGCTGTAGCACAGACAGATGTATGTTTTTTAGTATGCATTGACTTTTTGGGGGAAGTAGGATTACAGGTAATTTGAGGTAGACGAAAAACTCAAATTTGCTATTCATACAATTCTTGAGCTTCTGTTTCTTGAAGTTCTACTGTTATTTCTCTCAAATGAAGAAGTCTTGCTGAGATTCTGAAGAAGCCGTGAGATTTCAAATGAGGATGAATGGACAGGTAAAGAAATTGTTTTGTTCCAAAGAAAACAAAGGAGAGGGAAAATCTGTAAAGGGATAGTCATTTGTGATTCATCTCTACCATGTAAGAGGTAGTACTTCTGAAACCTTAGGCTTCTTAACCTGATTTTCATAACTGGATAACTTGATGTGATTATGTATTTGGATCAGTAAAGAGGGGATATTGCAGGGTGTGATTGATCTTCACCAAAGAAAGGAAGATGACGACCACACATGCTGTTGGATAGATAAGCCACCAGCATGCCAGTAGATATCTTACCCAGAACTAGAAAGATGTGTTTATTATTTACAAATTTTGCTGTTTGCACAGTGCTTGCTCAAGGCCTTTGTGGCGAGGCTTGAATCCTCTTTTTCTTCCTCCCGCTGAGCAGTGGTTTATTTTGTTACAACTCATTTCCATACCTCTTGTGAGTTGTAATTCTTTGCTTATTTTCCTTCTGTTTGAGACTTGGACAGTGATCACAAGGGCTCCATGTACAAATCCTGCAGAGCAGATCCTATCATCCAAAATGGGAACAATAAAAAAATGAGGATAATAAAAGCTTAATGTCATAAATCATAAATTAATAAGGCTGCTTCTGAATAAGTGGTCAACTTTGAAGTTTTCTCACATTATGGAACCTAGAACAGATCTTTGAAAAAAGATCCTGTAACAAATATCAGGGACAAAGTACTTATGAGAGTATTGGAAGTACTACAATCAGTTCAGAGGTTTTATTCACCTAGTGTAGATTTTCAGAATTAAATTTCAAATGTTTGTGAAAAGATGTCACTAAACTAGGCAGAATTTTCTTACTAAAGGCTTAGAATCTAATCTTTATAATCAGTGTGTGTGTACATTAATGGTCAAAGCCTGCTAAGTAGTGCCTGTATACTCAAGCCCGGTTTTTGCATTCAGACCTGGTAGGGCCTTGAAAGATCCTCATATACATCTGCTTTCAAAAGAAATTCAATAGTATATTGGTCTCCGCTGGTGAGCCTGATGCAGAATAGAGGCCTCAGTCAAAAGTAATTTTCTTCAGTATGATGTATAAATCTGTAGTCTCAGCCACTGACAATAGAAATTTAAATGTCAATAGCATTATGCAAGGTAAAAAAGAATATATAAATGAGGCACAAGTTGAAGGTAGGCACTGCATATGAGTGTACATACATTTTTCTACTAAGATATGGCTCTGGATGTTGCTAACATATTTTAAAACATAGTCCTAGACCTTTTCACTTCATTTTGTAAGAAAGAACTGAGTTCTTATTGCCCTCTTCTTTAAGCTCTTGTTTATTTTCTTATCCTGAACCCTCCTGTATTATTTGGTGCTTAGGACTGGAGGAAAATGAGTAAGTGCCCTAAAGAAATCAAATATGTAAAAATACAGCTGTATTCAAGTCCTCTTATAAGCCTATATAGAAAAACATACCTCAGCATAGAGAAAAATTGCACTCCTAATATGGCTGGTGAGGGAATACATTTTTACAGTTTTACTTTTCAGCTTCTGTAAGAAAGGAATTTACAGTACCCACACAGGAGGCTACAGTGCTATACTTCCACAGGTAAGCATAAGAAGAAAGAGGCACTATGGTGTTGAACTTCTAAGAACTATTAGATTTGCCTGAGATTTTACCCTTTCTGACCAGTTTTTTTCCCTCCATTCAACTTAGGACCTGAGTGAGCGTGAAGGCAGTCAGGAGCACTGACACGGGTTGTCCAGAGGCTGTGGAATCCTCATAAGATCTTCAAAAACCACCCTAAAAATCTTCAAAAGCTGCTTGGATTTAGTCCAGATACCCTACTCTGGGTGTCCTCAGTGGGGCAGGGGTTGGGCTGGATGGATCCAGAGGTCCCTGCTCACCTCAACCCTTCTGTGACCTGAGTGTACTGAATGAGTTAATTTAAAACTGCTGTAGGAGTGTCCTTGTTTTTGTCATGAAGATCCTTTAGCTTGCACCAAATGTGCAGCAAAAGTAGGGCCAGTAGAGATTCTCCAATTAACAAGGTTCACCCATAATCCAAGGCAAAAACCATGAATTAAAAAACACATCTCCATGGTGTTTCAATTTACCTGTCTATGTGGAGGCCAAAAGTGTTCTGCCTGTGATCAAGGATCGCCTGTGTCTGAATTAAAGTTGTAGAACTGTAACAGTTATTAAACAAACTTTGTGGTGATTATTGACAAATGAAATTTTGTTAGCATAAAAACTGGCATCTATGAGAGATGCTGAATCAAGATGACTCAGGCTGCCCAGAGAGGTTGTCAGGCTACCCAGAAAGGTTGTGGATGCCCCGTCCCTGGAGATGTTCAAGGCCAGGTTGGATGGGGCCCTGGGCAGCCTGGTTTAGCATTAAACATGGAGGTTGATGGCCCTGTGTGTGACAGGGGGGTTGGAGATTCATGATCCTTGAGGTCCCTTCCAACCCTGGCCATTTTGTGATTCTGTGATTCTGTGACTCAAGAGAATAAAGTAAGTCACTTCACACGTAGCTCAGCCAAGACTTTTCAGCTCAATTTGAAGTCAAGACCAGAAACAGAAACATGGTTAGCCAGCTCATTTTTTTTTACAAAACCCTCATGGAGATCAGTACAGTATTCTGTAAATCAGGAATATCCTTATCTTCAGTTAATATGCAGTGAATTGTTTTTTGAATAATGAATTTTGAGGAGCCACTCAAGTCATAGTGCTAGTGCTCAAGAAACTTGGAAATAGGCCATTCCTGATAGAAGATGGGTGTGATAAAAGCGTACAAAGTAACAAAAATAATAAAAGATTAGAAAAAATACTATTTTACCCAACCTGTAATTCTGCAATTGGCTTGTGGACTCACTACGGAGAGTCAAGAGGAAGACTGTAATTAGATGCCAAATGGGATTGGAAATGTATATTGCTGTAATTAATTATAACTGTGGATGTATATTGGTGTTTTATTTATTTTGTTTATTTATTTAGCAGTAATATTAAATCTTATTCTTCCCCCTGGAGGAATTGTGTTTTTGCAGAAAGGCCAAAGAACACGTGGGCAGGATACAGCCCTTAGGTAGTCTGCAACACACAAATGACACTCCTGAGGGAGAAACAAAGGTGCCGTTATGGCGCTGAGCGGTAGGGCAGCAAGGTGCTGGGTGGTCCGTGTGTGTGTAAGACTGACACAATAATAACTTAGATTAATACTCAGACGTACAGTCACGGACACCAGATGGTCGCCAGCTGGGATACAAGGTTTCCTCATTTCAGAAATTGTACATCCCTTGTAAAATATCTTTATCACTATCAGCTTAAACTTTATTTTAACAGTCTGCTGTGTTGGCTGAGTCTAACAGTACACTAAACATGGTAATTATGGATACTGACGGAAATTTTAGGTTACAACTGGAAAGTTTTTCAAGGGCAACTATTATAATTTGTTTACATAAACTAAGAGGCTACTGTAGTGAGTATGCAACGACCACATGGAGAAGAGCTCTCCAATATTCCATTTTTAACAATCAGAGATACAGTGCAACTCTAGACAGTGTTACGGAGTGTTTAATTGGGTATTTTTCTCTCTTTTCTTATCATAGAGGAAAACAGATAGTATCTTCCTTACTATTTAAATACATAGCTTAGTAGCTAAAATGTTAGAAAAAAACAAAGTAATCAGAAATTGGGTGGTGCAATCCCAAAAGTAAAATAAAACCTACACTGAAACTTTAATAAAGCATGTGATGGAAATACTAAAGGTTAGAAGTGCTTTTGCAAATAGGGAATAGTAACTTTCTGCAACTTCCGTTGCTGGCAGAACGGGCTTGTAATTCCCTGTGCTATGGGAGGTCAGGAACAGTCAGATGATAACAACTGACCAGATTACTTGATGCTCATAGACTGATGGATACATTTTTCTTGAACTCTGCTCTTCGTTTCCAGCCAGTTTTAACCCAGATGACCTAAATCACAGACATGAAAGCTACTTATGAAATAAATGTAAACATGTAGCTAAAGTAATAGATGTGGACGCACATTTTTTGTTTTGTTTATCAGCTATCTCACTCAACAATGAAGTAATGTGACCATGGAGAGGTGAGCCTGTCTTTCCAGTTACAAGGTAGTTACAGGAATTACAATTAAATTGGAGAGAAATGCAGTGAACAGAGCCAAATGATGTGTTGTTTTCCAAGATCATTGTGAGGACTGAACATATTTTAGCATAGGCCTAACATATCCGTTCTTACAGCAAGAGGAGAGTTCAGCTGTGTCCTAACTCTCACCTTTAAGGCCTGTGAAATAGCAGAGAAACTCTTTCTATACTCCCAGAGTCTTTTTGAGGGTCTTTTCGAAGCTCTGTGACCAAAGTGACCTGGTTAACACTGCAGTGGAAAAGTTTAAGAAAATCTTCTTAGACTGTAGTCACTTTTGCTAAACCCAAAGAATAGAATCCTTCTCTGTATCTGGAGGTCTTTCATAACTGCATTTCCTTGATCTTCTCCCTGAACTTTTGGAGATTTCATAGTGACTCATACAGAATCATAGTGTTTCATGTTGTTTGCTTGTAGTTTTGGGTGTAAATTTGGCTTTCTCAAAGCACCAAAATTTTGTGGTTGGAAAACTGGAAAAATATCAAACAGTGATCTCTCAGCAGCTCTGCTCACCCCTTTGGACTTTCCCTGTGTGGTGGAACAGTTTAAACTCAAAATACAAGGTATCAAAATAGCCATCTTTTCTACTGGCTTGATTTATTTAAATCATTATTTGAATCATTTAAATCTAGATTAAATTATGAATGAATTAAATCTGGCTGTAGTTACTTTTCCATATTGCAATACACTCCAATCTCATAAAAAGACTGTTAGAAGAGGTATTATAAAGCAATACTGAAACACTGGTAAAACTGCATGAGGACTTAGTATCTGCTTTCAGTAGTGATGTAGCCTTGAACCACATGGGGTAGCAGGAAGCCAGAAAGCTTTGTGTCTCAAGAATAAAATATATTTAACAAAGCACATACATATAGCTAACTGTTTCAGTCTTAACAGTGTCTTTGGAATAACTATTTTCCAGCAATAACCACCAAATGAATGTTAGACAGGAGTTATAGGAGTATGCTTTACCCCTTGTGGATCTGTGTTATAGTGACACTATAGCTGGTGTCATGCCTGAACATGGACTGTCACAGTTCTGACTCTTAGCATGAAATACTTCAGTAGTCTATAAAATATTGACTTGATTTATAATATCTGGTTCTTCCACTCACAAAAACCATTCCTTGAAAAAGGATCAAAACCCAATATTAAGAAAAATGTTTATTTCCAATATGGCTGTTTCTTGAGCTTCCCTTTCCATACAGTGTTTTGTATGTGTTTTCCATTGCCTCATTTAAAACAAAATTTGACAGAATCTTGAATGTCTAACCTTTTCTTTTTTACATAGATTATTTGTTGTTGATCAGAACACCTGTTTTATTAAAATCAAGCTTGTATACTTTCTTTCATCAACAGTGGCCAGAGTCTTTGTGGTACTAAGTCCTGATTATCAACAGATAGAGTTGCCAGTGGCCCGTGACTCATTGGTTTGCATCCTCATTTGTTCAGAACTCAATTGGAGACGGAGAATGCCACACTCACAGAGAGCCACTAGCTACTTATCAAACCAATAAAACCAGAAAGTGTCTCTTAAACTTCCTGGCACAACATTAACTCAGGATGCAAAAGAATACTTAAAATAGTTTTGTAACTTGTGTTTCCAACTTGTTTCTTTGCAAGTCCAAAAGCATATGCTAGACAGATGTTGCTCTGAGTCTGATAAGTGTGCATATGGTATTGATGATCTGTAGATATCAGAAAATTCTTGGATTTATGTCAGAAGATATGTGCAAGCAAAGTCTGTGATTATAAAGACTGTGATTCAGAACTCTTGCAGTTTATGTGACTGGAATATTAGTATCCTGCTTTAGATTTCAAGTATGTTGGATATTAATAAAATAATTATTTTTGCCTTTGTCCTTTAAGCCTCTCATTGAGACGCATCAATTGAATGTTATTTTCTGCAATATTTTTACAACAAAGTCAGTAGTTTTGAAAAATCTGTATGTTCTCAGGTTTCATTTATTTATTTATTTATTTATTATTTGTATTTTTTTTTTAATTGTAGCCACTTTCATTGTTCGGGTTTGTACTTTATGGGATTTTGGGCAGGGGAGCTGAAGTCTTCCATGGAAATTTTGAGATGTTACTTTCAGAGGCATATGTGTTCTAGTACTAAAGAGGTGCCTACTTCCATCTGTAAATATAAATAAGAAAATATTTACGGAAAGTTTCACTGTATGCTTATCAGAGACTTCTTATAGAATCACCAAGGTAGGAAAAGACCTCCAAGATCATCCAGTCCAATCTACTACTAATATTTCCACACTAAACCATGTCCCTCAGTACAACTAAATATTTCTTGAACAGCTCCTAGGACAGTGATTCCACCACCTCCATGGGCAGCCCAGTGCGGCACCTGGCCACTCTTTCTGACAGGAAATTTTTCCTAATATCCAACCTGTCTCTTATATCCAAACTTTTCTTTATGCTGTCTTTCAGTCTGAACAGCATGCAAAAATCCAGTGTAAGAGCAAAGGAATTAGTTCATGTAAGGACTTGATTAACATCTAGCACATACTTTCCTTAAGCTGTTTTAACATTCCCTCAATTTTTCTTTAGAAAAAAAATGTACTGAGTTTTAACAAAATTTAATTTTGCTTAGAAAACATCCTTATTGGCTATTTTAAAGCTGACATAATGTCTTGCTCTTAACACTATGGTTTTCCCTCCAATCAATGAAAATAATGGTGAGCAAAACCTGAAACACAAACTAAGTGCAGAATATCTTCTTCTAAGCAGTAGTTGTGATATTAACCAGATGCTTCTGAAACAGAACACTTTCTCAGATGAAGTTTCTGGCCTAAGGAGTGCTACAAAGTTGTAAGTGACTAACACATTTCTAATTCTCATGGTTTGCTAAAGAGGAATTTCTACTGGGTTGTGGTAAAGGGTAATACCTGCTTGGATTATTATCCTTATTTTACATGTGGATACTGGGAGCCTACCTAGCACTTCCGGCCCATGTGCTTTTGAGGATCTTGACCCAAGGAATTAACCAAGGTCTGCCAAGATGTTTGACCTGTTAATTGTTTAGTCTTCAGAAAAAGTTTTGAAGTTAAGTCTAAAATCTCAGTTGCTTCCAGATGGTGAGGTGTTGTAGCTACAGATCTCCTCTGGAGTTCATCATCCCTTAAGCACATGAAGCAGCTCTGTAACATTCATTAGCTGTTAATATTTAGCTGAGAACTGCCCAGTAAGGACTACAGGAATGTGCTGTGCTTCAGCAGTGGCTGGAGCTCTGGATTCTTCCAGTCTCTGACTTTCCTGTCCAGCCATGGAGCTGCTGCCACTGCCTATAAACTGGCTGTGCATGTGTGGGTAAAACAATCTGCTTCATTTTATCAAAGGTAAAATGCACTGATCCTTATAATACTTACATCATGTGGCCCAGTATTCTTGAAGGCACTTTCCTTGTCTTTAATCCAAATAGAGAAATTCATCATGCTGCTTTTATTTTACTATTGTGGTTTCACAACTCTACCCAACAGCAATGAAATTAAAAACTATTAAAACATAAATGTTAAGAGAAAAGTGAATAATTCATAATGAAAGATAGATCTGCCAAAACTAGTCTTTTCCTCTGTTCATGGAAAGTCTGCAGGCTGGTCATAATTTCCTAGCATTTATTTACGACTATGGTTTGCTTGGTAGTCTTCTGAGAATGTATTTTTACTCTGTAGGAGGTATCACACAGATTTTGCTTCAAGTACTTTAACTCAAAATCTGAGCTGTGTTGGTTAATTGTGGTTGCTCGTATGTTGTTTCATGAGATGGTAAGAGTTCAACAACAGTGAAAGCAAACAAGAACCAGAAAAGATTTTAGGATGAAGCCTCTCTGGAATGAGCTGATGAACTGCATACATGGAATTATTTTAGACTTTCTAAAAGCTGTTTGGCTTGTAGAAATTGTAGTCTTATTTAGTGTAAAATAAGGACAGGATCAGATTATTGCAAAATAATAAAAATACATACAGATTATATGTGCAGTCTTCAGTAGGCACTTTGAACAAAATAATTGCATTTGTACAGGAAGTCTTATTTTCCCTTATGGATGTTTTTATATGACATTGTCAGATCACCTAAGCTAAACTGCCTTTAAAGTATACATATAATTAGATGTCTTAGGGAAATTTCCCTGTTGTCTCGAGTGTAAATGCATACAATACAAATTCATTTCATTTTTTTGTGCAAATCCCTGTAAAACATATTTGGGAGTGATTTCGTAGCATCTGTATTTTTCTTACAGGAGGAATATTTGCTCTCAGATATTACTGCCACTAATTCCTATTTGAGGCCAGATTATTTTTAGTGGGGATAAATCTTTCATGAAACTAAATTTTTTATTAGTCTAAATACAAAATATTTATGTTCCATTACATATTTACAATTCTATTCATAAAAAAATAATGGTCATCCTAAAGAAATATTTCCGTCTTTTTTTTTTTTTCCTTAAGGCTATTCCACCGCAACATTTCTCCTACAATAAATGAAACTTGTATGTAAGCATTAACGCTAGGCAGATCGTAAGATGCACACTTGCCATCTTTGAACTTTGCTTTGAAATTCACATTATGTGAAACTTGATCATTATTACCTTCAATTTTTCAGGTAGAAGTGAACCTTCTCCAAGCCTTCTCCATGAGAAAAAAACCAAACCAAACCAAAACAAAGAACAAAACAAAGAAAAAAAAAAAAAAAAAACAGAAACAAGGGAAATATTTATCACTTGCTATTCCATATCTGCTGTTGCAAAGAAACTGCTGCTTAATTCTGTACTGGACATCTTCAAATATTTGCAGCATTGCATTAAATGCTGAGCCAAATTAATTTCTGGAGCAACACTATTGAAATTCTGGTCAGTGAGCTGAGCAGAGCACATAAGCAAGTGTTTAAACAGTGAGGGTGATACTGGAAGTTCAATGGGACTATTTTCATGCTGCAAGGTAAATATGTGCTTACTTGTCAAGATAGGGGCCCTAGGTATCTCAATGCACAGCACTGATGGGCCTCATCCACAGCCAGACCAAGTTAACAAAAAGGCAGTCTCAGATTTTAAGAGATTTTGAGATAATGTGTGAATGACCAGGTATCCAGGAATCACAATAACTGGCTCGAGTTGGATTGTGAATTAAATAATTCCCCAAATTTGCAAGTGGCCCACCTATATGTAACTCCCCCTTAGACACAGGAGAGTGCTCTTAGCTTTTGTCAGTGACCTTTCTCAGATCGACCAATTCAGCCTGAAGAATTTATCTAAAAAACTGAGGTTGCAAACTTCAGTTTAATTTTCGGTGCAGTACATGAGATGATTTCATAGATTGTAGGAAGTTTCTAGGTTTTTTCTCTGCTCTGGGTGGAATCATACTGGTGTGGGATAAGTCTTTACTCTCCCATGCACCTCTTGACAACCGGCCAGCTGCTCAAATGAGCACTTGTTTGACTAGAATTTGTAGCAATATTTTTTAAAATATACAAAGAAATCCTTTGTTAAACAATTGTTTCCTGTTTTAAATTAGAAATGCAAGGCAGAAAACAAACAAAACAGCAACAAAACAAACAATAATGATAACAATAGCTAGAAGATAAATTTGCTTGCAGAGATGGAGGCAAGATTAAATAAGTTTGGTTGAGTATATTTTGTGGAAAGTTTCCCAAATAATATCTGCATCAGATTTGCTAAACATTTCTTTTAATTTGATGTCAGGTCTCAAATTCTCCTTGTGCTTTGTGTGCCATTGATATACACCATCCCAGAATTATAGTTTTATGTTGCAAGAGGTCAACATGCTTATGCATGTATTCAGAGCTTCCTGGCAATATGTGTTTAGAGCAATTGCTGCCTCTTAGCTGGAACTTGGAGTGCTCAAGTTCCTGAGAATTCACCTAATCAGGTCAGACCTGGAGCCATATATGTCTCATTCACCTTGGAGATTTGTAGTGAACTTATAATCCTTTCCCTCTAACTTCAGAAAAAATGACTCCAAGATGCTTTTGTTCTGAATCTCCTTCAAGCACAGGAAGTTGAGTCATGATTGTTTGGAACTACAGGACTGCAGGTCATGTCCTTGTGTTCTCAGTGTATCCATATGATTCTGATTCTTTTTCATGGTGTCAGAATGAGAGCAAAGAAGGGGTCACTCCTTTTGTGCCAGGGATGTCTTTTCCAAGTGAGAAACATGCATGTTATACTTTTTATATCTAATTTAAGCCATGAGATTTTCATCATCCTTCAGGTTTCCTGGAATATCTTGCTTTCCATATGTCTGTACTTTCTCTTGGGACACAATTATATACTGATATCCTCATGTAAAAGGTGGATTTGCTTTCATAATGGAACAACATGGGCCAGAGTCCTTTTTGAAAGAATAACAAACAGAATTGAGGAGGAGGTAATGTGAGGTGTTAAGAACAGCTTATAATAACTTCTTTTGCAGGATTAAACAACTCCCAAATCCTGGTTGTCAGAACATTTAGAAAGTCTGTTTTGAATTTTCTGTTTAAGTACACTCCCTAGTTTACAAACCTGAAGACTTGGTTATAGGGAATGGAAGAAAGTTAGGGACGCTGGGATCTACAAAGCCTTTCAACACAAATGCGTCATCTGGGACAGACGGGAATCCAGGCTAAGTGCTTTGAAAAAACAAAATGTTCATGTGGTCCTCAGCAGTCAGTATAGCTAAATACTCTAGCTTGTTTCAGTTAATAGAAGACCCCTGAAGAAAATGAGCATTCGGGTATGCGTTTAGGAATCACTTGGAGCTGAGCAGTCAGGCTGAGTTTAGCTTCATTCATTGGTCAGTAGATTGTCACTGTATAATATACAGTATATACAATAGCTGTGAAAGTACCAAAAGGACACTGTCTGTCATCCCCACCAGCCAGACTTGTCAACTTTTTTTTCAGTTTTTCACTCCCACGGTTTCCTCTTTACTTGTGTTCCCCTTCCACTCAGCAAGCACCTAGTGGCCAATACTTCTCTGCTGGTCTGTGATCCTCCATGATGACCCATGGTGGCCATTCTGTGATTCTGTGATTCTGTGATTCTGTGATTCTGTTTGATCTGTGATGTGCTGCAACCACCTCAGCCAGAGTGCAATTATGAAACTATGGCTTGAACCCTTCTCATGAAGACACCTGTAGCCCTTCCTCACCAAATGACTCAACCCTGCCATTTTTCTGCACTATCACTCACTACAACAGATGCGTCTTCCTCTTATCTGATCTGAGCCAGCACTTCCTTGCTCATCAGGAAAGAGGTTCCCTGAGAGAGGTCCCTGAAGCAGGAACATCTATCTAGAGGGCTATACTGTGCTGTGAAAAGTTAATGCTTTTGGAAAGAAGGTTCCCATGGAGATCCCCAGTTAAATTTTCCTTCAGGTTCTCCAAGAACTGAAATGAATCTCAGACTGTTTTTTACAGAATTCCCTTTCCTGAGATTTGAGCTTATTAAAATGTTGCCTAAGATACTAGTAACTCGCTCAATCTTTGCTGCAGGGGCTTTTGCCTTACCCCTGCTGAGGCTTTTAAACAGTATAATTTTCTTTCTTTTTAACTGGCGGCTCTCTATCCCTGAGCAATTCTCTTCACCCTCGGCCTCTTCTGCAGCAAATCCCAGGGCTTTCTACCTGAAGTCAGCTAATAGCTGAATTTTGTATTCTTATCAGGAAGGAGCAGTGTGATTAATTCTCCAGTGTCTTTTCTGTTTCTCTGAGCCCTGGTTCCTCATGGGAGATCGGTAATAGAGCAGGGCGAGAGTCAGCCCTGAACTCCCTTTTCCTTAAAATAGACACATCACCTGCTTCACCTCCATGTCAAGGAATAAGCAGTGATGAGAGTAAAATATGCAGTGCTCTCTCATAACTGACTTGCAGTCTGGCTTTATTGCCTTCGAAAAAAATTGAAGTCAGTCTGTAATTATGAAGATGTGATTCAAAGGGAGTGGTGGGCAAAGTGCTACAATTAAACAGGCAAAATCAGCTGCACAGTATGCCTTCCTTGGCAGCACTCCCTGCAAAGATTTTGAATTTACAGTATGCCAGAAAGGAAGTACAAATCAAAAGCTTCGGAGTTGGATTTCATTTAGAACAAAAAGAGGGACACATACATTCCATGATGGGAAATGTACACAGCAGTACTAGCACTTGTAGAGGTTACTGCACCCTATAATGCCTTGACAAACATAAATAACACAGAAGACAACAGGAGACTAAGGAACGTAAGGCTCTTATTTGTCATAGAGAGCTGCTTATTTTCTTTACACTGACTCCAGAAAAAAGTTGAACATAGATACTTCCTTGCCTCAATCAAGTGTCTGAAATAAGTGAGACTGATCCAAGACAGGAGACTAAAGGAAAAGAAAGGCTGCCAGAGCACAGTCTTTTCCTGAAGCCTCTTGTATGTTCCTGATTTGTGCTGGGGAATGCCGTCCTGCATTTCTCACATTGCCTATTAACATGATTTATGGTTTGGAAAAAGCTGTTGGAAAGAAAGCTTAGAGCCTCTCAGGGCTATCTTGTTCTTTCTTTAGGAATAGCAAGCTTTTTCTCCTTTCAGGTTTGTTCAAGTTTTTCATTCTTAAATCTGTGATCTCCAAACTGAAAAATCCATGTCACATAGAGAAGCTGATAGTATTATAATGGAAATATATTGTATACCCTTAAATAAAGAAGAATAGTCTTTCTGCATGAAATGTTTCATTTTCTCCAGCTGGCAACAAAATATAAGAGTATTGGTTACCTTCTGATTTCAGACCAGATGATACACAGGTCCTGGAAACGCACATGATATAGTTTGAGCTCTCTATATGCATACTGGGCCTATTGGAAGTTGTATGTTTGTATTTTTTCTTAGCATCACGGAGAAAATATCTTGAGCCACCCTGGCATTTTCAATGACTACCCTTACATTGTGAGTACTTTGAGAAGAATCACCATACTGGGGAGCACAAAGGCAAAAACAAGTAACTCATCTACAACTGAACCGCATGAAATGAGTGAAGACACTGGCTAGTGCCCTTCTTTTCAACAAAAGCTTAGCAATGGCCAGTAATGCTAATGTAAAAAACTGAATTGTTTGAGTTGGAGGGGACCCTTGAAAGGCCATTTATTCCAAATTGAAAAGGCAGGTCATGCTTGATCAACCTCATCTCCTTCTATGACTGGGTGACTAGTCTGCTAGATGAGGGAAGGGCTGTTGATGTAGTCTACCTAGACTTCAGCAAAGCCTTCGACACGGTCCCTCACAGGCTTCTTCTGGGGAAACTGGCTGCCTGTGGTCTGAACAGATATACACTTCTTTGGGTAAGGAACTGGCTACAGGGCCGTGCCCAGTGGGTCGTGGTGAATGCAGTGAAGTCCAGCTGGTGACTCGTTTCAAGTAGTGTCCCCCAGGGGTCAGTACTGGGGCCCATCTTGTTTAATATCTTTATTGATGACCTAGATGAGGGCATTGAGTGCACCCTCAGCAAGTTTGAAGATGACACCAATCTGGGAGGTGGTGTCGATCTGCCTGAGGGTAGGGCGGCCCTTCAGAGGGATTTGGACAGGCTGAACCACTGGGCTGAGGTGAATGGGATGAGGTTCAACAAGGCCAAGTATCAGGTCCTGCACTTTGGGCACAACAACCCCATGTACCGTTATAGACTTAGGGATGAGTGGCTGGATGAGTGTGAAGAAGAGAAGGATCTGGGGGTGTTGGTTGATGCTCAGTTGCACATGAGCCGACACTGTGCTCAGGTGGCCAAGAAAGTCAACAGCATCCTGGCCTGCATTAGAAATAGTGTTGCCAGCAGGAGCAGGGAGGTGATCATCCCCCTGTACTCAGCACTGGTGAGGCCGCACCTCAAGTACTGTGTTCAGTTTTGGGCCACTCACTACAGGAAAGACGTTGAGGTCCTGGAGCGTGTCCAGAGAAGGGCAACAAAACTGGTGAGGGGTCTGGAGCACAGGGCTTATGAGGAGCGGCTGAGGGAGCTGGGATTGTTGAGCCTGGAGAAGAGAAGGCTCAGGGGAGACCTCACTGTAATCTACAACCTCCTGAAGGGAGGTTGTGGTGAAGAGGCCTCTTCTCCCAGGCAACGAGCAGGACATGGGGTAATGGCTGCAAGTTGTACCAGAGGAGGTTTAGGTTGGACATAAGGAAGAACTTCTTCTCTCAGAGAGTGGTCAGGCACTGGAATGGCTGCCCAGGGAGGTGGTGGAGTCGCCATCCCTGGCAGTGTTCAAGAGGCGTTTGGATGACATGCTGCGAGATGTAGTTTAGTACTAATGGTGGCAGTGGTGATGAGGAGACGGTTGGACCGGATGATCTTGTAGGTCGTTTCCAACCTTGTGATTCTATGATTCTATGATTCTATGAAAACAGCACAAATATTTATTGTCTCTAACATAGCCAAAAGAGTGCCTTTCAGTTTTGATCTTTTAGAACTCTCTGCTGTAAATTCTTATGGAAATTCTAATCTTTAATTTTGTTACTGTGTAGACTAGGACAACACTTCAGTGTGTTTTACTCTAAGTCTGGAATTTCAGCCAAAGACCTCTGTGCATCTCTTCGGAGTCTGAGTAGTTTGAGAGAGATAGGTACATCTGGCTGTTATATACTAAGATGCATCTCTTCCAAAGCTGGCATAAAAACACCACTCAACACTTGTATCTAGATTGTGATATGTAAATATTTTTCCTCTAGAATCCTGTCTTAAATTTCAGGTCTGTACAAAACACAGAAACTTAGTTACAAAGTGTTAAATAGAGCCTGAACGCTTTTCTTTGTGCATTAAGTAAAGAATCAAAGAGAAATTCCTGGTGGCTATTGGGCTAAACATTTTTTAATATGTGCACTATTCATAAATTCACTTTGAATAAGAATGTGATCATTATAATTTAAAATTTCAATTAATTTTTTAATTGATTTTTTTCCCAAAAATCTACCATTGAGGAAATGACTTTATCACTGACTTTAAAATAATATCTGGGGAAGAGGACAGGGTAGAAAGAGCAGTTAAACTATACATATTTTTTTCATGTGATACAGCAAGTGGTGAAAAGGCTTAATATATAATTTAAATTAATATTGACCTGAATGGCTATATATACAATTGTTTGCACTACAAAAAATGTTTTACAAAGGAATGTGTTAGGAAAATGAATAGGTATAACTGAAAACATACCAAGAAGGATAGCAAAGTTCTTCACCAACTCCTTCAATTGAAGGAACTTCAGGGTGCTAAAAATTTATGAGCTTTTAGTTTTAATTCCATGATTTAATGTGTATTTCATTGTTTTTATAACGAATTAAAATGGTACTATTACTTTTACTTCCCTTAGATGAATGAACTAGCAATGTGAAGGTTGACATTCCTAACTGATAAATATAAGAAAAGGGATAATAAAATTTAACAAGCTGACTACGTTTATCAGCAAAAGTAAAATACTGGCTGGAGAGGTAATGGAAGACTGTTCATTGACTTCTTCATGGCCAAATTTCTTCCTCAGAATTTGTTTCCTTATAATTCAAAGGCATGGCATTTATTACCAGCATGTATGCCAGGCTGAACAGTAGTCTGTCAATATATGCAAACTCATATGTAGCAGTTTTTATTGTAATATGTGCATTTTGTTCAATTTGACAGCTTTCTCTACTTCTTGGATTTGGGCAATTATGAAAAATATTAATCTTTTTTTGTTTTTGTTTTTTCCCCCAGAGATGAACAGAGACATTTTTAGTTAAGAAATACGTGGAAAGCTTGATAGTTTTGAAAGCTAGTTGATAAAGAAGAGAACAATTGTGTTATTTAAAAAGTAGTGTATATATATGTGTATATTTGCATCTTTTAAGCTAGACTCGGACTCATCACCTTAGGAGAAGGAGGGCAGAGGAGAAAATTAGTTAACTCCTGTTCTGAGTCCTGTGTGAGCTTGAAGGAAGCATATTGCAACCTCAGAGGGAATGCCTATGCTCTTATGCCTCCTTCATGACTTCACAGCCTGTCCGTTGCTTGCCACCCTGGCACAACAGTAGGTGATGTAGCTGATTCTTCAGGCACAGTTTGGGAAAACTTTTGGTTAGAGATCAACCTCATCCCTAACAGGCAGTGTGAATGCAATTAGAGTCATGCACTGTTCAAACTCAAGCTCACTGTCAGCCGTTGTTAAGAAAATAAAAAATAGAAAAAGCTATTAAATCTGGAACGTGTAGTGTTTGGGGGAAGGATAACAAGGCTGGCTATATTGGTTTTGTTACCCAGTAGTTCCTGTGAGCAAGCTCATCCACCCCTGATCACCTCTGATAACTGGAACAGAATGAGCCAGGAGATCTGCTCCTTTGGAATAGAACTGTGACCAAACTAGTTTAGTCAACCAAAGCATTCTAATCCTTTGTAAAATAACCAGAGGAATCAGACAAGACTATAAAAATTAAAAGCAATGTTGCCTAGATGAGCACACAAGCTAATCTAATCTTTTTGAATAAGATAGATAAATTCCAGTAATTTAGCCATCGTATTGGATATATAATTACTTGGCATCAGGCTATAGCACAATTAGGTTAGAACTGCTTCCTGTCTTCTCCAGAATATTTGTCAATGAAGCTAAGGACAGTTTGTGACTGCTTCCTTTTCTATGGAATCCATAGAAATCATCTATTCAGTTTTGTGATTAAATAGTTACATGGGAAATGGATGAGGATAGCTGGACTTAACTCATTCCCTTAATTCTTGTATCTTGGTTTATTTTATTAACACAAACGTGCTTGGAGCATCCTGATTTTCCACCTGGCATTTCACAGCTGCAGTAAACCACTCACTGAGTAGAGATAACAGTCTTGTTTAGCACCTCTTCTGAGTACACCCACCTCCCTTGTAAAGGACCAGTACGGTCCAGCTGGGAACAATTCTGGCCTGAGCAGAAGCTGGGCGGGAAGAGATAGGCAGGCAGAACCTTTCCTCCCCATTTGTCTGCATGCTCACTGTTGGCTTCTCTAAGGGGATACTTACTGCTTGGCAGAAACAAACCACAGAACATAGAAAATAATGCAGTGTACCAAAGAGCCTTCTATAAACATATATTAGAAGTTGGAGAACTCAGTGCCACTGATAATAAACTCTGGTAGAGCTGTCTTTAGGCTGAGCTTTACATTTGACAGTTTCATCTTTTTGCTGCTGCTGCCTTGTCACCATCTGCTGTACTTGCACTGTGTCAGCTGAGACTTGTACACGTGCCCACTGCAATCCTCTTGACTTCCTATTGCAGCCTGCATGTCCAAGTGTATAGCATTACAGTGCAGCTTACACAGCTTTTGATCAGCATCTTTGTGCATGGCACCACATTGCTCAAAATTTAACTGTAGTAGAGCTGATGTTGAACAAAGGGTTGTTTGTTCAGTCCTTCAGCCACGTGCTCGCTTCTTGCTGTAATGACAATCCATTTAAAAGTGAAATGGAGCCTTTAGATACCTCAGTTGTGGTCAGTAGAACTCAAAGAAACTCTCTATTTCTGCTTGCTGGATGACTATTGGCAAGTCAAGGTGACCTCCCTTGGACCTAAGTTTTTCTGTCTCTGAAAGAGGCAGCAAAACCTACCCTTCTTTTCAGCTCTAAGTGGGTAAAATGCTTTTCAGAAGAGTTTGATGTTTACTATTATGAGCTGCCACTTGTGAAGACACGCTCAAAAGCGGGGACGCTGCTCATCTCCTAAAGGAAAGGAGGCCATAGGGATCTCTGATGCTGAGGATTTCAGGAGATGGGATGCAAACCAGTGGCAAAAGGGAGGAAAGAAGCATTGACTGCATCTTCTGCTGAAAGAAACGGGTAGGCTTTTACTGACTGAGCTCTCACTGGACAGTGGGAACTCTCACTTCCTTCTCTCCACTCTTGTCCTCTCTACTCAGGCTTGCCTGTGGAGTAGTAGAAGTAACTTAAGATTAAAAAGAAAAACACAAGTTATATTGGATCTGACCTGGTAGATGCAAGGATTTTGACATTTGAAGGGTGCCAGCAGGCAGCTGGGCTTATTGCTGGTGAAGGTGGCATGTGTACCCTCTCTTCTCCTGACCTATGTGTAACACCCAGTCACCTAGAATGGGCTGTCGTTAGCGATGGGGACTGCAAGGCTAAGGTGATCCCACTTCATTCCCTATGGCACACATCTCCTGTGCTGGGGGATGGGATTTGTCATCTTCACAATGAGGAATGATGCCTTAAAATTCTACAGCAATGTAAACATTACTTAGCAAGAGTAATATTGACCCAAATTCTCATTTCAGGAGCTCCAAACATTCATAATCTGAGCATGTTTGGATGCAGAATATGAGCTTGAACTTTTTCTATTTATTAATCTGTAGAAGCACTCACAACAGAAGGAGGTAGAAATAAGAATAATTTAAAACAGATTTAACACTCTGATTTTCTATTGTAGCAATTCAGAACTTTCTCCCTATCTTTAAGTCTTGCTTACTGATGACATGCGCTGGTTAATTTATGGGTAGTTTGCTAATGTCAGGACATAAGACTGCAGCCTACAAGTTCTTTATGAATATTTCCACTTCTAAAAATCATTACCAAATACACTGGGTGGAAAGTTAATAAGACAGTGGCTGCATACTTACTGGTCTGACACAGCTAGCACTTCGACATCCATATGTTTTGCCATAGATGTTTACCAACAGTTCAAGCAGAGGATCCAAAGAGTAGCAATTAAAATAATCCACCCTTGTAATTTAAAGCTTCCTGTGTAAGGAAGTGGAGGAGCATTATTGTCTCCGGATTTCAGCCTGCTGAAGACTTTCAGATTGTGAAGTCAGGAACCTGAGGGAGGGCAGAAAATTTGAGTAAGCACATTACCACTTCCTCTGGAGGAGTTGGTTGCTGTTCCAGTGGTATTGTAACCGCTAAATGTCACAGTGATCTCTCTAGTCCAGCTCAGCATTGCTCCGCAAGCTCATCTTTTTACAGTCACTGACTCAGCTTTGTGAGTAGCTGGTGTATCTTTTTTGAGTTCAGTAGGAAACTCAGCTATATATTTAGGGTATTTTATAAATAACTCCCTGCCCTTTACACAGCTGACAGAAAAAGAGATTTTAATTTCTCATTTTGGCAATGATTTACAGCTGTTCTTTCAATGGCATTAAGTAAAATTATATTTATACTTCACTGTTTCATGTGTATATGTTTATATATAAATAGAGAAAAACTACTTCTGAGAGTTAGTTGCAGAGCCACCATATTTTATGCAAAGAATATGTCTTGCAGATGTACTTAACAGTCCTTTCTGCTATCACAATTTAACAGGGCAATTCTCATTCTTCTCCCTCTATGTATATATATCTCAGCAATGAAGATACAGCTGAAATTCAGGAGAGACAATTTTTGGACAGGAGAGCTATTCTTCAATTGCCTATGAAGGTATTTCCAGGGTGTTTCTCCTGGAAAATGCTTTGCTATACTTTGTTTTTTGTTTAGGGGAAAAAAGAAAAAAGGAAAAAAAAAAAAATGTTGCACAAGTAAGTTTAGATTTTGTTACTATTATTTTTTTTTTTAATTCAAATTTTTTAATTTTGTACTTTTTGGCAATATGATTGCCCAGTTCTTAGTGGGTTTTTGTTTGGTTTCTGCTTGCTTGTTTGTTTTTCCTTTTTATTAGCATCAAATGATCTAGATCTTTTGTTTTTGATATTTTTTGTTTGTCTCAACTAATTGGGAAACGAAAGTGGATGAAATGGTAAGAAATGCTGCTGGAATTAGGTCTGTGATCTCACATCTCCTGACAAGACTAGACTAGAGGCCTGTGCCTCAGTTTCCCAGTGTTAAACTGGGAACTGTAGCTGTGTTTCAGTGAGATGCCTTAAGATTTACATCTGAAAAACACTTAGCATGATTAATAACCAAGCATGTGGTGTCTGACATGAAAAAAAAAAAACAAACAAAAAAAACAACCAACCCATGTTGCTTAATCACTGGTGTCTTATGGATGTTCTTTGACATAAAGAAAGCAGCTGGGTCTCTTCAAAACAATCCCCAAAAAGTCTAATCACTAATGATTTACTTGCTACTCACAAGAGGTGTTTCATGCAAGTAATTATGCTGGGATTATGAATTTGAACATTGATGAGATCATGATTCATCTGCGTGATTGCAAACACTCTTAAATTATTTTTCAAATATTAATTTTTAATGAAAATTAAATTAAATTAAAAATTCTTAACGCCTGCTGTTTAAGATCATGACATTTTTTAAACGTCTGGAGGGAGTTAGAGGAAATCTGGGAGTGTGGAATGCTTAATATTAAAAAGGGGAAAAACTGGCCTGTCCTTTTATTGCTAGCTCTTGCCCTCCTACTTAGCAGGGCTTGAAGAGGTCATGGAGCATCCTGAAATGATCAGTCATTTTCTGCATTAAGGGCACTCCTATTCCTCCCTTCCCATCACCCACTCCTGGCTCCCACAAGTGCTAACCGCAATTACATGGAGCAGCCAGTGCAACTAATAACATTAGGGAAGAGAGACAAATCAGTTCAGTGGGTGTAACCTGCTTAGTTCTCTTTTGATTAAGAACTTCTCAGCTCCGTGCCCCTCCTTTCCTTCTCTTCCAAGGATCAACTCTTTCTGTTGACCTCAGTAACATGTTTAACTCTGCCTTCCTTACTTGCACGTTTTCTGTTTTACTGTGCCCACTTATTTGTGTAGGTCAGGCAGGAAGGAAGGTATTACAGCAAGCTGTGTTCTTGACTTACTCTTACCTTTGATATAATTTCCAACTCATTAAGAAACCAGTGTGCATAGCTGAATGGGAAATTTGGGCACAGTAATGCAATAAGCCTGTTCAGAAAGGGATTTGAGTGCAGGTAGAGCTTAAAGCATGTGTACAGTCTCATGAATGGCAGAGAGCACCTGCAATTGGCCTTCAATTGAGCTGCAGATACTTTTTATGATAAGATTAGAGCATGTGATGGATAGTGTTTTTTTTTTAAATTGCCAGCTGCTCTAGTTTTTCTTCCAAAACATTATCATTCCCCACATTTTTCCATCCTTCCCTTTCCCTGGTGCCTATGCAGTCTTATCTGAGTGAGAATGCCTTTCAACCTGACTTCCATTTCAACTCAGCAGGCACAGAAATCTTTTTTTGGCTCCTAGTATCTCATTAAATCAGGCTTTTATGCTGGCTCCCCACACCTGCACTAGGTATTTTGTTAGACTACCAGGCAGAACTAAAATCTTCCAGCTTGCCTAACTTCTTGTCTGCCAAATTGGAGAAAAGGGAGGAGAGAAGTGAAGGGCTGTGTGGAGAGAGACAGTGAGAGCCCTTTAGTTGTGAGTCATCTGTAACTTCAGTCCTCTTGCTACTCCTATGGAAGAGTTACTTGGTATAGTTGGTATCTGCACTGTGCAGGAAGACTCTCTGCTTTGATCCACACAGAAAGAATTTCAAGGCTCTTTTATAATATTCTATTTTTAAACAGCAGATATATCTTAATGGTGAATTGCAAACAGTTAAAAAAAGGGAAAGGAAGAAAACCCTATCTCAACTAGCTAGGCAAGCTTGTCACGTAGAAGTCTTGTAGTTAATACCAAAACAATAAAGGAAAGACAACTTCATCTCTAATAATACTTTCAATTTTAGTAAGGGAGTCGGGAGGTTTAGTAATAAGGGGAAAAGATCACACATTTCAATTGCATTTATGTTCCACTTCTCACTACTCTACATCAAGTTTCAGTTACTGCATGCAGGAACAACAAAAAGTTCTCACACTCCTCTGATGACTTTGGATCTTCTAAGCTGAATGGAATAACTCAAAATACAAGGCACAGTTCTTTCTGCATGCAGGCAGGAACACTTCTCAGCACATAGCAGCAGTGAATAAAGCAATTGGGGCCATATAAGTAGAGATGATGAGATGTGACAGCATTATGTGCCTGTACAGTAGGACCTTGGCTAGGATGTGATTTCAGTTCCAAGTCCCAAAAAACAGAATACAGAAACTAAGTGATGAACTTGAACAGGGTACAGCCTAGACTCCAGTTGCTGGGGAGAACCACAGGGTCTGCTGCTCATCTTACTCCTCAATTACTGCCTTCCTGCTTCATCCCTTCATTGCCAATTTCAAGGGAATTGCACATCTCCTTGTCTCACTGTGGCTGCATCTGCTTTCTCCCCTTGCACACACACAAGGGATTTAGACATTTATTGGGAAGAATTACAGTCCAGAGCATCCATTGCATGACATTTTCAAAAGCCACAAGAGACCATTTTCTGTTGGGTGTTGACATGTCAAATTCTTTACCCTAAAGCTGCCATTATATATAATTAAAATAAGACACAGATCTGCTCATAATATATATGAAAGCTAATGAAAATAGCCAGTATGCTCTGTAGTGACACAACACCCACTGATTTGTTTAGGATAGGACAGGCCAGCAACATGGATTTGGTTTGATCTGTTTTCATGTTCTGCTTTTGTAAATTTGCTTGTAAGAAGATAAAAACATTTCTTACAGTTTAGGTTTGTCTGACTTTCAGGGTTCATGGAGAAACACAAGCTCATAGTTACACAATTCCCTGGCCTTTTGCTTGTTCTGGTTGAAGTGAATAAGTCAAACTTTAATGTGATTATGTGGTTGGATAATAATAGAGAGCAATTCATCCAATTAAATTGCTCTGCAAGGTGTGTAGTATCTGATAAACCACAGACACTGCAGCAAAGAAAGAAACTCTTGTTTTCTCTTTCCTTTTTTTTTGCTCTCTGTCAGTTGGCCTTTGTTTCCATTTTATGTCATGAGATTGTGTTAAGCAGTTTATGTCCCTCACTTATGTTTGCTGGGAAACTACTGCTTAATCCTCATTCCTATTCTTCATGCATGTTTTTCACTGTATTAGACTTTTGCTTTTCCCTTGTATCTACTGAAGGATTTCAGATCAGTTCTTCCAGTGTCTTATTATCAACTTCTCTACGACTTTCTTTCCTCTGCAGCCCAGTGAAGACGATTTCCTTCTTATTTCCATTGTATAAACATGGAAAATTTCAGGTAGAAGTAGGGAGCCAGTGCCGGAGCAAAAGGACACAGATGCTGGCACAGTAGGATTATGCAAAGCATAAGTCAACATAAAAGTGGCCTTCACCATCATGTGGCAACTGCAAACACATAGACACACAAAGAAAAAAAAATTTTCAACACAGGTATATGTATATACATATATGTGTGTATATGTATATATATATTAGCATCAAGGCCAGGCTGGATGGGGCTTTGAGCAACTTGGTCTAGTGAGAGGTGTCACTGACTATAGCAGGAGGTTGGATCTACATGATCTTAAATGTCCCTTCCAACTGAAACCATTCTGTGATTCTATTCTGTATTTAATGTGACCAGAAGAAAGTTTTCCTCTATTTTAAAAGTAATATGTAGTACTTCCTTAATGCAGGAAATCCATCATTTTATATGTGGCAGCCAATACTGGACTTCATTCTAATAGACAAAAAAATTTGTCTAAGTCTGGCCTAAAGACGTGACAATTGCCTATGTACAAGCCAGCATTTTCTTCTAGATTTTGTGTGAACAGAAGATAGCACAAACTGTAATTAATGTATCTGAACTTTTCTCAAATTTGAAATGATTGTTGGTGAAGTGAAACATCATCATCATGAAAGTCTCAAGAATCTGAAAAGCGATGCCTCAAAATAAAGATCAGTTTCTTTAAAAATAGCCCATTTAAAAGATAAATGAAAACACCAATGTGCTCAAAGTCAATGACAGAACACTTATAAAAACACACCAGAAGGAAATCCATTGCAAAATACTTCTGTATTATTTAAATCATTAATAACAAGTCTGGAGAAGACATAAGTTGTGGTAAATCATGAGGACAGTCTAATGGCACAAAGTGGTGTGAGTTGCCTACTTAGATATTTACAGGCTGGCAGCCAGAATGATACAACCGGGAGCAGAGACCGAAGACTGCATCAGCAGATTGTATCTACAGATAGACATTGATGTGCTTTATATTCTTATCCTTTTAGCCAGTAAGTGAGAATAACGCCTTCATGGACTAACGTTGTCTTGGGATGTAAGACAGTATTAAATAAGAGGAAAATGATCTCTTCTCTGTACTCAACACTGTGTGTTTTTGGGGTAAAGTTTTTTTGGTGTTCAATCCAGATGTCAGGTGAGGGCAAATAAACAGAGAAAAAATGGATCTGAAGCAGTGTTGGACTCTGACATTTGTTAAAATGGGATTTACATACATTCCTATCTTCAAATTTAACTCCAGGCAAAATGCTGTCATCTAAATGTGGATAGCCTTTGATATGTTTAGATTGCCTAAATTCCCCTGTTCTTTCCTTCTTTTACTTTGAAATGCTTACCTAGATGTTTTACTGTTTTACTGTTTTCTCCCCCTGTAACTGCAGTAGCTGCAGCTCTTCCACCACAGCAATATTTCATACATGAGTGTTCTCTTCCTCTGCAGCTCTCAGGCAGCCCCATGGAAACCACTGGGTCTGGTTCTGGGGACAGAGGTTTAAGTATTGCCTCAGGTGCGCCCTCAGCACTCACAGCTCTAAGTGAAGATATGGTCATAATCAAATCTCATGCTCCAGGGCTTCTATGGATGACTGTATGAATGGAGAACCATTTTGTTTGTCTCTCTAAGCACAATTGACCATTTTTATTTCAGGAATCCTGCGTTCCCTTCTAAGACTGGTGAAGAGGGCTCTTTTTTGAGGATGAAGATGGTGCAAGAGCAGTCAGAGGGCAGGGCAGAATGGGGAAACCTATTCAGGAGGCAAAGTACCACTGAGCTTTCCTGCATACTTAAAATCTAGCCACACACTTTGGGGAAAAATATAGATTTTGCACCTGGGAAGAACAGCTGCTATGATCATTCTTGTTTTGGTTTTCTGTCAGTGGTGTGGATTAGCATCATCTGGGCATGCCCTCAGTTATGAGCCAAACTGTCATCCCTATCCTCTGCCTGTGGAGTGGAACTGTTTATTTCCCTAGGACAAAAATAATCCTTCTGTCCTTTAGCCTTGCAGTGCAATTCAATGGCACAGTTAATCAAGGTACCTGCTTTCATGTGGCTTAGCATTGCATTAGTTTAACTGTACATGAAAAGGTAACATAAGCAATGAAAAAGAAAAATATAACAGCCTGTGTTATTGAGGAAGTCAAAATAAACAATACAAAGGTCTATCCTGACTTAAAATTCCATGAAATTAAGAGATGGCAAGTCATCCCTCTGTTTTTTCTCATCTTCCAAATATATTTAATTTCGATTTTAACCCTGAACCACTTCATTTATTATTTCTCTTTTAATATCACAGCTTGAAGCTGTAAGGTTGGTTCTTTCTTTTCCAGTCTGTTCCTTTCACTAAGTGCATGTCCGTATTACTCTTTCATGCCTCATTTAATCTGGCTTGCTGTACAGAGATATCAAGTGTTTCGTTAGCTGGTTTACTCATCCTGCTGCACTGCAGGTTTTCTGAGGCTTTCCTCTGCACTGACTCTGCACGTTTCCCTTTGTTTCGCTGCCGCACCGTGGATGCTGCCTTGCCGGAATGCAGCCCTCACAAAAGGGTTTGATCTCTCAATTTAGCATTTGTATGTCAGAAGGGATGTGGTTTAAAGGTGGATATATGTGATAAACTATAATTTCTTTCCGAAACAAACAGATGCCTGCTGAAAAGCATTTATTGGGAATATAAGGCTTTTCAGAGAGCCTGACACACAGGTGTGTGGTTTGTGGCTGAGTGCGCACTGCACACAGCACACTAGCACAGGAGCTGGGATGTTGCCAGTATACAGCAGCAAGCCATTAAAACTGGTTGGGGGCAACTGAGTTGTCCCTGTGCCATTTCCCTGCATCTTCCTCTCCCGTGGCTGGCTTAATCTAGATACTTTTAGGTGGTTAAAAATGTGCTTCACCTCGGTTGTTCAGGTGTGACACTGCGCCTGAGGTAATACTTTTCCTCCGTATTGAGGCTGAGCCCAGTGCAAATGCTTCAGGATTATCTTTTCGATGCCTTCCTTTGAATTTTGACGCAGCTTATTACATCTCTCCTTCAGGCTTTTTCATTTAACTACCATTTCCTTTTAAGATTACTCCAGGTCTGTCTTTCCTTTGCTGTATGGCTGAGGAAAGTCCCAGGGAGATGGGTGCATGATACACTTGGAGACAGGAATGCTTCTGCTGGAGTGAGCTCTGAGCAAGCCAAGTGAGACAGCATCATGCCCTACATATTGATATCCTCATTATGAAGCTTCAAGGAAGCTCGTTATGATTGCTTAGTCCCTCTATGGTTTTAACATGGTGTACAGACAGATCTTCTCTCCCCTCATACCCCTCCCCACCTTTTCAAACCACGTTTTTCAGTTTCAGGCATTTTCAGGCATTTGAGGACATATCAGAGAGGTCTTCTGCCATTTGAAGGTCTTACATCCAAGGAAAGTCCTATTACATCAGCTCTAGATTGGTCTTAATCTATGTTTGGCACCTATGTTAGATATACAAATCCTGCCATTTCGTATAGTTTACACAAAACAAGCTGGTGTTTGGCTGAAGTGATGGGGCGGGCATGTTTCAACAAGCGAAATGAATCACCAGACTCTATCAGTCAGTCAGGCACTGCTGAGAATAAAATGTTTTTCCTTAAGTCAAATTACTTTCCAGAGTGATGGAAAAACCCTTACAATTTGCAGAAGTCCAGATGCTTAATTTCCAGTAACTTAACTTCTTCTGTAGTGTGCTGTTTTATTAAAGATCTTTTAAAATTAATCAAGAGTTAGCTGCTGTTGCATGTATGAGTGGAGAACCAATGCTTAGCTCAAGAGGAAAAAAACAAACATATAAATCAGAGGAAGTTTTTTATTTTTCATAAACTTTAGTGTGCATGTGAAGATGGGGACTACAAGCCATACATTTTCAGTTATCTAAACTGATTTTAAATTGCACAGATTGAAGTCAGGGGCATTAATATGTTTTTTTTCCAATAATCTTAGAATGCTTATGTTGGATGACAGCTACAGGCAAAAAAAACCACGTAGGCTGCTAGCAGCTTGTTTTAAAAGTGTGGGTTTTAGTATTTTGATGTTGATTAAAATTAAATTTTCCTTTCAAAAATGAGAGAAAGCACTCAACAGGAATAATAACCTAACACTTGGTGAAAGTGATTATTTAAGCTCAAAATTTTGCTCGTTGCTCATGTTTATTAGCTGAATACAATTAATTTTATGTTTTCTTTAATAAAAAAAAACATTTCTATAATAATAAGCAATCCAGTTTTCCTTTATTTGGCAAACGGTATGCTTAATTTAATTGATTTGTAAGGTGATAATCCACATGATTTATTGAGTTTTAAGTTGATGCTTATTGAACTTATTCCTCTGACATTCTGCTGACCCTCAGACCTTCCTGTCTCTGAGATTTGGGTACAATGGGTCTTGCATAAGTCCAAACAAACCCCTCTGTGAAGAAGAAAATGTCCTAGTGCCTTCAGTATCTCCACTGCCCCAACCTTTGCAATGAGGAAGGGAAAGATTGCTACTTCCTCTCCAAACTGGATAAACTCATGACGGGAATATAATGCAGTTGCATGCAATGTTAGTGATTCCATTCAGCAGCCACCCTGCAGGGAGAAGATAAACAGATATCTCTGTCATCGTGATTGCATCCAGGCTTAGTAAAGAAAGATGTAAAACTGCTAGTAAAGACAAGATGTGCTGGACCATTCTTGAGCTTCTCAGGCGTGACACAAAAATTTTGGGAAATATGCGATGTTTTTGGAGCATAGATACATAACCATTTCCTCAAAGATATTCCACCACACTTTTCTGCCATTAAGGAAATACATTATTACACTTGGAGAACAGGTTATTCCACAGAACAGAGTTATAGGGCCGCTTCTTTCTTTTTTTTTCTCTTTCTTCCATGCTTCTTTTTCCTGTTTACTCATTATATCATAATTTTTCCTGAGGCTGTTGGAAGACCAAAGACCAAGATGCTAGCAAAAGTGTAGGATGCACATAAACAGTGTTCCGTTTGGTTCAGAAGTGAACAGGGAGGTAGTCAATCTCACAGGACACAGGGGTGACACAAAGCCTTCACGCCTTGAAATCCTATGCTCTCTTCAGAATTGCTTTTTAAAAATCTGATTCTATATGGGATGGAAAATAATGGTATGTTTTCTTGGACTTCTCGTGGTTGCAAATATATAATCACTTTCCCATTTGCTTTTTGAGACTCTAAATATAGCTTTTTTTTTGTTTGTTTTATTTCTAATAAAACACTACAACACAATTCTTCCCTATTCTGGACATATTGTGTATCTGGTCTGGCAAATGGGAGCAAACTCAGAGCCTCCTGCTAAGACTATCTCAGGAAAAGTATCCAAGGGACCTCTGTGAACATTAATTTAGTAGTGGAGGTGAACTGTCTAGGCTACTGTCAAAGAACCAACTCCAAGTCCAGAAAAGATGCGATAGCTGTGACTGTCTGCTGACTTCTCTGAATTACACTGGATAGATATTGCTTTCTTGGCACCACCTCTAAAACTTTTGTGAACCTCTCCAGTTTTCCACACAATTGTGTTCAGATAAATAGCTCAGTAAAGGGAAGAGGCTTATCAGAGAGCATAAAGGGCAGATAGGCAGTTACAAGGAGAAGATGAAATTCCAAACCTTGTCCTTATAGCAATTTTGAGAGTTTCTGACTTATGTAAAAATAGTGTAATTGCAATACACTTACGGAATTTATAATTTGTATTAATGCGGAAAAGGGAATTTACTCTGTATGTGCATAATCAAAAAGGCGACTCTGACTACTGTAACATTGGATGGGTTGTCATCTGTATTGTGTCTAAGCTTCTTTTGTGACTGCTTCTTCCTCTTTTCATTACTGCTGGTTGGAGGGTAAGATTATTATTCTGTTTCTTCTCTTCCCCAGCAGCTCTTATTGTGGAAGGTTTTTTCAGGATGATGGAATAAATAACTGTTAAGGACCAAACCAGCAAGGCATTTTACTCAGGTTAAGACTATAGCATATAGACATACCTCCATGATGAATATTCCTATATGAAAATCCGAATTTGTTGACGGAGCCTATGTGGGAAATTTTAAAACAGATTGGCTTGGTTGAAGTTTTTAAATGATTTTTTTGTTTTGAAATAACGGTGAAGAAAAAACCAGATGTCAAAACTGAAAGCAAACTGGTTACTGTTGAAAAAATCTGAAATGACCTGATTTTAAGTTGTTTTCAGAGGAACAGCTTCTTTCTTCCTTTCTTCCTTTCTTCCTTTCTTCCTTCCTTTCTTCCTTTCTTCCTTTCTTCCTTTCTTCCTTTCTTTCCTTTCCATTTAGAATTGGAAATTTTTACAGTAGGAAAACTCTTTTCAAACAGTCAACCACACCCACTCTTTCAGCAGCCTTCCGGAGCTGAGGCATTACAGCAAGCATCTGTGAAAGAGAGTTCATTGAGGACTGGAGCATGTTTGGTGTTTTAAATACTCGTAGCACAATAGTAGCAAAGCCTGCCCTTCTCCATCTTTCCTGGAATAGCAATGGATTACCATTCAGCTCCTCTTTGCATGAAGAAGGTTGGAAACAGAGTTATTCAAAAAATATGCACTACTAGCACTAGGCTTTGAGTATGTTCTTCTCCCTGAGAAGGGTAACTGCTGGTCCTTCACCTAAAAAGAAAACCTTTATTTTTCTAGTTGTTTTACAGGGATTCACTTTGTCTAACTGAATTATTCACCCATAGTAGAGAGGAACTGAACCCTTTTATGAGTGGTTCTTGGCTACTCTAGTGTTTCTGTTTTGTGTGTTCTTTGGCCTTTCCAAGGCCCCTGTGAGTGGCTTACTGTATGTGTTTTTGCAATCATTTTCTGCTCTGCTTATCTGATTGGGTTCATTTTGAGCTATTTGTAGACAGTACAAAAAGAGACCAGATTAAAATCAATGCAGACATTGTGTTCCCACACATGCCCTGTATTCCTAGGTATTAGAAATGGGAATGAGTCATCCAGCAATACAGTTAAGTACTGACAAATGGTTGTCTAAAGCTCTGATAAGTAAAATCTCTTTGACTTATTGCATATTTTCTCTCTCCACATACTGCTGGTATAAATCTGAGACAAAATCAACTCTCTGCCTCCCCAAGGACAGAACTTGCAGTCTTTGCCCAGGTATATTTTCCAATGAAATGTGTGGGAGTTTAAGGGACTAGAGCACTGAGACTGAATTTATATCTAAGGACAGTGAAAAATAAAATAATCCTCCCTTACGGACAGCTCTTGTCTGCATCAGTGCAAATGCACACGTGTCTCTGGAGCCAGAGAACAATGATAATTTTTAAAGCTTTGTTTGATAATGCAGCTTCTCTCCAGTTCAAGGAATACCTTGGTTTCTAAATCATTATAAACACACTAGTTTTTAGCTACTGAAAAGTGAGCAATGAAACAGGAAAAACAAAACAAAACAAAACAAAACATAACTGCAATGGAAAAGACAATAAAATACCTGAAAACAACTGAATGCTTTTTCTACAGTGTTTATTTTAGGCCTATTCCTTGGAAGCATGTATGGTTTAGCTGCAAGGTTGTAGTAAAAGTCTTCTTGCAATAGAGGAAAGACAATTTACTAGATAAACTATCTATATGAAGATTAGTATAGAAGTTAATTCTAAAGGATGTGTTTAAATGAGCAGTGGCACATAAGATAATTATTTCAGAAGGATAGAAGATTCCTTTGAATAGGAAAATCCACTGTTATTTATTGAAAGTGAATACATCTACTACGGTCAAAGACAAAATTCAGTTGATGGAGCTGGCTTCTCCCAGCTTTTCATGACAAAGGACAAGGAGTCTTTTAGAGTCCCTCTTGGTGACTGAGCAGAAAAAGATCTTATCAGTCTTGCTTCTGCACTGTGTGCTCAAAACTCTCTTTAAGTTTAACTGGAAAGCACTTAATTACTTAAACCTATGCTTTTGCCAGCTGCAAGTGCTCGATATTTTTTGTATATTTTCTTGTCTCTCTTTTTTTTTTTTTTTTTTAATATGTGTGCAAGAGACATTAGAACTTGTTAATGCTTTCCTGAGATGGTCATCAAAGAATTGTAGGCAGGAATTGTGTAAATATGATCTCTGATACATGTGCCAGTGCTACATCCCTCTTGGAATGCTCAGGAGCAGAAGCAAAAAAGTGTACAATGGCTCTTATGCCATTATGTGGGAATTAGACTGTCATTTATGTTCTTTTTATTATTTTTTATTACCATTATTATTATTTATTGTATTCATTAGCAACACGAGATTTGGAGGTAGGCCATCAAAGATACAAAAATAGAGACTCATCCTCTCCTTCCTGCATTCCCAGCTTGTGTTTCAACCCCTTTGCCACAGCTGTCCTTAAGCACTGCTCATCTGCCCCTTTTATGCCCTGCCTCTTGCTTTTACCCACTCTTGGGCAGATTTGTGTGACTCCTTCTCCCAGTAGCAGCCTTGGGCTATGGCATCCTGTGTACCCATCATCTTGAATGCAAGGTACATTTCTTTGACTTCTCTAACAAATAAACAAATAGCACATGCATTTAGATTTTATTAAAAATAAATTCTAAAAGAAAACATGCTCTGAACACATATCTTCCCCTGAGGAGAGAAGCAGGGAGCACAAACGTTTGACAGATGTTAGTCAGGTGGCTTAGTGCACAACTGGAAGGCACGGAGGCACTGTGATGATGGAAGCTGTGTTAGAAATGGCATATATGAATGAAATAAAGACTTAGCAGAATATTTAGTCAGCTACACCTTGCTACATTTTCACTTTCCAGTGAGAATTTCCAAATTTGTGGAAAGTTACAATGACAATAAAGTAGATCATGAAACAGATTTTGTCCCTACTATGTTGCAAATGTTATAGCAGACTGAGCTACTTTCTTATTTTAGTCTCTGTATACTTTATATTTAAGGATTTGATTAGGGGTTGTTTCACTCCCTGTCTGTGTAGCATACCATCCCCCCTATGTAATGTGCTTTGCTTCCCAACCATTCATATTCAGAATTAAAAAATAGAAATGGCCAAGTGGAATTGACCCTTGTATACTAAAATAGCATAAGTTGTAAATTCAGCCTCAGGAAATCGAGTCTTTTGGAACAAATACCAAGGCTTTAAAGCCTTTATTCCTCTGCCTCAAGAAAACTCTCTGCAGAGGGTCACACCCTTTCATATTTATCTGCAGCTTAACTTTTCCCTCTTGCATTCTGCATTATTTTATTTTATTTTTCAATACTTAGGTTAACTTTTTGAAGTCTAAACATTTCGGCAACACTTGAATAAACCTTATTTAGGCTCAGGAAAGATTCCTACTGGGTCAAGAAAATTGTCAGTTGGATACATTATTGGATCAAGAGAAGATGGGTTAAATATTCATATAATGAAGCAGATCCAGCAGAAGGAACTAGACACATCAGAGAAAAGAATAAACTAGTACAGGTATTTGATACTGTATCTATTACACTTTTTGTATGCAGATATTTTATCAAGCATCACTGCTAGCTACAGACACTCCCCAAGATTTTTCCTTGCTTCAGTTAAAATCAGCTAATCCAACTTTAAAAATACATTGTTTATTTATTTTTGTTTGTTTGCTTATTTTTCCAGGTCTAGCACAGAAATCATACATTCTTCTGTGTTCTATGAGAACTTAGTTATGCAAGTACTCAGCTTTATTCAATGTTGCAGTATCATAAAGTAGAATGCCTTTTACTATTTCATATGCTAGCATATGAGCCATCACTAAACCAGTTCAGAGAACAATGCCTTATGCACATAAAGCTGAAAATGGAAATAAAACTTCAAGCATACAGCACACTTTGGAAAGACAGCAAATAGGAATGCTGTTGATGTGACAGAGAAAACTTCTGAAACTCTGTTCTTTACTAAATTTGAGATTATTTTAAACATGCTCATTAAGTCTCATTCTGATGCAAGCTGCCAAAGAGAATGCAGGAAATATGTATTTTATATGTATTTATGTCAAACACCACAATCTACCAAAAATCCCCACTTGTCAGAGAATAATGCTCTCACTGCTTTTCTTGAGAAGTGACTCTAACTAGAGAACAAAAAAAGTTTTTGTTGTGTCTTTACCAGACTTTACGTAATTCAAACTAACTCCTCAGCTTGTTTTCCAAACTAAATCTTACTCCACATGCTAGGATTATTCCTGTGATTTGAAAAGATGGTATGTAACAGCATCTCTTGTTGACATCTCTTGCAACAGCAGTTCTGCTAGAATGCTGTAATGAAGTCAATGAAAATTGTTCCTGTTGGAAGCTGATTGCAGAGATATGGCTTCTTTAGATTATTTTGTTACTTACCTTATTATTTAATAAATATTTTAAGGCAAATCTATTTGTTAATGCCTACCAGCCCTAATTCTTGACTATCTGCTGCCCTCAGGTTTTCATTTGCTTAAATAAAATACTTTACAGTTCACAGTAATGAGTGAAAAATCACTGCACAAAGCATATGAAGAGATTCTCCATTCAGCTGTTGCCTCTACTGCTAGGCTCCTTTTCTTCACCTTCTTAATTCTGATATACTAAATCATTCATCTCCTTTATGCTGAAATACCTAAAGAAGAGAGTAGTTAATGACTATTTTTGAGGACCAATGAGGAAAATTTATCCGTAAAGTACAGAGTTTCTGTAAAGGATGACTGTTTGACCTTGTTTCTATAACCTTCAGCTGCCTACTTCTTATAACTTGTTAGAATCACTTGCCATATCAGGCTGCTGTTTGATTATAGTTTCCTTCTCCAATGGACCTCGTGCATTTCGAAAGGCAGTAAGATCAGTAAATACTAACTGTTGCTTCAGATTTACTGTTTTTCCTCCCTTTTCAGTCTTCCCGCTGATTCTCTCACTGATACTACTCATCTGTCCTTGTCTTTTGCTGAAACTCCAAACGTACTCCTCGCTCACAGGATTTCACCCTGGTGACTGCAGTGATGAAGGCAGTAGCCTCAGCTGGCCAGGCAAATTGCCTGTGTTCTGATCACTGTGCTAATCCAGCTGGACAAACTGTTTCACTACTGCAAAGTGATTTACTGTCATTTACTGGTACAATATATTTTCCACCGTAAGATTTCCATCAGCTTTGATGGGCTTTGGATCAGGCCCACATAGAAATGCAATGAAGTCAGATCATTACAAGCTAAAAGCAGATAGAAATCTTCTTCACCCAACCCCTTTCCCACGGAACCGAGATTTTCAATGTGGGAATTGTGAATCAAGTTTGCAATTGTTTCACTTTTCCTACCTTATTTAATGCAGACTTTGCTGCTTTCTAGCCTGTACAAAAAAAATCCTGCTCATGAAATAAGGCATCCTGCTGCTGAAAAGCTTGAACATCTCATCTGGACAGGCCACAAGATTTTTACCACTTAAAAAACGGCTTGTGAAACACAAGAATTACAGCATTAGTGATGAGGAAAGCCTTGGATATTTTAACTACTCCAGACCTTAGGAATATTCTGAAGGGAAAGTGAACCATGGGGCTGGATCCTTGAGTAATATACATAAGCTCTCATTATTCAATAACTTTCTGTAGAACAGAGGATTGGCTGCAACATTTGTGTAGCACAGAATAATACAGCTCTTATTTACATTTGCATGAATACACATCTTGTCTGTGTTTTTTATAACTATGGAAGAAAGAAATAGAGTTCACTTTTAGTTGACAGTGGCTCTCTTAAAACACAAAGTACCAATTATCACTGAAAATTTTCTTGTTTCTGATACTGCCCAGTTTCCAGTTTTACATATTTATGTATGTATGTTATCTTTTTTTCTCCAACAGAGATGAGATGAAATCACTTTCCATTGCATGTGACAGGGTTTTGTTTCATTAGAAAGAAGGTTGTTGCCCTTAGCCACAATGCAGCAACATGGGCAGCTGTTTGTAGCCAGCAGTATTATGTTGCATGCATGAAAGGAATGTGGTGATCTAGTTCAGATCTTCAGCTGGTATAAATCTGCATAGTTGTCTCAACTCAAAACAGATCTCTGTTGTTTTATGCATTCTGACGATACATCAAAGCTACAAAATGAAGTGTGGTGTAGAAATTACTGAAAAGGAGAAAATCTGTCAGTACATACATATGGCGTAGTATGGTTCATTCATGAATTGATCTGAGCTTCAGCATGATGTCAGATGTGATCTCATTAAAGCCAGCTTAATCAGTAAGCTTAATTCAACTGTACTATATTGAGAATGTGACTATCAAGCTTTAATGCTTAGTTTGAACTTGATTGTCTGTTTTGGTGCTACAGAATCACAGAATCACAGAAACACCAAGGTTGAAAAAAGACTTACAAGATCATCCAGTCCAACCATCCAACTATCCCCAGTAGTACTCACTAAACCATATCCCTCAACACAAAATCCAAACGTTCCTTGAACACCTCCAGGGTCGGTGACTCCACCATCTCCTTGGGCAGCTCATTCCAGTGCCTGACCACTCTTTCAGAGAAAAAGTATTTCCTAATGTCCAGCCTAAATCTCCCCTGGTGCAGCTTGAAGCCATTCCCTCTAGTTCTATCACTAGTTACATGAGAGAAGAGGCCAATCCCCACCTCGCTACAACCTCCCTTCTGGTAGTTATAAAGAGCAATGAGGTCTCCCCTGAGCATCCTCTTCTCCAGACTGGACAATCCCAGCTTCTTCAGCTGCTTCTCATAAGGCCTGTGCTTCAGACCCCTCACCAGCTTTGTCGTTCTTTGAACCTGCTTCAGGACCTCAATGTCTTTCTTGCAGGGAGGGGCCCAAAACTGGACACAGTACTGGAGGTGCGTTCTCACCAGAGCTGAGTACAGGGGAACAATAACTTCCCTGTTCCTGCTGGCAACACCATTTCTGATGCAAGCCAGGATGCCATTGACCTTCTTGGCCACCTGGGCACACTGCTGGCTCATGTTCAGCTGAGCATCAATCAATACCCCCAGGTCCATTTCCTCTACACAGTCTTCCAGCCACTCTGCCCCAAGCCTGTAGCATTGCCTGGGGCTGTTGTGGCCAAAATGCAGGATCTGGCATTTGGCTTTGTTGAACCTCATCCCATTGGCTTCACCCCAGCTATCCAGATGTATACTCTAATGTAGATGTATACTCCGTTTCTGGAGTATGAATTGAAATGTTCACTGATAAAGTTCCCATAATTGAAATCTTGTTGCTTTTTTTAAAACAGTAAATTCTTCTTCAAGGGTTTGTTCACTGGATTCTGGATTCCTCACTGCAGCCCTTGTACATGTGACTCCATTGGAATCTTCTATGCCTTTAACAATCTCCAGGCTGCCACAGCTGGAGGTGTAAGGGGTAACCACAACCATCACTGAGAGAACCTTTTTACCCTGATGGTACATCTCAGAACCAATGAGATACATGATCTTACAACACAATTATTTTCTTACCTACTGAACTCTGCTTCTAGTCACATTTTCTAGGTAGCTGTCACTGTTACATTCTCCTTGTTGAGTTGAGAGTGTTTTGTTTTTTCAGGTTTTCACCAGAACACATAATCTGCCCATCATGTGTTTTTTAATCCTTTCTTTCTAAATGCATGTGTTATCCTTCATTATACCCTTCTTTAGACTAGAGTTTTCTGATTAGCCCTTCCCTCTGCTGAAGTTTCTGTCCTGATTCCCACTCTGAGCTCTGCAATGGGTTTTCAGACACTTATTCCCAGTGTGGACTTCTCAAATCAGACACTGAATCCAGGCCCATGTTTTTCCCAAGAGGCACCTTGAAAATTAGGTAGATGAGAAGACCTCTTGAGAGTACTCAACTCATCTGCTTTGAGAAGATGTTTCTGCAAAACATGAATCCAACTAAATGTAAAACCTTCAAAGAAATTGGTGTTGTTTTCTGTCATGGTGGCTGAAGAATAACTTCTGCTCTTCTCTGCTGAATTTTGAATTAAGACATAGTTTTGTCTCTGCCATAAGGAGAAGAGTCAGTATCACAAATCCCACTTGCAGAAACTTCCAGCAATCGTGACTATAGAGTCAGGAATTCTTCACTGGTTTTGGTTATGGGTCCCTTCTTACCCTGAAATGTGGAAGTTCAAAAGAAATTAAGGGCTGTGGTATAACCACAGTGGATAATGTTCCTCAGGATAATCTGATTTACATCTCTTTGGTGTTTACGCCTGCTAAGAACAAGACAACATGGACTGCACTCAACAAAGAAGCACAGCTACTGCATGCTCAACACCATGTCTGCTTTCAGCAACTACAGACAGCTTCAAGGAGTTGTTGGGAGATTCCTGTGACTGCTCCAGAGGTATTGCTTGTGGTCTTATTATTGTCAGAGTTTTGGAAAAGGTGGGATTTATTTTTGTAGGTAAATGACCAACTAAGAGATGTGCTCTGTGGTTGTATATTTCTTATTCTTCTGCTATCTCACACTAGGAACTGTCATTCTGATATCGCTGCAGTGAGCTATGGGTTCCTACAGCAGCTGCCAATTAGAAGCAGAATGAACGTATCATTCTTCAAGTGGAGAAAGTTAGCAACTGACCTTCATTATTATGTAATTAAGAATCTGATCTTGATCTTCAAAACCTTCAAACTGCTTGGCACAAACTGTTCCTGGGAAGTTTTCCTTTCCAAGCCAGTGGCCACTAACATCATAGCTTTCTGAGAGAGCCACAAAAGAAACTTATTTGCTTTAACTTGTTTTTCATTGCATAAATTATTCAATAGACAAGCAAGTCACGAAAAATAGGAAACAAACCCAATACATATGAGAAATTTTAAACTAGTAGTTAGCAAAAATTTCTCAGACACTACCGACAAGTCAAAAATGCAGAAACAAAATGAAGCATCTTGGAAGGGAATTATTGCTGTATTTTAGACTTGTGCTATCTGAGGTATTTGCATGTGATGGACAGCGAGAGAAGTTGTGCACTCCTGCACATTTGTACACTCCCACTGGGAATGTGTTGGTGCTCTGTTTACATTTTTCCCCACTGAACCACTACTCCTTCATGGCACTTGCACAAAAATCATTTCTTCTATTTTTAGACTCCCCGACTCACACCCTGAGAAGAGCAGTAGTGCACCGGGCATGTTCAGTTTCATTTATTTATTCCTCATCACTTATTAATAGCGTATAACACATGTATATGTCATTTAGCCTCCTGAATTTATCCCTCATATTTTTAAAATTATGTAATGAAGTCTCAGCAGACTTGGGATGCTTCCGTTTCTTCTTTTTATTTTTATATTTTTCTTTTTGTGCTGGTTTGGTTGTGTTGCCTTTGTCAGAGGGAATACCGTCACTGACTCCAGTGGAAAAGAGAATATTTCCTAAGTGAAATTTTCACACTGTATTCTCTCCCCACCTCTAAGTTTTCTATTCTGATGAGTATTTAAACTTGACACCAGATCTCTCCTCTGTCTGAAGGGGAAAATATATATTCTTTTAATTGCGTTACAAATGAGACCTCAAGAAAAATCCTCAAAACATGAGAAGATGTTTTCTAAATGTTAAAGACCTCAAACCATGCCTATATGGAATATTCAATCTCAATATCAGTGACCTAGTTACTGTTTTCCTCTTAAAATAATAGCCCAAATTTCTGTTCGATTACATTGTTATAAGACCAAGCTTCAGTTCTTCAGTTTAAGATTTTCACTTCCAGATAATATGTATAAATTTTTCACATGAAGCTTAGGAAAAAAAAAAAAAAAAAAAAAAAAAAAAAAAAAGGAAGAAAGAAAGATAAAGAAAGAACAAATTCAATTACAAATGCAGTTGAATTTCCAATTACTGAACATAATGTCACTGGTGTTAGTGAAAACTGTGGCTGCATGGCACTCCCAAAAATCAGGCCAGCCTACTATATGTGGTGACCACTGAGTATGTGGTGAGCTAATTTTTGAAACTGTTGAGTACAAATACATGTTGATAAAGCCAGGGCATCCCCAGGCCCTTCATGACTTTTGATGTTTACGCAAGCCAATACTTGAACAACATTACTCAGAATTTGACTGAGTTTCTACAAATCTCCAGGTACGTAATAGAATCTTAATTTGTCTGTTGAGTTCATTCTGTAACACTGATCATGAATTCAGTATGTAGATACAAGAGTGATACTGTTAGAGTTTAGCTACTTCTAGAGCTTTCCTTTTAATTAATTTTCTCAATGAATGTTACAATATGCAGTAACATTTTGGTACAAAGAGCAATGATACATCCTGTACCAGAACAGATATGAATGCTGATAATAGAACAGTGAGGTCTTTGTTCATCTGTTTGAAAAACAACCAGCCACACTTTTAATCTCTCTCTTTGAAAAAAGTATTTTGTGCTCATTCTATAATGTATAAGGAAACAGATTTGTTTTTGAAGAAAAAAAAGTCTCTTTTTTTTTTTTTTTTTTTTTTTTTTTCAAAAGCTCAGGAATCTGGAAAGATGAGTCTTTTTTCACTGAATTCAGAATCACAGAATGGTTGGAAGGGACCTCAAGGGTCATGAAGCTCCAATCCCCCTGCCACAGGCAGGGCCACCAACCTCCACATTTAATACCAGACCAGGCTGGTCAGGGCCCCATCCAACCTGGTCTTGAACACCTCCAGGGATGGAGCATCCACAACCTCTCTGGGCAGCCTGTTCCAGCACCTCACCACTCTTTCTGTAAAGAACTTTCCCCTGAGTTCCAACCTAAATCTTCCCTCCCTCAACTTAAAATCATTTCCCCTTGTCCTGCAGTCATCAACCCTTTCAAAGAGTTGATTCCCCTCCTGTTTGTAGGCTCCCTTTAGGTACTGAAAGACTGCAGTGAGGTCACCCTGCAGCCTTCTTTTCTCCAGGTTGAACAAGCCCAGCTCCCTCAGCCTGTCTTCGCTGGAGGTGCTCCAGCTCCCTGATCATTTCTTTGGCCCTCCTCTGGATCCTCTCCAAAAGCTCTCCATCTTTCTTATGCTAGGGACCCCAGACTTGGACGCAGTAGTCAAGATGGAGCCTCATGAAGGCAGAATAGAAAGGGACAATCACCTGCCTGTCCCTGCTGGCCACCCCTCTTCTGATGGAGACCAGGATTTCCAAGCTGCACACTGCTGGCTCATGATAAGTTTTGCATCCATCAAGACCCCTAGTCCTTCTCTGCAGAGCCAGTTTAGTGAGTGTCTGTTCTTTACTCCCTCTGTATATATGTGGGTTTGATTAAATGCTCCCTCATCATCTAGTTGCATTATTCTGCAAACAGAATAAAGACTTAATCTCCACTTTACCTCCATCTCAAAATTTGAAGGATAGTCCTCCTCCTTCTCCCAAAATATATTTAAGTTCATCTCGTGAGAAATTTAGTACTGGAAAATCTCATTCCTCTTTCTCTCTTCAAAGATCTTACATAGTTTTATGTATAAAAAAATAATATATATACAACTACCTCAGATGCAAATATATTACTTTTTCTTTAACCAACCTGTCCTCTTTTACTCGTATATTTTTTTCCTTTAGAAAAAAATAAAAAGACCCTCTGAGGAGAGGACTACTTGCCCCAAATCAAGGAAAATGCATACCTTTATCCTGTGATATTTTATTACTCTGTCTTCTGGGCCAGAATCGATATTGTCATTTTTCCTTGAAATCCAGAGAGCTCAGAGTTACCATTTTAAATTCCTTAATGTTTTTATTTGATTCATTTTCATTGTTATTACTGTACTGATCTTTGCTCTGCTATAGCCCTGCTTTATAGTAATCACAGTGATTTTGACAATAACATCTAGCTCATTTGTATTCTAAAAACTCTTTAGGACTGGGAAAGGAGAAAAATGTCTTTGCTACCTTTTGCCTGCTGAAAAGCAGCATTCTGAGATTGTTTTTTAAAAATTTAATCCAGTAATTAATTTAATGTAGAGGCTTTAGCTAGTTATGTGAGCCATTTCTGGATTGCCCCCTATAAGATTAAGATGACTCCTCCTTTATTTACTCTGCTCAGGTAGTATACAGATCACATCTTGCAGCTGATCTACTCAGAAATATTTTCTTCCTCCTGCAAAATGCTGTGTTTTGATCTGTTTCGGTATTACTTTGGGCACTTTACTGAGCTATCAGCACATGGCTGTGCTTATGTTATCAGGAGATGCGTTTTTTGTATTTGTTTTAAAATCTGTCGATTTACACTTGATTTGTTGTTCTTTTTTTTCTTTTGTTTGTTTGTTCTTTCTGACATCAACATTAGAAGACTCCAACAACCTCCCCAAATCAAAAGCATTATTATCAGCTTTGCTGAGTTATCAGTTGAGTAATTGTTTAGGAGGAAAAAAAGGAACATGGAAAAATGGAGAATCCACGGAAAATTTAGCATAGCTGAATTTGAATTTTTGTGCAAGGCTCATCGTATCTTTTAAACTTTGCTGCCCAACTGACTGGTGGGAACACCTCTTTCTGGCTGGAAGTAAGTGCAAGTCAGTACTGTGCAGTGAATGGAATTAGCACCTGTCGGAATAATGTTGGGAAGACACTGAGCTCTCACAGATCTCACCAGATGTTCCAGGAGAAACGTTCCAAAGAGGCTGCAATATGTCCTCCAGCACGGGTAGTGTGCTGTATGAAAGAAAGAGAGGTAAGGTACACAAAGACTGTTCCACGAATTAAGCCATTCAACCAGGCAGGCAGTGAAGGGGTGAGTATTATGTGCATGCAGAGATGCCATGTTTTGTAGGAAAAGCCAGTGAGCAAGCGAACAGGATGCTGACTCTTGACTAAATATCTGGTACTCTTCAATGAGGCTGTCATTGTTTTGTTGTTTATCTAGATTTAGTTGTTAACTGGGATTTGCTCTCTTGGGTGAGTATTCACAGCCTGGGCTGCTGCTAAGCTGCATTTCACTCTCTTCTTCTGAATGCATGGGAGGGACAGAAATCTACAGATGTAGGGATATTACAGTTCACATTAGCCCAACACTCCAGAGAGACTGAAGGGTTTGTTCCCAGCGGCTGAGGACACAAAGGAAGAGAGTTTCACATCAGGGCTAAATTCAGGCTGTAATTTGGGAAATTGGCTGCATTCTAGAACAGAGTGAGTCACTCCTCTGGCTCCAAAAGGAGTATCATAAAAGGACACTTTTTGATACCCAGACTGGGGATGCAGACTGCTTTGGCTACACCACACACATTTAAAGCCATCCTCACAGTGTGAAAGGACCACCACCTCCTCTTTGCTCCCAGGATCCCCCTTTTGCAGCCCAATGACTATCATTTTATCCTCTGCAAGGCCAAGGGCTTTCTGTTGACCAGAGAGCACATGGATTAGAAACATGCCCAGATTTGTCTTGTCTTTGCTTGAGCCGTTTTTAGCTTGCTTGTTTTTTTTTTTTTTTATTTTTTGTTTTTTGTTTTTTGTTTTTTGTTTTTTGTTTTTGTTTTTTTCTGTGATAACATTATCTAGCAACCAGCTACCTATTGCTTGCTTTTGTTTTAGTGTAGCTTTAGTTTTGGTGATAACAAGCAGTCACTTGCTGTGGATTGACCTGCGTGACTCGAGGCTTAAATGTGGTGTGTAAGAGGTCCAGTTGCCTTTCCCATCCTCCCTCCAGCAGTCACACTCCTGCAGGGTTTGTGTGACTGCTAGGGGCACTGAGTTGGAGATGTTGTAGTCCCCAAAACAGACATTTTGATGGAATTTCTTCCTATCCAACTACACGGCTTCTGTCTAGAGCTGTGGTTTTGCAGAAAGGTGGTTGTTACTTCCATCCTTTGCCCCATCCAAGCACGAGGCATCTCACCTCTAGTTATACATCTAAATTCTTCCTACAGGATTCAGGTACCTCAGTTCTTTTACAGACCTAGCCCTAAGAGATCCTTTTTTCCAAGGCCTCCACTTAAATTCTAGGAAAGCAAAGGAATGCACAGACCTGCATTCCAACTCACAGGCTTCTTCCCCTCCTGCATAAGCCTCTGTTGCCTGTTATATGCAGAGGATATTGTTTGGATCAGTAAGCGTTTGCACAACTTTGCTTTTAGAGGGAAAGTTTCAAAATCTGTTCCTACAGTTTCAGGAGAGCTTACATTTTATCTTGTGCTAGGAATAGTTGCTCAAAAAAGAAAAGAAAAAAATGTCAGGAAGACAAAAACTTTGCTATTTTTTTCTTTAAATATAACCCCACCCCAAATTATTCACATGGTTCTTTCTGTAGACAGAATTTTAAAGTCCTGACTACTTCTGAAGGAAGCTGCTGCGCATTTCTGCTAGTAGGTTATCTCTGTGAAAGAGAAGAGACTGGTAATGAATAACCTTTCTCAATTTTTCTTTTGCTTCAGAACATATTAATTGTGTTCCAATTACTTCAACATATTTAATACACTTCCAATATGTATTTATACAGTATGCAGACAAATGATTTTCCAAAGCCTTGTACAATATAGTGACTCATAAGTGATTGCTGTTCCCACTCCCCCCAATCAAGGATGAGTCACAAAGCGGTAAAGTCTGTTTCCCCGGAGCGTTGAGTGAAATCCACCTGATCCCAGGCCGTCAGTACAAAGCTGACAGCTGAGTGACATGTGGTGATGACTCGGCTGTGTGTCTGCCTACACACCTCCTGCCTGCTGTGAATTAGGGGAATATCACAGCCTTTTGGGGTGTGCTGCTTGGCAGCAGACTGCTGATGCCAGTGTGGCCGGTAGCCGCCATGGAGAGGCCTTGGCTGTGGCTGTGCTCCAGCTGTGCACCCTGGGCTATGGGGGTGGATTTCCTAAACTGCTCAGCATCTGGCATGGCAATTTCCAAGTTTCTGGGTTCTGCACGGGGACACGTTTGAGTTTGTATTACATCACTGCTGTCAGCCCTTCAGCTACATCAGCGGGGCGGGGGCTGCAGAGTGGGTTTTGGCAAGGTTGCTCATAGCTGTGTGCACATCGAGCCTTTGCTCCACACAAACACATGTTGCTCGGAGAGAGGGCCCTTGAAATCAGATGCCTCTGGGGGGGCGGGATTTGCTTCCTTCCGTCCCTGGAAATCTAAATATATTTGCTCTCCACAAAGGAAGGGAATATTCATATTCTGTGATTTGGTAGTACAGAGGAAATATATCTTTGAATGTTTATTCCAGGACTCACGTCAACAAGGCCACAAAATAGTCTTAAGGCATGTGAAACTAAAAAGTCATTAACATCTGTTTTTTAAGTTTACCAAAGTACTTTCAAAGCAACTTTTTTAACCTCTCTATATCCACTATTTGAAGAGTATTCTTGGAAGTCAGGCAACAGCACAGCTATTCCTGGCTGAAGTTTTAAGGGTGCAGATGTACTGTTATTCATTTTTGCTCGTATTTATGAGAATACAATGTTATTCTTAATTTTAATATTCTTGAACACCTTTACACTGCAGTTTTTAATAACTTATCTTTTTTCCACCGATTCTTTTAAAGACTTTCATGCAGACAAATTGGTTAGCTCTAGCAACAAATGAAGGATCAAGTAGGATAACAAAAGTTATCTTTTAAAATATTTTTCAATGAAAAGCTAAATATTTTTTTGTCTATATTTGACCCTTCTGACTTGTAGTCCTTCATATTTTTAACAAAGAAATACCAGTCAGGAATCAAAGCTGTGTTCTTCTAAGCATATTGCAGGCAAATAATCATTCCCATAAATAACAGATAGTGCAAAAAACATATTTATAAGTATTTTATTATGTACACAACATTTTCAGGGGGATAGATGCATTGGCTTCAGCATACTCTTCACACACTTAAAATATCATTTAGCTCACTCAGTTCTGATCATTTGAGTGTTAGATATCTAGTCTAAGCAACTTTCCTGGGTTCCCTCTGCAGTCAGCAAAAAGAGATTCACCTCCAGGGGGGTGATTCATACCTCCTATCTTAGACTTCTGTCTCTTTCAATTGACAAGAGATATAGCCTAGAAAACTGTGTAGATTAGATTCCTATCTCTTAGATTAGGTAAGATAAGTCTTATTCTTGGCCATCTTTGTCCATGTGAATGTACAGAATTGAAGCTAAATTGTTTTAACACCTGAAGTACCTGTGGAGGCTGATAGAGTAATTGACTTATTTTGAAGCTTTGCAAACTGTGAGTGCTAAACAATGACTCATAGAATCATAGAATGGCTTGGGTTGGAAGGAACCTCAGAGATCAAGTTTCAACTGTCTGCTGCAGACAGGGTTGCCAATTGCTAGATCAAATATTAGATCAGGTTTCCCGGGGCCCTTTCCAGCCTGGCCTGGGGACCTGGGCAGGCACAAGGGACTAGGCATCCACAGTCTCTCTGGGCAACCTGTTCCAGCATCTCACCACTCTCTCAGTGAAAAACTTCCCCCTGACATCTGATCTAAATCTTCCCTCCTTTAGTTTAAAACCACCCCCTCTTGTCCTATCTCTATCTACCTGAGTCAGAAGTTTATTGCCCTGCTGTTTATAATCTCTCTTTAAACACTGGAAGGCCTTAATAAGGTCTCCCCACAGCCTTTTCTTCTCCAGGCTGAACAAGCCCAGCTCCCTCAGCCTGTCTCCATCGGGGAGGTGCTCCACCCCTCTGAGCATCCTTGTGGCCCTCCCCTGGACCCTCTCCAAAAGCTCAACTTCTTTCCTGAGTTGAAGGCCCCATATCTGGATGTAGTAGTCCAAATGGAGTCTCATGAAGGCAGAGTAGAGAGGAGCAATCTCCTCCATCACCCTGCTGGCCACCCCTCTTCTGATGTAGCCCAGGATGCCGTTGGTGTTCTGGGCTGCAAGTGCACACTTCTGACTCATGTTATGCTTTTCATCTACCAGGACCCCTGAGCAGGGCTACTCTCAAGGAGGTTCTCCCAGTCTGTATGCATATCTGGGATTACACTGACCTAAGTGCAAAACCTCACACTTTGCTTTGTTGAACTTCATTGGGTTCATAAAATAAACATCTCTCTCTTTTTCATTAAAAAAAAAAAAAAGTAAATGAGAGAAGTAGGAAATATTTTTATATATGCCCTGCAAACATAAAAATATGTGAGTAATAAATAAATACTTACATTGCATATAAATTAGTAGCAACAAATGACAGCAAAGTGGTATGTATGCTATGTGTTTTAAATTAATACCCTAAACATATGGCCTTGAGTTTTCAGCAGCTGTACATATCATTATCTACATGTTTTAATACATTGGGTCAGCATTAATATCTGAGACATTCCTGCCTCTTTGTCCTCAGATTTTCCTGTTTGGTGAACCAGCTACCTCCCTTCAGGCAATGCACAGGATGCAAACCCAAAGAGATGACCAACTTTCCATATAGCAAGAGTCGTGAATACATAGTTCAAAGCCAAAGGCAATAGGCTTTGCTAAGTGCTTTGTTTAGCATTTTGTAGATTTTTAAAAAATGGCTGTATTAATTGAATAACCTAACAAACGTTCTGGTCTATGCATTGTCACTGTACTTGATGATGATAAGTCAACAAAAGATAAATGAGTAACTTTGAAAAATCACAGCCCTCGAATTTCAATTATTCTTTCTTCTGCTACCTCTTCATTTCTAGACGTAGGTATTCTTTTCTTCTTTCCTTTGATAACTTTCACTTTCTTTCTGGCTTTCTTATTCCTTTTCTAATTCCAGTTTTCATCCACAGTTTCTAGGAGCAGAGATCATATGTTTGGCTGAGATAAAGGTCTGCCAACTCAAAAATAATCTGAATGATTGACCACTATTATTGTCTGGGATGAAGGATGCTGCAGCAGCGACTCCATTCCACCTTTGTCTCCATCTATCCAGATGAAGAAAAGATCTGCCACAGGGAACTCTTTGCAACAGCTCTGCTTTTAATTTAAATAAAAAACCTTGGCTTGCAGAAGGCTGTTTGGATATCAAGGAACATCATGACATTAGGTTGGACATTAGGAGAAACTTTTTCTCTCAGAGGGTGGTCAGGCACTGGAATGGCTGCCCAGAGAGGTGGTGGAGTCGCCGTCCCTGGCAGTGCTCAAGAGGCGCCTGGATGAGGAGCTACGAGATATGGTTCAGGAGCTTGTGGTACTGGGAATAGGAGGGTGGTTGGACTAGATGATCTTGCAGGTCGCTTCCAACCTTGCGAATCTATGATACTATGATTCTATGACCATGAGGATTAGAGTTGGTTGCATGCATGTAGAGTTACCCTGACAATGTCAAAAGAGATCCATTTTCATTTCCTATTCTGTACACTGAACACAATTCAAAAATCTATGGGCTGATTCTTCAAATACTGAATAGTTTTGCATGCACCATACACTCTGAATGAACATATCACATGTATTGCCTTATCCATGGTGGCTGTGGAGAAAGGAAAGCTTTTAGTTTCAGGTCAATTCAGAGAAGCTCTTAATAATGATGTGGCTAAAGATCTTGGCAAAAGGAAAAAGTGATAATAGATTTTGTGGTGTCAATGCAAAGGGTGTAAACAAGGTGTGATTTACTCTCTGTGATCATTAAGAACCTTGAGGGGTTCTCTGTATGTCTTATTGTACATGTACATCTCTGTGTAAATCAGGAAATACACTAAAATATTCAGGTGCTTGAAACATTTCTGTTCTCCCACATAATCCTATACTGAGAATACAGCATTCTGAATAAGTTCTCTACATTTTGGTGGTTTGTTATAAAAGCTTGGATAGGTAAAGCAAAATTTCAGTGCTGTCTTTTTTAGGTAAAAGAAACTTTGTTTGTGTGTGTGTGTGTGTGTGTGTGTGTGTGTGTAATGGTGTGTAGCTGGCATATTTTAGCAAAGTATAACAATCTACTGAAAAGTTCCTTTGTGCAGAATGTAAGTGGATATAGCTTATCTTGCAGTAAACTGTTTGGCTTAATCTTGACATTCATACTGCAAATATGCTCCAGGCCTTTGTGCATGCTTTATTTCTTAGGCAATTTTTACTCTGGAAAAACTTTAATTCACTCAAAAATTATGAAAGAGTAAGATCTGAATATTGTTCAGTCAGGGGCTGAAAGTCAATTTTCAGAAATGAATTAACATCCTAAAAGATGCACAAATTGCATATTAGTATTCCCATTTATTTATTTTTCTGGGAATCACAATTCTAGCCTTTTTTTTTTTTTTTTTTTTTTACCACAGCACCCAGCGTTTTTTTCTTTTTCTTTTTTCTCTTTTTTTTTTCTTCTTTTTTTCATTAAACTAATTAGTTAGTTTCTTTAGTCCATAAAGCTTTTTAGCGCTTCTGCTTACTCACTGCAGTCTCCCCTATTTCTGTTGGCTCTCCTTATTTGGGCATCTGTGGCTCTGTGTTAGAAATATCAAGATTCCAAAACACAGTTAACTGGGTTGCCTTCCTAAATCAATTGCCATTAGACTTTTGTCCTGTTCTCAAAAGAAATGTTCTATTCCTGCTGCAGCTAATTGTTAGACCTATGCAGTGTATTTGGTGAATGTGTGCCGCGAGTCTCAGCTAGTTGTCTTTGAGTCATGCTATTTCCTACCCAGGAGAGAGGGTGGATACCTGCTTTGTTGATGAAAGAGTTGTACTGCGAGTGTGGAAAGAACCTCAACTTGAGGTGACATGTCTTTTGCCTGTATTTCAGTATTAACCCTGGAGTCATTAAACTTCCTAAACAAAATAAAAAATAAGCAAGGTATGTGGTGAGGAAGGATTTGGGCCCTACTTCTGGAATTTGAGAGACGCGCTCATTTATCACAGATCTAGTGATATGGCTCTCAGGTATTTTGTCAGGGCACGAGCCTGTGTTGTCTGGAGAAACCTAAGCTGGCTGTGCATCTGAAACGTAACAATTGTATTAGCACTTAACACAAGCTAATAAATCTTGTTTCTTTGCTGCGCAAATCACCTGGGTGGGTACAACTCAGCTTCTGGAAAACTGGTGAGCTCGTTCAGAGATAATCTAGGTATTTCTACATTGTAGCATGAGAATAATAACTATAAATATGTATAGATATGTTATTTGTATAAAGATAAATAGATGCATATAGTTGTGTCTTGAAGTGTATATGTATATAATTGTTGATGAGTGTGTTAATACATATGTAATTTTTACATCTCTGTTGGGAGCATGGGAATAATAGTATTTTCTTCACACAAGGGGCACACAAGGGGCCACAGAATGTACTAGAAAGAGTGTGAGGGATCATCATGGTGATTGTAACCATGTAAATATATACAATTGTTATATGAAGCATGTGATTTTTGTTTTCCTTTTTTTTTTTTCTTGTACTAAATATCTTCCAATAGCTTTTAGATGGAGACAGAGTACTTCCAAAAATACCAGCAGATTTTTCCTCATTTTTTCAATACTAAATTGCTTTTCTGAAAATAAGAGTCTACTTTTAAAAAAGTCAATAAAAATGTTGAGAGATAAGAACAGTAACAAATGTTCAAACACAAAATCAGAGAGATTTCAGGAAAAACAAGCAAACAAACAAACAAACAAACAAACAAAAAAACACCAAACATCAGAAATGACCAGAGGTCCAGAAAACATGCCCTTTTTTGAGGAAAGACTGAAGAAACCAGTAAGTTTTAGCCTAGATAATCCTCAAGAATGTGAAATTTAACTGCAAAGGGAAAGCACACACTGTTTTTGAATAATGAAACTCAAAAACTTATTATGGCTGCCAAGTGGTTATTTGTCCATGTGTTTGAGCAACGCAAACAAACAATTTTTTTTCTTCACTGCTTGTTTTTTCAGTGTTGAATTATCATGATGTAAATTTCACATTATTTATGAGAATAATTTTATTTTCATGACCAATAATTCTGCAGATGATTCTGTTCATATTCAAATACCAAAAAATATTTATGAGCATTAATTCATGTTCTGCGTAGATGTATGCCTAGAAATAGAATTTATAATTTTTCTACACTTCAATTTTCTGGTAGTTTTTCTGAAATATTCATAACTGTCTATGTACATAACAATAGAAATAGATTACCTTGTGCTAATTTTTTCTTATTGAAAATGTCAATAAGAAAATGACCAGAAGTAGCACAGATGATTTTCTTTTTAATCTTTCTCAGTAAATTTACTTCTTATTGCAAGACAGGAGCTAAACACACACACTAACAAGTATATTTCAGTGTGCTGAAAGGTTTTATCCACACTTGGGGAGCATACGTGCAGATGTTGCTTATAATTACCTACCTTTGTTTATAGTAAAAATAGAAAAGTCAGTCCAGAATTAATAAGTGACATAGCCAGTACAATTTAATGGTAAAGCAGCTGAGGCATTCTGACAGCTTTTTCTTGCACTTATGATTAATCCTTTTTTTTTTCTATTAAGGCTGCTGAGAGCAGCATAAAGGCAATCCTCACCCTTTGTCACTGCTGATGTCACCAGCTTCAGCTTAGCACTTTCAACAGACATTGTACTGTACGCTTGGATTGAAAATGCAGCCCAAAGCCTGCTAGCAAGACTGATACAAATGTGTTGTTAAGCTCTCTTCTGGAAAGATGTCACAGTTTGTTATATCGATTTTAATAAAATCTCTTCCCTGAAATACCAGTTTCAAGTTGGAGAGTGCAGTTGTCAGCATGGTGTCAAAGCTGAGCAGAAGTGGGAAAGGTTTAATTTTTCAACTCCTCATATCCATCCTGCTTATTTCTCATAGGAGTATATTTCTTTACATGCTAACCCTTCCTCTGCACAGCCTGTCCCACACCTACACAAAGAAAAGCATTTCACTGCTGTCCCTGGCCTCACGACAGGCACTTTCCTTGCTGGGCTGCGGAGCCCTCCCCCTTTGCTCCCCTTCAGCTCAACCAACAAGTCTCTGTCTGGAGTTTTGGCTCACTAGCCGTTTTCAACATCAGCAGTTGTTGAACAGCTTGCTCTTCTTGAAGCTGTGACCTCCCTGGGCTTTTGACACATCTAAGGAAAGGCCAACTGTGTTCTGGGCTGCATTAAAGAAGGGGTGGCCAACAGGGAGAGGGATGTGATTGTACCCCTCTACTCGGCTCTTCTGAAGCCCCATCTGGAGTACTGTGTCCAGGCCTGGGACTCCCAGTACAGGAAGGATGTGAAGCTCTTGGAGGGGATCAAGAGGACACCCACTAAGATGATCTGAGGGCTGGAGTACCTCTCCTATGAAGAAAGGTTGAGGGAATTGGGCTTGTTTAGCTTGGAGAAGAGAAGGCTTCAGGGAGACCTCATTGTGGCCTTCCGGTACTTGAAGGGAGAGTACAAACAGGATTGGGAATGGCTGTTTACGAGGGCTGATAGTGATAGAACAAGGGGGAATGGCCATAAACGGAGACAGAGGAGGTTTAAGTTAGATCTTAGGAGGAAGTTTTTCACACAGAGGGTGATGATGCACTGGAACAGGTTGCCCAAGAATGGTTGTGGATGCCCCATTCCTGGAGGTATTCAAGGCCAGGCTGGATGAGGCTCTGGGCAGCCTGGTCTGGTGGTTGGCAACCCTGCACATAGCAGGGGGGTTGAAACTCAGTGATCAATGTGGTCCTTTTCAACCCAGGCCAGTCTATGACTCTATGATTCTAATAGATTGCTATCCTCTTTCACTTTCCACATTTTTTCCTTGGTTCCAAATCCCATGCTGTGCTTCAGATCTTCCTCAACTGAAATTTCATCCTGTCCTTTTTTTCCACCAGTCACATTCATGCTGCTGTGATAAGCTGCTGTCTTGTATCTTTTCTTTGTCTGTGATACTTGTGTTTCCTGTCAATTTTTTTGAGACACATGGATTATTGCACATGCTGCTCTATACCCTTGACTTATCCAGCTCTCCAAAGCTGACTTGCCATGGTCTTCCATGAAAACTACTCAGCTTTACAGTTTCAGCAGGCAGCTGGATAACATTTAGTCTATTTAGATGGATGAGATTTCAGGATAGGCAATATAAAGCAGTGGAAAAAAAAAAGCTATTGGTAGAAGTGAAGTCTTGCTAAGAGTGAATATGTTATTTTAACCTGGCTATGACGTATAAGTTATCATTTTTTTCCTCTTTCCGTGTTCTCGAGAGGAAGAAGAAATAAGAGAATGAATGCACTTTTTGTTGCTTTCTTCAGACAGCCGGAGGCAAATGAGGCGACTTTCTTAATCACATAGATACAAAGCGGGTAGTTTCCCACACAAGAAAACCACCTGCATGACTCAAAACTCCTTTCTGTTCAAATGCTTCTTTAGTGCTTGTTTGGATAAGTAGGAATTTCAGTAACACTGAATATGATTCACTCCTGAAAGGGAGAAGGGCAGGAACATTGTGGCCAGCTCTGCACCACGGTAGGGATGGTCATATCACACTGCCTGGTATGGGGATTACAGTGGAACCAGATGTGATTCCCATCTCATGTTGTGAATTTGGAAGTCTGTGGGAGGCCTCATTCTCTGTGCAATCTACCTCTTACTTTTAGCTCGGTTAGGAAACAAAGATCTTAATACTGGAAAGTGCTGAGATCCCTGGCTCTCTTCCAGACATGTATGAGGCATGTGTGAGTCAGATCATTTCTCTGGAATTGATGATGTGCTTAAAATTTAAGCACATGCATAACTGATTTACTGAATTGGGACCAGAAAACTTGGCAACTTTCAGATCAGGGACTGAGCCCTAATCTAAAGCAAGCGTATTTTTATTTTTGGTTAAAAATAAAAATAAAAAAGTCCCTTTTTACTGCTCTCTGTCCCTGTCCTCTTTAATAACAAATGTTACAATAAAAAATATTTTTAAGAAAAGATTATCTGGAATAAAAATTTCTCTTTAAGGTGATAATTAAGATTCTATCTATTTTTGGCCAAGTTCTGAATATACTACCAGATACCCTCTACAATTATTATTATTATTTTTTTTTTTTCTGGTTAGCTTACAAAAGCAACAGATGACGGGCAGAACTATGCATAGATTGATAACATATGTAACCCAGTGCGAAAAAGAGCAGATTCAAAGCAATAAGGGTTTGAATTTTTTTAAGCTGCCAAATTGAAAGAAATCTTCAATAATACCATCTTGTATGGTATTGGGGTTTCTGTTTACCTCTTTGATTTCCCTGTTGACAAGTTCTGAGATGAACTACTTGTATCTTACATTACTATAAGTTGAAGTTGTTAGGCAGTTAACACTTAGGAATTCTGACAAAACTGTTTGGTTTGGTACAAAGCATTTCAAAAGAAAGGATTTGCATTCAGCATATTCGACTGAGAAGTGGTTAAATATTATCATATTTAATCAAAATTTCTGTAGATCATGCCAAGGAATTTTCCCAGAGAATAACATTTACCACTTTGAAAATTGTTTTGTAATGTAGGGAGAGAAATACATGTAATATGTCCCACGCTTAAAGTATTATACATCCTGGTCAGTGTCTGCCCAGCTCCATGAATTCCCATGGTCCTCTGAATTATATGCATTGGAGCTTCAGCTAGAAATGCCAAGGAAATTGGACACTTCTAAAAGGCAGGGAAATTTTTATATCAAAACCCAAGCACAATCCTGTGTAGAGAGTATGACCTAGAAGTCTCATAAATGATTTTACCCTTGAGTGAAGTATAGGACATATTCTTTAATTCAAAATATAAAAAAGGCTTCTCTTACCAGAAAAATAAAGGCCTCTTTGTTGCTTAGAGATAGGATAATTTTTCAAGAATGTACAGCATTAAGTATTCTTGAGATACTATCTGATCTGTTCTGTTGTCATTCTGTGATGACTTGATATTGCTACATCTTTGAAAACAATATTCAGACCTGGGTGTTAGTGCTGAAAAGAATATCTCTGTACTTGTAAGAAGAGAAAGAAATGCATCTTCGCATAGCTTTGGGAATCTCTTTCTGTAGGCATCAGAACAATAAATGCCATAGTGTGAAATAGTTGGACATGTTTCAGTTCATTACAGAGTTCTGTATGTCACCTGAGTACATAAGCAGGAAGTCTCCTGTCCTAAAGGCAGACTTACTTGAATCTGTTTATTCAGTTTGAATTAAAGTGGTAGCAACAGCATTGACCAATTTTTTCCTGTTGTAGTTCAGAGCAGAACTTTTCTCGAATTATGCAAGTGAAGTCTTCCATTTAGCTGTCCTGGAACATTTGGATTTCATAAAGTTGTGTGCTCTTTTATGCTAGCCTGTCACTTCTGGAAAAAGTGTTCCTACTTTTTGGCAAGTCCTAGGCCACCATCTATGGCAAAGGGTAAAAACTTGATTTCTGAGACAATTTTATGTACAAAATCTACATGATTATCCATCATGAAAATTAGAACAAACTTTTTTTTTTTGTTGTTTTGAAGTATAAGTGACAAATACTGTTGGTGCTAATGGGAATGGAGAAAGGGATGTGAATGATTGGCTCCTTTTCAGAGGGTGCTTACTTTGTTAGGTGTGGGTCACCCGTCTTTCATAGACCCTTAAGGAGTTCTTGGCCATCAAAGTCAGTGGCCCCCTGTCAAAAATACGAGGTATGAAAAGAAGGAATGTCCTCCTACATTTTTATCTTTTCATTTGCAGGTACATGAAGTATATCGGAACTTCAGTTTCTGGGATCATTGGGGTTCTGGGATAACAATGGTCTTCACTCTCCAATATGATAACTAGTTTGAGAAACTTTCTTACAGCTTTACGTTTAGTACTCATTAAAGACAAATTGACCCTAAATGAATACTGAATGAATCCTGTGCCTTATCTACTTTTAATATAAATTTCCACATACACAAAATCTATAAACAGGCAAGTCTGGAAATACACAACTGCACTCTGCTGAAATTTGCAGGCTGCACAGATGAATACGTTTTCAATATACCTTTCAGTAAGTTTTTGTGGATGGTAAAAGCTGCTTGGTACTCTCATGAAGGGTGCATATACCAATTTATGTATTGAGACTTCAGTTCTTGCACTCAAAGGAGGTTTGCTTTCTTACCCTTTCTTTTGAAGCATGCTATTGTTGCAAGGAATAATCAAATCCTGCAGTACCTACAAAGAGCCTGGCTAACACTGTTCACGTCAAAAAGTGTCTTATGCAAGAAGTTCCACTCACTTCAGTTTAAATACAGAGGTAAATGAAGATTATCCAAAGCAAGCAAAGTCTGCAAGAGCAGCCCAAAAAGTCACACACACAGAAGGAGTATAAGAAGGCCAAGAGCTTGCTATTCACCATCAGCTGTTATTTGAGAGTAGTTTACAGGGAAGAGAAAATTTTGTCTAAGCAGAAAATAAATAGAGATACCTTAGAAGAACTGAGGTGGAAACTTCTGTCCTACATATGAAATATGAGTTCATATTTATAATATTTATAATATAGTATTTTGAGCCTATAGTAGAAGAAAGGTGGGAAAAAAAAAAAAAACAGTTTAGTGTGGACCTTGATATTTTTAGACATTCTTGAAAATATTGGAAATGTCAGTTTGACGGTATCTTTTAAGCTATGTGGATCATGACTTCTGTGGAACAGAGACTTTACAAATTCCTTTCTGACTGTCATCTGCAATTCGTTTGACTGCTGGTAAACAGAACCCTCTATGTTGTCCTGATAAGGAGGGAAAAGCTGGAAATAAGGAATTCTGTCCTTAAAGCTGTTAAGGTAAGTCTTGATGTGTATTGGATCAAAGGGTGGAATATTTTCCAGGTGAACCTCCACATCCCCAAAATCAAAAATCATTTCCAAGGTGTTAAGCTTCAGTTACAGACCATGAGGATTCAATTTAGAATTTTCTATCCTGCTAGGATGAAACCTAAATATGCCAGAAAACTAAATTAAAAAAAAAAAAAAAAAAAAAAAAAAAAAAAAGAAAAAATTGGAAAAAAAAAAGAAAAAAGAAAAAAAACCCCACAGCCTTCTGTATTGCTTACCTTTACAAGAAAAGTTACAGCCCATCAACAGCTATAGATATTTAACTTAGAAGGAAAAATCAAATAAGAATACCAGTTGAAGTGATTTTTCTGTAATAAGTTTATTTTACAACATCCTTGTGTACGAAAATGACAAGGACAGAGTAGTTTCCTAATTTAAATGAATACTTAAATTTTACAGTTGAGGAAAATGGAAGCTTTTAGTGAGCTGGAGATGATACTTCTACGGAAGTATTAGTCATTACAGTCTTGGAAAGTAAATAGGAATGTCAGTACAAATCAGTATCCATTTAAATTTTAGTACAAGCAAGCCACAGAGATATTTCTGGTTGTTCAGCTTCAGCCCCCTCAGAACATATTGTAAATGTGGTGAGTTTGTGGGTCTGTATAAAATGAACGTTATGCTCCCAGATCCGCTCCTCGGAAGCAGTGACCACATCAAACAAACAAACAAAAAAATCAACCTTACCACCAATGTTAACTTCTGTGTCATAAAGCTGATCATGGATGGGGTTATGCTGGAGAAGGAATTGTATTCTCACCTTCTAAGTAGCACCTCCTTACTGGAGGTTGCCTGCCCATCTAGCCGTCCATCCCCATGCGCTGGTTTCCTTCCACCCAGAGTTTGAATCCAGACAGGTGAAGTAGGGTGGTTGGACTTGATCTCTGGAGGTCCCTTCCAACCCCTACAATTCCATAAGAAGGCACAGGCAATGCAGCTGCCCTACTTTCTGGAGAATGCTTTTATTTTCTTCAAAGACTGACATGCTTTAGAGTATGTCTTGATGTTTTCCTGATGGATTTTTGTAGGAACAACAAAGGAGACATATCTCTAAAAAAGCTCTTTTCCCATCCAATTAAAAAAAAAAATAAAAAATAGGGAATTAGATTTTATCAAAGAACAGGCTGGTGGATTTTTTTCTGTGTAGGCATACTGCTTAATTCTGTCCATCACGGATTTTTTGGATTTACACTGAATCATGCAGAATGCAGTGATAATGGATAATCAGTAATCAAGGCAACACAACCTTTGGAATGGAGTTGTTACGGCGTATTTACTGTTTTGCTACCAATGGGAAGAGAGCCTTCTACTACTAACCTTGCATCTAATTATATTAACAAAATACAAAAGCAAACAAACAAACAAATAAAAAAATAAAACTCAAAGCAAGCCAAAACCCTAAACATCTAGTAAACCATACCTACTCTAGGGAAGTTGCTTCAGCAAAGAGGTTGGACTCAATAATCTCTAGAGGTCCCTCTCAACCTCTGCAATTCTGTGACTCTGTGATTTGGCACTGTAGCATGAAGTACAATTAATCTACAATAAAAGACTTTTCAAGATAAGGCCTTTATCATTCTTTCTGGTAAGTTCACCCCTTATTGAAAACATGGGGAAAAAAATGAATTAAGAACTCTAATAACCAGCCAGCAGGAAATACAAAAATAAATCTAAATTTATGGCTGTGATCTGAGACTGTATGACTTCCTCTGCAGAGCATCTCAGCCTGCAAATTCTTCAAACTCATTAGTTTGGAATCCTAAATTCCAGCAAAATTCCCCTTTCCCATCTTGCTTGGCCTTTGGCTACTGCTGACCTACTATACAACTCATCTCAGGGCCAGTTCTGAGCCAGATAGAAGTAGGACTGATATTTCTCAAATCTACTACAGTCAGTGCTACCTTTTCCAATTTGATGTCGAAGCTGTCAGTACAGACTGTTGCAGTTCTGTAGTTTCAAAATAAGTGTAGGTCATGCTCTTTCTCCTTATTCTTCTCAAGAGGATAACAGTTATTTACATAGTTGTTCCCAGGGGTCCATTAGTAAATCTGAATATCTCTGTGTTGGGGTCGTAGGAATGATAAAAGCTGACATGCCTGACAAATGTGTCACTAGTGAGATCCAGTCTCTTTCTGGAAGCAATCTGACAAGTGTTTAAGGTGATATTTCAGGACATTAGGTGTTGGGTAAACATAATGTGCTGTCATGATATTCTCTATCTGATTACAGGAAAAGGCACAAGCTTTTTCTAACTGGTTTAGAGAAATTCTGAGACTGCATTCTGTATTACTACATATGGTGTTGCAGGAATTTTTCTTGGACTCCTATCATCAGAAGTTGATACTAGTGCACTGTAAACCCTCATGTTGATAGTGCTGCTTGCAGCAACGATATCGTTCCGTTCCCAATCTCATTCCCTTGATGTCCAAAGCATACACTCATATTCTCTTTAAAGTTTATTAACCCTTTAAATGAACATAGCTTGTTTTGTTCTTCATGACAGGCTCAAAACATGGATTTCTGTTCAAATCTCAGTTCGCATAATTCACATTTGAACTTCACAGTTTCAGGGAGATGTAGTCCTTTCCATTTCCTCCTAAATTGTTGTTACTATTTTTAAGCAATGTTGCATTCTATAACACATTTACCTTAAAGGGAAATACTCATCCTGTGACAGAAGTCTCTTGTGGCACTTAGCATTATACAAATTGTTGCAGCTGTTTTAAATGTAGCCCTTTTCGTAGACGCAGTAAATTCAAATAGTTTTGGCTTTTGTTTTTGTTTTTGTTTTTGTTTTGCTTTTTAACACCTCCAGCATGACAATGATTATAGAGATTGTTTTTCTCTTTTACAAACAGGCTAACAGTTTATTAGTAATGAATTTATTGTGCTCATTACTACGTGGCATGTGGCAGTCATTTTCCTGGATGCTCATCCCAAACATTCAGAAGGATTAAGTACTAAAAAAAATGTATTTCAACAACACATAAAAATCACTAATGTTTTTCAAGCATTCTTTTTCTGGCAAGTTTTCACATTCAGTCAGGGAGTAAAGCATATAAAATTAACAAATTGCAGTTGACAGTTTATTTCAATCCATCACGATTTACAAAGGGAACCTCTAAGGAAATCCAAAATAGTATTTCAAAGCTACTGCTCTATGTCTTTCTAAAATCCAAAGCTCACTACATGCTTCAGCAAGACTTGACATCATGTGCATGTACACTTGTGTGTCTGTGCCTACAAGTGCATACTGGTTTGATTTCCTTTTTTTTTTTTTTTCTTTTCCTTTCTCTATTTCTTATGTCTATTTTAGCTTCTGCACCCAAACTGTTTCCTACTTTTTAGGGCTAGATGAAGCTTTGGAAGAACTGAATTATGTGTTTTATCCACTCTGTGAGCAAACACATTTGACATATAAAGCACCATGGAAAACAGCAGCCGCACATCATAACTGGTTAACTGGGACTCATGTTGTTTTGTCATATAAAATATCAGCTGTCCTACTTCAGCTGTGAGAAGATTTAAGGTTAGTAAGCCTTGTTTGTCTCTGCAAAAATACCATTTCCCTCTCTTCTGAATGGTTCCCCTTTGATTCCCCCTGTAGCACTGGAGGAGGAACCAACTGGATGTACAGGAAGCCCTATAGATAGTACATACTATTGATTTTTGGAGACTACCCATGAGACAGAAGTATTACAGGGAAGTGATAAGACTGAATCATCTCAGGTCTAGGAGGAAGAGATAGTGGGTAAATGTGCAGTCACACAGAGGGGGCTAATGGAGTTATAGACATGAGAAGAGTAAAAGTTATTTTAATTCCACTCTGATAAAAATAATCATGTGCTCAGAGGCCAGCCAGGTGTTTGCTTAGGAATGAAAGGAGAAAGAGCAAGTATGGAGAGATTAAAATAAAGCAGAAGTTTGCAGAGCACTGGTACTCTGACACCGTATTTTCTCTTGGAAGAATGGAAACATAATATTTCTGTGAGAAATTTTATCACCATATATCCTGGTTGAAGGGTTTTGCATATAAGCAAAAAAAAAAAAAAAAAAAAAAAAAAAAGAAAAAAAAAAAAGAAAAAAGAAAAAAAAGAAAAAAAAAGGGAAAGGTAGCCACCCTATTGCCATACTTCATTTTTAACAAAACCAAACTAACTCAAAAATGAAAGACGGATTAAAGAGCCAGAAGTCAAAACAACCAAACAATACTGACCAAATATCCAAATATTTCAGCATTCTAGCATTCTCAAAGCACATTTGTTCCTTAGTTGACATCTGCACATCCTAGGAAGCTGGCAACCATTTATTTGTCTTATTTGTTAATTATCCACTCCCACGTTGCCTATTTAAATGCTACCTGTCTACTTTAAGATCTTTGTCTAGACTCCTCCTGTAGCTGGTGAGGAAAGACAGGTCAATTGGCCTCACTGCCTCTCTCTGTAGATGGGGAAAGTTTTGATGGCTGATTATGACTAATCGTAACTTTCTGATGCACAAAATTCACCAATAGAAATTGTGTTCTGGAGAAGCATAAGAAACTGGAAGAGAAGATAGCAAAGCATCTTGAAAATCAGATTGGAGAACACAGAAACAATTGCTCAATTTAAAGAATACATTATTTATTAAACTGTAAGGAATATTTAAAAAAATCTGTTTAATTAATATGTAAGTACATAATCTAAGAGATAAAAATAGTTTGTAGAGAGAAGAAGAAAAGTTGAGACTGGTTGTCTGGATGCCTACAATGTGTCAATTGGAGGAGACTGAAATCTTAGCATTTTAGATGAAACTCTTCTCTGAACTGTATTCATATAACATTACTGAAATTATGAGTACTGCATAGGTATGAGGACAGAATTTCAATCTCATAGAGTGTAGTGTGAGATCATACACATTTGTTACCTGGAAGCTGATATGATGGGAATAAAATGCAGTTAAACTATGTGATTCTTAAAATTCTTGGAAAATCTGGAACATGGCTTTTCTTCAAGAGTTGTGCAATGTTTGCTTATTGGTAAAAGAAAAGAAAAACATGCTGAAATTCTCTAAATTTCAATCTGCAAACAGCTTTTATTGCATTTGGCTAAGGATGTCTTTAACAGTTTAGAATGCAGTGCATGTCCTTCTGTTTGGGCACATGGAAAGTCCAAGACTGGGAAAGGAAATTCATATCCTGGCTGGGACTCCTTGAGCCTCTAAGCACAGGAGTGTCCACTCCAGCAACTTCAATTCATAAGGAACTGTTATTACTTCCTGGGCTGAACTCCGATCTTCTTTCCAATAAATCAGTAGGAGTTTAGATAATTTCAGTGGGATCAGGTTTGGGCTCTTTGGCATTATTGTCAGCTTATATTCCTTTATGCTCTTTTTATACTTATCTCCCTGTTTTCATTTTCTTTTGTTCTTTCTTTCTTTTTCTCCCTAAAAAATTAAAAGGCCTCCTTTAAAACTGGATTCCTGCTAGTCATTACTATGGTTACAGTTCCTGAATCTTGACCCATTTCACTTACTTTTGAATGTAGAAGTAATAACATTAGCAAATACCACTGTGCTGAGTTCTCATCAAACAGGATACAACATGCTAGCGCTAGCTGGGCTACAATGGATATCTGCAAAACCACTAATTGCTCTAATTTAGTCTATCTACTGTTACTAGTCTTGTCCTTCATGGTACAATAAATTAGAAAAATTGTTTATTTAAACTGGGATGAAAAGTGTATTTCAGATAACACAGTCTACAAGTCTGGTTAGCAATAGATGAACATACAGGCATTTCTTTTCCATCACATACTATTTATTCACAGCGCATACTGCAAACTATTAAGTAGCTTTAATAGCATTAACAGTGGAGATTTGTCATTATTAGCAGCAACAAAACAACAACATATTTATATTACAATGGCACTCCATATTCTCAGACTTGAGTTCCAATGTACTGAGCAGGACAATAAACACTTGTTATCATATATTACCATATAGTTCACTTTCATAATTACTTTCACGAGAAGATCTGAGGACACATGTCAGGTAAAATGCCCTTAACCACAGTGAGCTAAATTGGACCCCTACTCCATGGCTTCCAATTTCATTTTACAATGGAAAGAACAGCGGGGTAGTTTGTAGGGTAATAACATGCAGTGCTCTGATTCAAATATTACCAGAAAAAAAGCAACACATTTTCTGCTTTTAAATGGCAACACACTGTGGGACTCCAACTTCACCCTGTCATACTCTTCCCTGCTTTTTAATCCACGGTTACACCAGGTGCATTGTGATAGATGTTGCTTGCTGGAGGGAGCAGCAGGTGATGTGTTGAGTTCTCTCCATACAGTGGTATCATATCTCCAAGTGAAGTCTGGCAACTATATGGAAAACTGGATGAGTACTTTACATTGTGAAAAAGACAGGAAGGAATCATATTTTATTTTAAGCTCTCGTTTTATACGATGGCAGTGAATCCTGATATATTTTCTTCTCTACAACACTTTCATCCTATTATGTAAAGGAAGATTTTGGGGGAGAAAGTGGTTAGAGGTTTAGTGCACATCAAGTCCATTACATTCTACTTGTAATTAACTTGCAATCAGATCTAGATTGCTAATACAGCATATTGCATGTTTGTGTTGCCATAGTGGTGAAGACGCAGTTTTGTAAGATCTGACTGCATGTTCCAAAAATATGTTGACAGTCCAGGTTCCAGCTTAAATGGCTCCCATGGCCAAGTTTGCCATGTATTCTCATGGTTTGCATTGCTTTCTCATTTCAGTAGGTGTGCCACAGTTTTCAGTGTGCCACTCATTTCAGTGCCACAGTTATCATCTTCTTCCCTGCTCACTTCAGTGCCCTTCAGATACTGCCAAGAGAGCCCAGGAGAATGTGTGCTTTCATGGGATGGCTAAAACCAGGGGTGCAAAGGTATTAAACCAAACATACTACGTGATTGCTGCCAACAGCCAGATCTGGAAATGGGTGGTTGAAAAGAATTACAACTGGAAGGTTGATATAAAACTGTTTTTGCTATAGATGTGAGAAATGTGTTACACATCTGTCCCACAGATGACCAGATCTGGAAGACCATTTCTAAGTGTGAAGTATGCATTGCTGCTTCGGTTTAGGCTATATGAGACTTCAGACTGAAGTGTGATTGTAGCATATGCAAGAGATACTGAGCTAGTTTTAATTTAAAACTGCATACCATAGGATACAGCTGCCAACTGAATGTTCAGGTTTATGTGCAAGCATAATATTGATTGCTCAAAATTATGCTTCCATACTCTGCTTGCTCTTAAGCTTGGGTTTTGCTCACTTAATCTTGGGTTTTAGCAGAAAACATACATTCTGGTAGATTTTCTGCTATTGATACAGGAATGAAGAAAAGATTAGAAGGGTAAAGCTACTTCGGTTATACCTGCATGTGCAGCCATCCAAACTCCTCGTTGCAGTGTAGACTTAGCTTTCCTTGTCTGTCCACAGAATACTGAGTTTTGCTAAGCTAAATTTATAAATAGTGTCCTCTAAACTGTACCGGTGGAGCATTTATATTTGTGTTGAATGAATTAAAAAAAAAAAAAAGTAAACTTTTATTCCACAGTAGGTTATTTCACAGAATTTTACCAATATATACACATTTAAAAAAACAAACAAACAAACAAACAAAAAAAAAACAAACAACAAAACATCACAAACAACGACGAAAAAAACACAAACAAAACAACAATAATAACTAAATTAACATAACGAAGATTTACAGTGTAAAACTCTTTCATGTTATAGTTCCAAAGGCAAACATTAGCGATGATGAAATTATTTTCTAGGACACATTATCTATATTAGCAGAACAAAAGGTTGTCCTTAATGAGAAAAAAAATAGATGTTGCTGTCCTCTGTAAATGAGGGAGCAAACTATGCATGCAACCTTGGAATGATAGGAAATAAAATATTCATGACCTATTATTTTTTATTGTATTGTCATCTGTAGGTACTTGAGAAAAAAAAACAAACCAACATCATTTCATTATAATTAAAAAGTCCTATTGTTTCTGTTCTCCAAGTGAATACTGGGAAGACTTTATAAACGTGTAGGTCATTGTGAAAGTAATGGCTCTTATTTATTTCCATGGAAACTACAACAGATACAAAGAGCAAAATGATGCTATTTGATAGAGCAAATTCTCAGCTACAAAATACCATTTTTCAACATACTCACCCTCATTAGCTATACATTTTCACCAGCCATGACCAAGAGCCTGCATGCTGCACTTGTAGCAATATGTATGGTTGTCCAGAATGTGCCTTGTCATTCACGTTGCTGTCACCACTGCTGAAATTCACCACCCACAGCCTCACTGTGCTGACATCCATTCTTTCGTCTCCATCAGTGTTTAGCAAGTGTCAATGAATTTCAACAGGTGCCATTTTTTTCTGCATGGAGGCATTCAGTTCCACACCTTTGTTTCATATGGATTTCTATGTCAGAAGCCATTGTGTCAGACTGTCCCTCTGCTGCCATCAGTCACATAGCAACAAAATATTGGTGGTAAGGTTCAACTTCTACAGCTACACCACCAACACCTGCCTCTGACACTGTGGGTCAGCATCATCAAATAGGAAGCATTACTTTTGGAGCCACCCTGACAAGTTCTTTACAGTCTCTTCCAACCCCACATTACTATGATACATTTATTTATTTTTGTTTATATTAAAGGATTAAGGCTACTTCTGCTGAGTATTACACAGTAGCTAGAACAAAGAGGGATCTTTCTGTGATGACTTAACTGTTTCCCTGCCCTAAGGCTCCTAGAGTTCATCTACAGACAAAATTACACAGATGAGAAGAAAAGCAGACAGAAAAAGGTCACAGCAATCACAGCACTCAATTTGGCTTTTCATAAGCATAACTTCAACATTTTTTCTTATCTCCTTGGAAAGCCAAATCTCATTTACCTACTAAAAGTGATTGTTATTTTAAGATAAGTACCATGAAGACACTAAGATTAGTGATCATTGTCATTTTCTTTGCAGTAGAATTCCATAATGTTGGGTAAACTTCTGGGTAACATTTCTCCCCATCATGAATCTCACATTTTTCTTTGATAAACACTATTTCATCAAGGTTGTTATATATTTGTTAATAGCAGGAACAATTTTTTTTTTTTAACACAACTTTCAATAACTTCATTCAGAGCTTGCCTTCCATTTTGATCTGGTATCGTAGACCTATCATCAGTCTATCAATCTCTGGCCTGTGGGGGCCAATGGGCAATAGCATTGAGCAGGAAATGAGCTACAATCAACATTACATTTTTTTCTCCCTGTGAACTAATGAAACATGTAGAAAACAAAATACTAGATTGCAAGCAGAATCAGAACAGTTTGTAAGTGTAAAATGAAATGGGGATTGTAATGGGTCAGGTTTTATTATGGGGGAAAATTGACTGGCAGAGAAGAGCAGGTTGATGCATGCTGGTTGCACTGGGCAGTACTTAAATGCTGAGCTTTAATGGCTGTGGAATCCCACAACTCTGTTCTGCAGAGAAAACAAGATTGCTGCTGCCTCAGGTCCATGGCCAAGGGTGTTCATTTGGGGTGTAGCCTTCTGTCTGGCGGAAGGAAAAAATAAACAGTACTGTGCGGGTAGCTTCTTTTCTACAGGAAAAGGGTAGGAGTCTTTTCTATAAACACAAGATTAAATGTTTTGAGAAGAAAGACATACCTTTGAGAATAGGTTATCGTATTTCATAGTTCCACACAATGTTTTCCCTTTCCTGCTGTCATTAGATGCATTTTGCTGAATTTTTGTTCTGGGTTATCATTCTTCATTGACACTATATGGGTACTTGAAGCTGAGAGGGAGCCAAGTGCCCTCTATTTTGATATGATTTGGACACCTACTACTCTCCGGAATATTAACAGATCTTTTGTGAAGAGCAGAACAAAACACTGAACCTCAGCAATACTCCCACATCCAGTGAGACAATGTAGATGAACATATTCCATCTAAATTATTTTAAAATCTTATGAAAGTTGCTGTTGCGGTACGCTACAAACAATAGGAACATTTGCACCTTCTTTCCTGTGCTAGATTAGACATTAATGAGCTAACACTTGAGATCTTGAATAAATTTAATGTAAAAATACATTCCCATATATAGATGATCAAACTGATGTTTTGACCAAGTATATTGTGATCCCAGCTTGGCATCACTAAAATAACCCAACCAACCCTCTTTCCTCTCACAGTTCCTTGAAATGCAAGAACACCTTATATTTTAGCTGTCATATTAATGGTAGATATTATTATAGGGGAAAAAGAGCTAATATCAACTGCTTTTAATTTAGGCAGGATTTCTTTTACATGGAGACAGGAGAATTTTTCTTCTATAACCATTTTGACTGGAAGTCATAGGGCCTTTGCCAAGAAGTTTCAATTATGCCTTTAAAATATAAATCCTAGGAGTCTTGAAATTACAGGGTGTGGGTAGTGATATGTTAAATGTTTTACAAGTGAGGAGAAATTAGTGCACTTTGGCTTATCCTCAGTGCTGTTAAGAAACAAAACTGTTATTTTGTTGTAGGTAAAAGCAGTTCCTTCCAAAGATGTCTGTAAAAACTGGAAAGCATTTACATACAATTCAGTGAAAATGACACACAGATCACTGCAGAATGTGAAAAACAAGGTCAGCCACAGAGCCTCACCCAGGACGCTGTTCATCAGGAAGATGCGGTGTAAACACATTATAGATGTTTTGGCTGCTCAAGCAACCACGGGATTATCCGGGGTGTGTTTTAGCCCTACCCACCAAGTGCATTTTCCATGTGGTGGGGGAAGTGAAAATCTATCCCCTTGTCAGGTATGAAAATATTTCCTTTTTCCATTTTGAGGTTAAGTGCATGCCTTGGCCATTTGGAGGACAGCTTCATTCAGTTTTGAAGGAGAGGTTATTTCAGTTGGGGTGGGGGAATTTCTCCCCACCTTGGAGAGGTTCATATCAGTACTGACTGGGACAAGTGATGCTGTATTGTGAGGTAGGAAGAGGCAATTCATATAACCTTCCTTCAGAGTTTTGGGTTCTGTGATCTTTACTGCTATGTTTTTTGGTGATCACTACCAAAATTAGTCCTGCATGAAACAAATGTGATCCAGCTTAGCTGTGGTCAGATGACTGTATTTCTGTCACATTAGCCAAAGTATACACCTCTGAGTTTATTTTGTCTTTATGTTTTTTGTTTTTTTTTTTTTTGTTTTTGTTTTTTTTTTTTTTCCAGTGATGGAAGAACAAATGATATCAGCTTTAGTACGGTGAGGATGAGCAATACAAACTCTGGTACAAAGCCCGTTGGTACAAAGTTAAGCCTTCAGGTATTTTTGAATAAATTGGATCCAGCTGAATTAGATAACATAGAATCAGCCCTTTGCATCTTTTAGCCTTGGCTTTTTGAACTGGTACAAGGAACTCCAATGCCTTCATTTGCTGTCTTGTACACTTATGGCCTCAGGTAGTAAAACACATACAGCTCTGAATGTCCCATTCCTATGGGTACATGAATCAGTGAGCTTCAGAAAAACTGGCAAACCTGCCAGGCAAATATAGCAAGAGTCACATTCTGGGATGATACTGACACTTGCTGAAGTGGGAATATGAAAATTTTCAGGTGCCTCAGTCCTCAGGATTGGCCAGTGAGTATATTACATTTCCTCCTTGCACTTAATAAAACTTAAAATCAAAATGTATGAGACTTCATCTCTTTATTTCAGTACTATGAATCCTTCACGTTTATTTAATTATTATTAGCAATAATAATCCCTTAGTATTTTTCTATCCAAAGCATTAGCCTTTGGAATAATGTAAGAAAGCAAGGGGAGTATACTGATCCTGAGTTATTTTAGTCTGTAATCTGTGAGAGGAAGGGAGTAAATTCTTATTGCACTTCTAAAGACTGAGAGCAAAATGCTCTACAACTGGGATTCCTAAGCACAGCTGTAAAATAACAAATCAGCAACAACTATAAATAAAACCATGACCTAATTAAAACTAGTGTACTGTAGGCTGTAGTACAGACTCTGGAGAAGCTGATGAACAGTGGCATACAGATAAAAACACCTTCTTCCCTCAAATGCAAATTTCTGACCTCTGTTCAGGGGTAATTTGAGGAAATATTAGACATCTGAGATAAGCAAGAGATGAAGATTAGATAGATGAACATAGATTTTTGCTGTTACTGTTCTTTTCTCTAAAGTCTGTGAATCTAGAAGAACTGGTGAGTAAGGAGGATGTGAACTGGATACCCAAATGCGTAAACACTTACTTATGCTAATCTTGATGCTGTATTTTTCTTTCAGGTTCCTGTTTCAAGGTGATGTATGCTCATTGGTTATAGAAGTACTAGGAGTTATCTGAATATGGTTAGATTTTTCTGTGAGGCTCAGGCAGCAACTCTCAACTTTCTAAAATTTCATTGGAGTCAAAGGGGAGCTAGAAATGCTGTGCACCACCCATGAATTGAATGCAAGCTGTGCCAAAGTGCAAACATCACAATAAGAAGCTATGATGAAAAGTAGACATTATCTTATTTTCACTCCCTCTCCCCTAAGTCAACCAGAATTAATTTTGGTGATTTCTATTTTTTAATCTGCTGTTCAGTAGGGTATGTTTTTGTGCTCTTTACATTTCACAATTCAGTGAGATATAAGCTATTACAAAAGCTGATCAATTAAATTTTAAGGTAATCTGTGAGCTTTCTTTAAGCAGGTGCAATCCTCATGCAATTTGTTCCACATTGATAGGCTCTGCACAGGATGCCACTAACTCACAGGGAACAAAGGATTAGAGCTGCATTAATGAATATAAGAGCTGCAGGATATTATAAACACCTTGGCTCCTTGGTATGTGGCCCCTATCTTTTGTCCTATTACACTGAGATTTTGACCTAAGAGTGTCATCATAAATCATTATCAGATTCTTCTAATGCATCAAAAATATATATATATATATTATCACCTCATCTATGTAAAGAACATCTGTTTGTGCTGAAAATTGAGCTTCTTTGTAAATATATAGCTAAGCAGCCATTAATTTTTAACATTCTGTGTGAAATGCTTTACAATAAGTAATCCAGAAATAAGTGGGAGATAGAAGTTAAAAACCTGGCCCAGTTTCTCAGAAATAAGAGGTAAATATAAATAAAATCTTATGTTATTCCCTCCCTCCTCCTTTGAAGATAAAAAGGTCAGGACACATCCTTTCATTCTTCAAACATGCTGGCCCAAAGAGAGAGAAGTGATTTAAAATTCAAATCTGAATCCCTACTTTTCTTAGGTCATGCTCTCAGTTTTCAGGAAGATTTCTTGTCAGAGCATTCATATTATCTGAGAAGAAGAATCAGTCTTGCTAATGTAAGGAATAATTTTCCTCTGCAAAATGGCCACTGGCTTTTCCTCTCTTTTGATGTTGACCTGACTTATATAGTTAAAAAATAAAAATTAAGAAGTCATTTATACTTACACAAGGGGATACTATGTAGAAAATGTCATCAAAAAGCTTTGGGGATTTATAAGCAAGTCTAGGGCATCAGCCTCTCAATCTATTGAGGCTTCTTATCTTTATCCCACACTACCTAGTAGTATACAAATCTATAACGGCAGAAGTACTACAGATACTGTAGTTTATAATATCTACAAGAAACAGCAGAGGCAGAGGAGACACAAAAGGATAACTTTGCTTTTGCAAAATAGCAGGCTGAAAAATAAAACCCTAAAAACAAACAAGCAGATGGAGAAGGTGAAGCCTGCAAGACACAGCTGTGCAAAGTATTTAAATATCCATATGCAAAGCAGTTTAAGGGTCGGGGACAAGAGAAGGACATAGAACACTCTTTGTATCTCTGCCGCATTATTGAAGAGTTTGCTTTAAATATTCAGACACACTGATAGCTGGTCACTGCCTGACTTTCTGTCAGATTTAGCTGGAATCTTATATTCTGTTAGAAATCCAAACTTCTGAGACTCCTGAGCACTTCTTAGCATGGATCTGTTACTATGTACGCAGGAGCACAATAATAAATGTGTGGGGAAAAAAGCATTTTCAGCTGGTCTTTCCTCTTTTAGCAAAAGGAATAATAAAATATTTTTTTTAGAATATTCAAAATTGTGTTCTGAAGCAATTACTACCCATAATAATAATTTGCACTTTTACTATATACTGACTCCATCTAAGAGATTCAAGGGCTTTATGAATGTTAATTAGACATCTGCAGGCATCTATTAGGCACCACCAGTTGCTAGATGATGATTTTGGTATGTCATTAGCTCAGAAGATTCCACCTGCCTGCTTCGCTTAGCATGCTGTACCAGGGGGGAGGAAGGGGAGTGTGGTATATTCGCACCATTTGCTTAATACTGAAATGTAGGAAAGGTGTCTCTTGCTCTAAAATGCAGCCAAAGTGGAAAGCACTCACCTAAAATGAGTATCTGAATGAGATTTTATTACTGCTTCAATTATCTTCTTGGGCTTCAGACTCCCTCCTGAGCTGGCAGATGTCCCCTCTCGTCACATCAGTTGCTGAAAGACAAACTCTCATTCCTGACCTCAGTCATGTTGCACATTCTCCATGTATTTTGTGATCCTGTTCAAAGCCACAGATCCAATTTATAATCACTCTGTAAAAAGATTAAACACTGAATGCTTTCTCGCTCACCATGCCTCTTTTCCCATCTTCTCCTTATTCTTCCTTCATTCTGCTCTGAGTGAAAAATGGCCAGTGGTCCTATACCAGCCTGGCCAGTGTCAGGGGGAAGACATTAAAGTCGCTTTGTGACTCAGTCACCATGTTATTTATTCTTCCTTTGCAGAGTGAATAACTGCATTTAAAATGAGCCCCAAACTCACTGTATTTTTTGGTAAAGGCTTTTAATCTGCTTACAAGGAACTTCAGAGGCAAGGTAAATAATAAAAAAGAGCTAGGGGCAATGAAAATGGAGTTAGTGAGTCACGTGGGAGCTAGAGTCTAGTTTAAGCATGGTACTTAAACAAACACTGCAACAGCAGGCATTCCTCATAGGAGAGACCTACAAAGCACAAAGAATATTGTTTTCCTGAATTATGATTTCCTAGCTACAGAATCTTTGTAAATTGTGTAAAGTGTGTAGATTGTGAAAACCATATTTCCCATAACTATGGAGATAAAAGCAAACAAACAAAGCTCTATGAAATTATTTTGATAGTGTTATATAAGGACAGTCTTCTGATTTCAAGGTGTATTAAAATGCTCTTTCACTAAGATGACTGGTTTTGGATTTCAAGTTCTTTCTATATAACTCTTAGATATCGATTCTATTTGTGTACTCAGAGGTTTACATTAAGCCAAGAACTAAGTTTTGCAAACTTTTAAGGATTTTTTCTGCACACTATCACAGGTGGGCTGGATATAGCAGAGGTCTGATTCTGTCTTTTCAGTATGCTGCAATACTGAGACAGGAGGAAGCCTGGAGACCATCTGTAACCTTAGGTCTCAACTATCATTAATTACCATTGGAGTACCAAAATCAATCTGTGAAGGCTGTTTTGACACTAAGCAAGATTGGATTAGATGGAACAAAGACAATATCATTGTGCTTTGGATGGTTGGATGGGCCAATTCATTATAAATACTCATGAATGTATGAGCTGCAGAATCAGGCTGTCTTTTGTAACTGAAATGATTGATTTGAGAACTTGCAAATTTTGCTGGTCTAGAAAATATCTTCAAGATTTACCAATAATGGTATTTTACACACCCCGAGATGGCGGCTGCATTGTTCTGTACCTTGATAAGGGCAGCAGATTTTGAGTCTTTGCTGGTCTGTAAAGATTGTATAACATCTGAACACAACGTAAGGCTACTCCACAAAACTGAAAGCTTCTTTCTTGCTTAGCACAGTACAGACAGCTGCTGCTGGCAGAGCAGGGCTGGTGGAGTGTACTAGACAGTTGGTAGTAAGTGCTGCAGTCTACCAAGATCCCCTCACATGTGAGAGAATCTCTCTTGATCCTGCAGCATTTCTCACCTGTCTTTGCACGACAAATAGCAGTTTTCTCTGTGGATTAATTTGCCCAGGAACCTGAGATCGGAGGCAGCAACACAATCCAGATGCTAGCCTTCTGATGGGCTCATCTTGCTGCTCCTTTGCATCTCTGCTCTGCCCGTCTCCTCTTCCACTGCTCATAGTGGGATACAAACAAGTGCTTTGCAAGATCTCCTGCTCTACGTGTAGCTGCAGCATCATTTCCTTATTCTGAAATGAATCATACTTTAATTCTTCGGATTGCTAAAAAAAAAAAAAACAAAAAAAAAACGAAAAGCATGACTGTGAAATACATTCCTTTTTCCTTGCGTTCAAGAAGTGAGGCTAAAGCCAAAGTATTGCTGAACATGGAACCAATTATTATTTTATCAGCTACCCAAAGAAAACATATCTTCCAAGGAAAGAACAAACAAACAAGCAAGAAAGTAAAACTACATTAAAATCTGTAGATTTTTAAATTCTTGAATCCTTTGGATCCCATCTCTTTTTCTCCTGTTTCCTGTAATACCTATAATAAACCTTTTCTTGGCAAGCAAACAAGATTTCTTTTGTTGCACTCGGAACTTTGTGCATGATTCACTTTTTTTTTTTTTTTTTTCTTCTCGGAAAAACTTCAAGACAAATATTGTTTTCAGAGCCTTTTCTTCCTATGTTTTCTCCCCTCCCCAAATCCTTTTTCCTGAGGGACATCCTACTTCATGGTAGCCTACTGTAAACAAAAGAAAGATGATATCACACTAATTGCTTGAAATATAATTGATGACAGACTTTTACATGTGTAGCACCAGCACTTAGCAATGTCTTTGCATGTACATAATACTTTTGCACACTTTGGTAACGCTTGGAAATGAATCATCCTTTGGATAAAAAAAAAAAAAAAAGAAAAAAGAAAAAGGAAAAAAAGGTTAAACACATGAGTTCATTATTTAAAAGAACTTAGAAACTTGTAAGGTATATCCAGTGCTTTTCCAAACATGGTCTGTGTCTGCAACACAGCAGTTTCTTCCAGCAGATTTTGGAATCTTGCACTTTACAGATTTTGTATTTCAGAGGTTTTATTATCCACCTCTCCATATGCTATCACATATTTTCTGATAAGTTTTTGTTTTGTTTTGTTTTGTTTTGTTTTGTTTTGTTTTGTTTTGTT